>NC_134469.1:12312950-12634737 GCF_964194025.1 Convolutriloba macropyga | reverse complement strand
TCAGACTGTGGTGCAATTCATAGCAGTCGAACAAACATTTTTTGTGAATGTGGAAATCTGACGGATGAAGTGGTTTAAGAACCCGATCACGTGGAATAAACTGTATTATCAAAACAGTTTCAGAGAAACATCAAGTGATTCAATGGACGATAGGTGTATTTTTTATCTTGAAATTGAAACATGAGTAACTATAGATAAAAACCAGCTTTTGTTTTGTTAACTGTTTTTCCAAATACTTGAAAAACAATAGGTGGAACAAATCTCAAAACCAAAAGTATTCACTCATCCACACTTTGATCAAATGCTACATGTTCAATACAATTTGAACTTGAGTTGCATTGAAATTGTTGCTGAGTATTAGCCTTAGGAAAGGATTTGATTTTGGAAAAGATAGAATAAAGTGTATCAAGTTAAGAAAAATTGCAAAAAATTACTTTTATTACGAGCCAGCGTCCCAGCCAAATAAAGCGGACCATTTAGTCCAATTTACCCAGTAAATTTCACAAAGCTAATCTCAGTATATGTAGAAAGGGCCTTACAGAGTGGAATATGGCGATAGAGGAACAATTATGCCAATTGTTCCGACCCCTCTTGAGGGGGGGAGGAACTATATACTCAACTGGGTTTTTTTTTGTTCAGTCAATTTTGGCCGATCGATATATTCATCGTAGAGAGTTGAGACTGGTATCATTAGAAAGCTTCTCAAGCGTAGAATATGAAATTAAAAAGATTTTTTTGATTTTCGTTTTGTACAGGGAGATATCGAGTTTTAAACTTTTGAGAAAATAGAGTAAATTCCGTTGATTTCATTCACCTTTTTTTCGGAATTTTTGACTAAAATTTTGCAAATTTTGATAATTCAATAGAATTTTTTGAGAAAACATTGTTGATTTCACGTTTTAAGACAAAATATATTGTCGGCTATTTTCATTGATTTTTTTTTGTCACAAATTCCGGCAAAATAATTCACAAAATTAAGACTTTTTCATCAAAAACAGCACGATATAAGTTTCTTTAGTCCACTCTGATTACATTTGCAGGAAGTTCACACCAAAACACCACTAACGCAATCGTTGTAGACTGAAAAGGGGGCTAATTCTACTGCAACTTCCGTTGAGAGCGCTCTGTAATTTAAACTTTGCCGTTTTTTGCTAACTTTGTTCGTTGATTATCAAAAACACAGCGTTTATTTTTGCTTTTTTAACTAACAAAATATCTATATCAATGACATTTGAAAAATTAAATATTCCTAATGGACAATCAGCATTAGCAGGATTAGTTTTGTACCATTTTTGGACCGTTACAATCCAAAAATAATTCCGATTGTCATCAGTCGGTTTTTTTTATAAAAAATTCGATATTTTTTATATTAATTAAATAACAGAACATTTCAAACCGAAGCTCACTAGTGATAGGTCCTCTGGCCTCCTAATCAGCTTCAAATTAATTTTTCTGGTTGATTGCTTGAAAGCTTATGGTCGTTTTGACTTTTAAAATATTTGATTTTTAAATCAAAAATGGCTTATTGAACTTTGCCTCCATTTTTCTCTTAAGTTGGTCAACTTGTAGCTTAGTGTCAGCAATCAAAGAGTGCTCCTTCTTTCTGGTGAATTGAAAATTACTATTTATTGGGGTTTTATGCTTTCAGTTATTGTGTTCTGGCTTTGATACTACTAGATTTCACAAATTCTTTTTTTAGTATTTGCCCAATTTTCATGTTTTCTAGATCTGTCAAATTATCACGTTATTGGCAGTTTATACATCACATGTTTTCGGTTCAAAAAAACACACAATTGTTATTATGTAAAAATCCTTAAAGATATAGATTGTGACTCTTTAGCGCTTCGACAATACTTTCTCGAAGAATTTAATTGAAATTTTTAATTTTGTCTTTATTTGGCACTTATACTTTGTCTTTTTAGTCCTATTTAATATCCTTTACAATGACCCGGTTGCATTGGTTTTTCATGGAAAAGTAGATGAGCCGATGTTTTGATATTTGAAGATAGATGATGGCTTTCTTGACTTTGGAAACAATTGTTTTCCAAAATGAAAAAAAAAAACACTTCAACTGCAATTTTGTTCCTTTTATTATCTGTTTGTTACCCGGTCAATTTATTAAAGGTTAAAGATGACATCATTTTTGTCAAGGAAAGGTGTCAAAGGGGATTGAAGTCACAAAATTTAATGTTTTAAGAGAATTCGTTATGACTTTGCTGGCTTCCACACGGGTTTTTCACAAAAAAATAAATGAGTTTTTGGTTTTCGTCATAATTGACCTTCTTTTTGTAGACGTAAGACATATTCTGGATAGTTGCAGGTCTCAAGAGCTTCCCTTGGAAGAAAAAACGAACCTATTCTATCTTGCCATTTTGTAATTAATGGCTATCATGTCTTTGGAGATAAATTTTCGATGAAAACAAGTGTTAGCTAATCTTGCTTTTTTCTTTTTTGTCTAGTTGTTACCTTGTTTCATTAATGAGAGGTCACATAATACATTCCAAAGGAAGGTGTCAAAAGAGATTGGTGTCACATTATCTAATGTCTTTAGAGAATTCGCTACAACTTTTCTGGCTTCCACACGGGTTTTTCACAAATAAAATAAATTTGAGTTTTTGATTTTTGTCATAATTGACCTTCTTTTTGTAGACGTAAGACATATTCTGGATAGTTGCAGGTCTCAAGAGCTTCCTTTGGAAGAAAAAACGAACCTATTCTATTTTGTCATTTTGTAATTAATGGCTTTCATGTCTTTAGAAATTAATTTTTTTTCGAAGAAAAATTAAGTATTACAATTTTGCATTTTCTTTCTTTTTTGTCTAATTGTTACTTATTTTCATTAATGAGCGGTCACATAATACATTATCGGTGTTCGACGAAGGTGCAATCGAACAAATTTTGGGGGCCAAAGTATGGCTTTACGGCTTCCAAAGCATTTTCTGGCAAGTTTTAATTGATTTTTTGTTTGTTGTCTATTTGTTCTTCTTTTTTTAACTGCATAAAAAAGTGAATACCGAGAGTTCTTAATTCCCTTCTATAGAAGCATTGGTAATTGTAATGGGAACATATGGGAACAGAAACCTTTAAAGTTTCTGTTCATTTTTGTCTAATTGTTACCAAGCCTTATTAAGAACTGGTGAAAAACCATTTTTTTCTGGTGAATTACAAGTTATTTTGTTTATTTCAGTTTTATCTGCCGCTATTTTGACTTTGTTATTAAGTTTTGTTTTTTAAAACGAACGTAAATTTTTTGATGTAATTAATGTTTGTTGTTGTTGTTTGATTTTGCCGTTCGTCTTCGCTCGCTTTCTTAATATCGGCATATCTCTTCAATCTAATGCATCATTTTTTACTCCACTGAATTATTTGCTTTGGAGGCTATCTTTTCGTTCATACACTAGTTTTTTTAAACAAATACTTGAATTTTTGTGTTTTTTTATCTGTTCCTCATTTGGTTGACAATTATGCCAAAATTGTGGATGAGCGGGGTCGAAAACTTATGTGCGATCGCACATTACCGAGCCTCCTTGTTCGTATATAGTATTAAAGAATATATTACAGTAAATTATAGTATGATGAAAAATTATAATTGATTTTGTACTTTAGAATACTTTCATCTCAAAATTGCACCAATTAGCATAATAGTAAATAAAATCTATTGGTAGCAGTGCTGGTTCATATTGCTTGTATACTCTAATCACGTTAAAAAGTTATGCTGAAAATAATTTGTCTCAATGCTTCTTCTGGGGTAAATTTGTATGATGCTATATGCGCAAGTCTCCATTACTGATGGAAATATAAAAAATCTTTCCGGAAAAAGTTTTTTCTTTTGGACAATTTTTTAAGTTAAATACGCAATTTTTAATACGCAGGACACTTTCTATGAATACTTTCGAATCGTGCAGGTTTTCTAGTGTTCAGCATCATCGGCGATTGAGGCTGTCAGCTGGGACTAAAAATGTAATCTCTTTGTTTCAGTTAATGTAATTAAGTGTTACAGGCTTGCTATTCCATGCGTGTCCGAGTAGCTCAAGATTTTTAGCTAAAAAATCCGAGGTAATTAAATGAAGCCCGCAAATCATGAGCTTTTAAACCTAAACTGACCAGAGAGTTTGTCTGATATTATTTTATGATAATTGACACAGGGGGAGAGATTGCACAACCGAATTGTTCGAGGAATCCTGCTTCAAATGCAGCACTCCACTATCGGAGCTGTTTGAGTGTGGCATATTCGGAGAAAAACTGCAGATCTGCCATTTCGGTAAGACAACATATGAAAGGAACGTGTCCCATCCATCTCTATCTCACTTTAGTGATGTACATACTGTATCTCAAGCAACACAGGAGGTACAGAGAACACAAAAAACATTAAAAAATAAAAAAAACACTAATTCGAATAATATAATAGTTCATCAAAGTAGTGATTGGTATAAATTGGTAATGTATATACAAATGAATTTATTCAAAACAAAAGTGTATGCTTTTGTTGTTTTTGTTTTTTCTGTATCTCCTGTTCTGCTGTACATACCGTGTACAAATTAATTTCTTTGCAATTATTTTCAAATCAGAGGAAATTAATTTTTTTTCGAAATAAATACAATTAATTTTTTTATCGAAAGTGAGGACAAATTCCCATTCAAAGAGATAGGCTGTACGAAAAAAAGCTTAACTTGATTTCTGAAATTTTTATGAAACTGAGTTTCGCATTTCCAATTTATCAACGTTTACAATATAACTTTATCTCAAATTTTCTTTTTATTAAAAAATTGATCTAGATGAATATTAAGCGCTTCCGCCAAATTGATATCTCAACGAGGTGAGGTTTACTGTCTTACTTTCACTGCCTGTTAGTTTTGAAAATAGTTTTTAGTGTTTTCAAAAACTTGTAAGATTTCAAAAAAATTATTAAGCAAGATCTTTTATAAAAATGCAACTAGCACAATTATTTGTTGATGACATGTGGTTGTCTCAAAGTTTGCTTTAGGGTTGAACGATTCTTTCCCAATTATAATCAGTCTTTTAAGATCAGTTTATGTTACGAAGTAAATAAGTAAGCGAGATATTATTAACCAATCAGATTCGAGTATTTTAAAAGCGTATAGAATAAGATTTAAATGCGTATAAAACGTTCTAATATACCTAGAAAGTTACGAAAAAGTTCATTTAACCTAATTTTAAGTAAATATAACCATGATATGTATCGATTAAGCTGGTTTTCGGCTTAATATTTTTAGGTTTTCTAGACAATTGCCGATTGAATACGAACTGATTTTGACGTCAATGACATCAGACAAAAAACCAGTAAAAGAGCATCGAAAAAACCTTGCCGTCTAAGTTTTCACTTGGTGTCTTGATCGTTACTTTGTACATTACTGATACTGACACGTTATCTTGATCGTTGATAATGCTTATACGTTGCTGTACACCGATGATGCTTACACGTTGTTGCTATATGATCTGAATTGAACTCCCGAACTACAGTTATTTTACTGAGTTACATTTGGTGCCGCGACCGGGGACATGGTCCGACCCAATCAGATGGTCTCAAATACTTCCAATAACAGCAGCAGCAGCAATTCTGCTACACCGCAATCACCATCAACGGCTGCCGGAGGCGGCAGGTCCACTCTTGATAAGCTGCTATCTAGTGGCACGAAGCTAACTGACTCAGACAGGGCGAAGATCCAAAGGTTCCTCGCGGGAGAAACTCCATCGGTCGAAGCTACACCTGGTAGTCAACCACAGAGCAAAGTAAGCGTTGTACTTTCTGAAATGCGCGTGCCTTCTGAGATCAAAGGGGAGCTGTGTACTTCTGTCATCTCAACTGTGTTCGAAATGGACTACGAGAATCGCAAATGGAAGGTGGTCAAGCATACAAATGTCATGAAAGGACTTGCTTCTAAGCTGCAGGAGGAAGGTTTCAAAAACTGTAAGACAGAACATTACAGATGATTTTTTTTGCTGATTTGTGTGAATTAATTAGATTTATCACCTAGACGGCAAGAGACCCCAACCCGTTTAGCTATTCTTTGTAGAAAAAAATGTAGGGGCCCCCACATAATTTTTGAGACTAAAAAACATCGATTTTAAAAATTTTTGGTAGAGTTACCAAAAACTTCGAAAAAATTGATACAGTTGGTTCGTATATAAAAAAATAACTTCTGATATAGAGGAAATTGATAGAAAATAATGCTAAATTGTTCAATTTTGAAAATTTTTG
The DNA here is from genome assembly GCF_964194025.1 of Convolutriloba macropyga. NCBI lineage: Eukaryota > Metazoa > Xenacoelomorpha > Acoela > Convolutidae > Convolutriloba > Convolutriloba macropyga. The sequence continues at coordinate 12,628,517 of NC_134469.1, read as the reverse complement.
GTCAATTTTGAGGCAATTCTAAAAACTTTCGAAAATCAATACCGAATATTGATAAACCGTATTTTTGAGTTTAAAACCGTCCAGTTTACTGGATTACCGTTCCGTAAACAAGAATTTGCGAAAAAATTGACCAAAAATAGAAAAAATTGGACAAATGCATAAAATTTTGACAAATTTGTCAAAAAAATCAATTTTCCAGCAAGAAGGTTCGTAAATTGAGTGAAACACAAAAGGTTGTGAAAAATTTAACAACCTCTGGCCTGCAAAAAAAAAAAAAAAAAATATATCGAATTCCCATAGTTTTTCCCGTTGATCGTTCATGAACCGTTTGCCCGCGCCCTTTCCGTACTTTCGCTCTTTAGTTTTCCGTGTTGCGATTTTTTTTCTCAGTAACGTCGCTCTCCCAAAACTTCGCTTTTCGTTTTCTTCCGCTACTTTTCCGGATTTAAGTATAGTATGTCATATGTGATGAAGTATGTTGTTGTTTTTCTTGTAGTATGTTGTGTATGCTAGTATGCTGGTTTGTTGTTTAGGTCTTGGAGTTTTCTAGGGTGTGACTTAAGTTTATTCTCGAGTTACGGCTGGATTGTCCTTTGGCTTTTCAACTTTACTAATCCACTAGCCTTGCTGTTGTAGTATATTGATTTTGCTGCTGTATGTTTTTGTGTACCTGTATGATCGCTAGTTGGTTTGGTCTTGTTGCCTTCTAGGGTGTGACTTAAGTTCATTCTCGAGTTACGGCTGGATTGTTTCTTGACTTTCACAACTGGCATATTTTACAAATACACTTCTGTAGTTTATTTAATTTTGCTGTAGTTTGTTTAATACCGTTAGTATGCTGATTGTTTGTTGGGGTTTGGGTTTTGCTAGGATGTGACTTAAGTTTATTCTGGAGTTACGGCTAGTAAATTTCTCGACCTTTGCATGCTTTTAGTGTACTACTGCATTGCTGTAAATTAGTTTCTCGTTAAATTTGTCGTTATAGCCCCATAATGAACTATATTAGATTGTCTTGCAGTAGCTTCTCTCCTTCTTCTTAGGGTGTGACTTAAGTTTGTTCTGGAGTTACGGCTAGGTTGTTTGGTTGAGTTTTCGCTGTGGTCTGCTAACATAGTTCTTTCCAACCTCGTTTCCCGCCCGCTCTTTCTCACCGTCCCGTTTCGTTGCGTTGCGCGTTTTTCACCCGCTTTCCCGCACGTCCCGTTTCCGTTCCGTCGCGCACCGCTCGCTCGACTTCTCGTCTGTCCAGTTTCCGTCACGTCGCGCGTTGCTCGCTCGACTTCCCGTCCGTAACGTCTCCTTTTCGTCGCGCGTTGCTCGCTCGACTTCCCGTGTGTCTTTTGTGTCCCACTGCGTTGAGCGCATAGCGTTCAGCGCTCTACCTCTGTTTTTGTCGGGCACTGTGTGCTCGACGACCTTTTCTACTCTTTGGGCGGTTTGTTTTACAGACTGTCTACAGTGTGCTGTGTTTGGTGTCTTTTGCGTTGGGTTTGTTTTGCGTGGGTGTGGTTTGTTTGGAGTGTGCATATAAAAAGTAACCGTGTGCAGTAGTAGTTTTGCTGGTCTTTGGAAATACTAACATCGTGATGTCTAATAGTCTTGATCAAAAAGTCAAAAAGTTGTACGCTGCCAGGTCAAAGCGTGAGGCTGAATTGCATGCTATACATGAAGATATTCTTCATTGTATAAATAGTCAAAGTAGGCGAGTGAAAGTTGAACGCCTAGTAACAAAGTGCAACGAAGCATTTATGACTGTTGTAGACAAAAATGAGGACCTGATTGCATTTGCTGGAAAAACGGAGGATCCAAGTGCACTTGTTCCTTCATTAGAGTCTTACTTGGAGGCAATGACAACTAAGAATGACAAGATACTCACTTCAGCACGAAACTACATCAACTCTGCTGATGATAAAGTGAGTGATTTCCGGGAACCAAGGGCTCCCATTCTTTCTAGACTCCCCTCAATTATGACCTCGTCAAGAACATCTAGTCAGCGTAAACATGATTACGTAATTGCTAAAATGAAGCGTGAAGAAATTGAAAAACAGAATGAGGCAGCCATTCGCCTTGCTAAACAGAAAAAGCAGATGGAATTAGACGAACTGGAGGAAAACAACAGGAAACGTTTGGCAGAGGCAACTCTGCAAGAATTTGAATTGCTGGACGCCGTTTCTAAAGGTAGCCACTCTGAAACAACTGCAAGTGCTAGGAGCTCAATGAGAAGTGAAAAGGCTGTCCAGGATTGGATCAACACCTCACTTGCTTTAAGTGTTAACAACGAGAAATTTGATGAACCAGAGGTTACAAAAGACCCTCCAGAATGCCCTAGCCACAATAACGGCGAAGCCGTGGAAGATCATAACACTGATATTTCAAGGCATTCCATTCCAAAAAATTGTCGAGGCAATTACATTTTAAGCATTGAGACCTTGCAGCAACTCGACCCCTATTATACTCCACCTGAAAATTTTTTGGCTGCTGCTAACACACAGGCGTTGTACCAGGCGCACCTGAGGGCGCAAATGAATCAAACAGGCCAGCAAGTCACGGCGCTCCCAAGCATAACTAACCAAGGAACCGCAGATAGTCAACCGCCTTCTGTGCACGCCCCCGGAGCTTCTTCACCACCCATTCAAAAGCCCGTTGAATCACAAATAAATCAAAATAATTCGTCCGAGTTTTTTCCACACGCACATCTTCAAATTTCGCAATCCAGGGCACCTGAAACATCAAGTCTGCCCGAGAATAATTCGGCCCAGCAAATATGCTTACGACAACAATATAATTTTGTCCCCCGAGCACCTAACGCCACTCTTCCTCCTTTTCCGACAACAAATCATCCAGCCCCCGCAATCAACGTTCCCCTGCACCCAAGCGCCCCACCAAGTCCAAACATTCAACAGCACAACACCGAACCCGCTCATCATAACGTCCCTCTCATTCCGAACCCCGTCTTCGCACCTAACCTCACTGCTCCCACCCCACACGCCCCTTTGATTAACCAGCCTCTCGTCAACAACAATTTTCAGAATAGTAATAACCGCGTACACAAAGTTGTACGTTCTGTTGCTCCTCCTTTCCCAAATATGCCCACTATCCCATTTGACCAAAACTTTGTGCCAAATATGAGCCATTGGCGTTTTCCACAGCACAGACCGTCATTAGTCAACCAAAACGTTACCACCGTAAATAATGTTGCTCCAAATATACAGGCACACATCGCACCATCAGTTAATAATTTTCCACAACAAATATATTCGAATTCACCCCTTTTGATTGATATGCAATCACCATCCGGCACACATCAAGAAAACCCGATTGCAACTACAAGTAATATTGTACCTGGTCTGGCCACTCCGGTTTTTCAGCCAACATACCCTTATGTTGGGCCCACTCCGTTGAGTTGGAGTGGTCCGCAGGTGTCTGCACCTGCCCCTCCGATACCGGACAATGCGTCATTGATTAGGGAATTAGCTGACGCAATAAACAGCAAGAAAAATGACCCTTTGCCAGAATGGAAACTTGCTCAGTATAATGGCGATCCATTACAATGGCACGAGTGGTATGGTCAATTCAAAAGCGCGATTGACTCGCAAACGCTCACTGATGACGTTAAATTGACATACCTTAAGACACTCGTCACTGGTAAAGCAAAGATTGCAATCGCCGAGTTTGCTTACTGTGGTTTAATGTACAAGGATGCACTAAGGACTTTGGAGCGTAAATTTGGCCAGCCACAGGCAGTCGTAAGTGCACACTTGGATAAACTAAGCAATTTTCCGCCTCTCAAAATGCACAATAGTGATAACATCATTAACTATTCTGCAGCAATATCCAGCCTCGTTGGGGTTTTCAAGTCACTATCATATGATGCTGATTTGAAGAGCGCTTCCCTACTTAACCAAGCGGTACAGAAGTTGCCACCAAACATGAAAGAGTCATGGTCACTCTTTACGGTTAAGAAGCACTGGGTTAAGCCTACCCTCCTTGACTTTAATGATTGGCTTAAAGAAAAGGCTGAGGCTCATGATCTTATGAAACAAAGCGCAACCAAGGCCAAACCTGAAGAGAACATCACTTCAGTAACAAAGACCAAAACAGCCTCAAAAGTGTTTGCATCAAATTCGCAACAAAGGGAAACAAAGAAGCAAATGCCACCTGCTTCCACAGATACTTACTTTCGATGCATTGTATGCAAAGGTAACCACCGGTTATGGGAGTGTCGAGTTTTCAAGGAAAAGACTCCAACCCAGAGAGCTAAGTTGGTGGCGGATAACAAACTTTGCTTTTCGTGCTTACGGGACAAGCACACATTCCGCCAGTGCCCTCAACCAAGAAAGTGCCGAGCAGAAGGGTGCAATAGTTCGCATAACACACTATTGCATGGAGCAGATAGGGTTTTCCCAACAAAACAGTCGACAAATTCCAATACCATTCAACCTTCTGGCAACACAGGTCAAAGTAAAGCAACTTCTAGTCAACTCCAGCCTAATAAGACCACAACAATGTCATCTGTTACTGATGTTAAGGGTCTCCTTCAGGTGACTGAATTGCAGTTGGTCAATTCGTCCGGTTTAGATACCAAGGCTTTAGTTTTGTGTGATACCGCCTGCAGTAACTCTTGGGTGGCCGGTAGTCTCGCAGATAGACTCGGTTTGCACGGTAAAGCACTAAAGCTAACTGTCAAGGGTATTAATACCGAAGAAGTAGTTGATACTAGGGTTGTTGAAGTTACTGTGAAACCAAAAGAACAACAAGATTTCGAACCATTCACCGTCAACCCTTTCGTTAAAGAGAGTCTGAACGTCGGCTCAGATATAATTAATGTACAGGCCCTGCAGGAGACTTACCCACACTTAGCAGTCCTTGATCCCGTGACATATTCCTATAAAGACATTGAGATGATACTCGGACAAGATGTCTATCACGCCATCCGCCCGTTAGAATACTTCTCTGCCGATGAGAAGCGTTCACCCGTTGCCGTACGCTTACCCATAGGTTGGGTCTTAAGCGGTCCGTTACCATCAAGTTCTTGTTTAACCTCAACGTGCTTTAAAGTGAATATCGAACATGACAATGAGTTAGCAAGTCAAGTAAAGTCATGGTACGACATTGAATCATTCGGAGCAAACAAGCAGGTAGACTCAAGATCTGCAGCAGACGCAAGGGCTCACGAAATTCTTGAAAGTACCACCATACACAATGGCCTGAGATACGATGTCGGAATGCTGTGGGCAGCAGACAACATTCAGCTCCCAAATAATTACTTCTCCTCCCTTGTGCAACTAAAATCTCTCGAAAAACGTTTGGCCAAGGATGAAGACCTCAGAGAGAAGTATACTAGTACTATCAAGGAAGACCTAAATAAGGGGTATGTAATTGAGGTTCCGGACGCTCACAAGGTTGAGAGCCGGTCTGATAAAGAGTGGTACCTACCCCACCATCCGGTTTTAAACCCGAACAAACCGGGTAAGGTGCGTAGGGTGCTCAATGGAGCAGCAAAATTTCATGGCGACTCACTGAATAAATCTTTGCTCACTGGCCCTGATCTGCTCCAAAACCTTATTTACGTACTTCTTCGCTTCCGACAACATCCATATGCCGTCTCTGCCGACATCGAGGGAATGTTTCTACAGGTTGGTGTATTACCATCAGATCAACCATCACTTCGCTTTCTGTGGCGGGAGGACCCCACAACTAACGTTGTAGTGTATCAATATACGCGCCATATATTCGGGGCTAAAGACTCGCCCACATGCGCCAACTATGCATTACAACGCACTGCGAGAGACAATGCCAAGTTTTACCCCGAAGCTGCAAAAGCCGTTCTTGAAAACTTCTACATGGACGATTACCTTGACTCAGTGGAGTCTCCTGAGAAAGCCATCAATAGATCGAAGGAATTGGTACATCTTCTCCATCTCGGTGGGTTCAAGCTTACAAAGTTTGTAAGCAATGTGCAAAATCTGGCTGATCGAATTGATGGTTCGCCTCAATCTACTGAGCCCAAGGTTATTGTTTCATGTCAGGAGGATTCATCGCACGTGCTAGGGTTAAAGTGGGATCACACTAATGACACTTTAGTTGTGAGTAGGGGTACAAGCTGCGCTATCACCAAGTCCCTCACGCAACGCTTGGTCCTAAGTCTTGTCTCGAAAGTCTTTGACCCCATTGGTCTTGTCGCACCGTTTACCGTCGGTGCGCGATTGCTCCTAAAAGACATCTGGCGTGTCACAGGACAACAATGGGATGACGAGCTCCCACAGGACATGGTTCAAAGATTTTTGGTCTGGAGTGTGGACTTACCAAAGCTTGAAAACATCAAAATTCCTCGAAGTTACTTTAGTGGACCCTTTGATAATACAGAGTTGCATATGTTCGGTGACAGTTCCCAGGATATTTTTAGTGCCGTCGCATTTCTTCGAGCCCGAGTAACAACCCCTACGGGCAAGATAAAAACAGAGCTTGCGTTTGTTTTGGGGAAAGCGCGCGTGGCGCCAATGAAAGTAATGACTGTCCCTAAACTGGAATTGCAAGCAGCTCTACTTGCCGCTCGGCTGAAAAACGAAATTATTCAGGCACTTACTGTAACTGTTAACCAAGTATTCATGTGGACAGACAGCACGACCGTTCTTCAGTGGATAAACTCTAATGAAAAGCAACCAATCTTTGTTGCAAACCGCGTTTGTGAAATTTTGGAGTATACCAGCGTTGACCAATGGAACCACGTCTTAAGTAAGGATAATCCAGCTGACGCTGGCACGCGTGGAATGTCCGCTGAGGTTTTGCAACTAAGCAGTTGGGTCAATGGTCCACAGTTCTTAACTAACTCATGTTTCCCTTTCGTACCGAACAAAGACGTCATTAATAACATCAAACTCGGCGTCAACCAAGCAGTCATCATAGAAGACGCTGTCTCTCTCGCTACATCTGTTAAAAAACAGACAATTCCCGTTCCGTCGTTATTCCCATTTGATAAGTTTAGTTCTTATCAAAAGTACTTGCGCATTGCCGCATACGTTCTCCGGCTTTTGCCGAAACATGCCGGCTACCGTAACCCCGATGGTAGCATTACTGACCCTACTGAGCTTGACGAAGCCGAGCGTCATCTACAGTATTTGGTGCAAGGAGAGTCTTTTGAAGCCGAAAGAAAAGATCTTCTTGACAATAAACCCGTTAAACGGAGCAGCCGAATTGCTCCACATTCACCGTTTATTAGTCCAAATGGGCTAATCCGTTCCTCGGGCCGCATCAAGCGGTTAGTTGAAGTTGGGTTTAACGTAAAATACCCAATCATCTTAGACGCACGTCATCCGTTTGTAAAACTGTTTCTTGAACACACGCACGTAAAGCATTACCATCAGGGCGTTGACTACCTAAGATCGATTGTGCAGGAACACTACACAGTACTGAAGCTAAGATCATCCTTGCGTTCCATCAAAGCACACTGCCTAAGATGCCGAGAATTCCAAGCTGTAACTATGCAACCAATCATGTCTGACTTACCTAAGGAGAGACTTGCTTACCAGTCTCCTCCCTTCACGAACACTGGCGTTGACTACTTTGGGCCATTCTATGTTACTGTCCGCCGTACTACTGAGAAAAGGTGGGGCTTCCTCTTCACCTGTCTCACTACTCGCGCTGTCCATGTCGAGATAGTTACATCCATGGACACCAGTTCTTGTGTTATGGGATTTGAGCGGTTTGTGTCACGTAGAGGTACACCTGCCATGATTTGGTCAGACAATGGCACCAACTTTATTGGAGCGGAGAAAGAACTCCGAGAAAGTATTGAAAAGTGGAACGTTGTCAACATTGCAGCTGAGCTCGCTCACAAAGGTATTAAGTGGAGGTTCAATCCACCCAGCGCACCACATCAAGGTGGTATCTGGGAGAGGTTGGTACGCAGCTTCAAACGCGTGTTGTATACAATTCTTGGCACGCGTCGCCTCACGGATGAGGTACTGCATACTACCTTTTGTCTCGTGGAGAATGCTCTCAATTCGCGTCCTTTAACACCCGTAAGCGCTGATCCGTGCGATTTGAACGCTTTAACGCCCAACCACTTTCTTTTAGGAGAACACTCTACCGGTATTCCGCCTGTTGTCGGCAATAATGAGTTCGACCATCGTAAACGTTACGCCCGTGCGCAGTCATACGCTAATGCGATCTGGTCCCGTTGGATCAAAGAGTACGTACCGACGCTGAACCGACGCTCTAAGTGGCAGACGCCTGCCGAGCAACACCTTAAGACCGGTGACTTGGTTTGGATAGTTGAAGAAACCAACCCTAGGGGTTACTACCCAACCGCTCGGATTGTGGAACTCCGTTACGGCTCCGATAGCGTCGCGCGCTCTGCCGTCTTACGTACGTCGACCGGTTCGCTCGTCCGCCCGCTTGTAAAACTTGTACCAGTTTTCCCAACATCTTCTTCCGGGCCGGAGGATGTTACGAAGTAAATAAGTAAGCGAGATATTATTAACCAATCAGATTCGAGTATTTTAAAAGCGTATAGAATAAGATTTAAATGCGTATAAAACGTTCTAATATACCTAGAAAGTTACGAAAAAGTTCATTTAACCTAATTTTAAGTAAATATAACCATGATATGTATCGATTAAGCTGGTTTTCGGCTTAATATTTTTAGGTTTTCTAGACAATTGCCGATTGAATACGAACTGATTTTGACGTCAATGACATCAGACAAAAAACCAGTAAAAGAGCATCGAAAAAACCTTGCCGTCTAAGTTTTCACTTGGTGTCTTGATCGTTACTTTGTACATTACTGATACTGACACGTTATCTTGATCGTTGATAATGCTTATACGTTGCTGTACACCGATGATGCTTACACGTTGTTGCTATATGATCTGAATTGAACTCCCGAACTACAGTTATTTTACTGAGTTACAGTTTATTTGAAGATAGATTCTTAGAATGTTTTCCTGGATAGATTCAAATTAATATAAGATTCTCTTAACTTCTCGTAAGATTAATGCATGATCTTATAAGATGATCGGAAGAACATCGTAAGATCTTTGAAACTTCTTTAACTAAAGAATAACGTAATGTATGACTAAAGAATTAGAAATGCATTGTATTTTTTACTAAGAAGGTCTGTGACTGGAGAATATTTTCCATTAACAAATCAAGTTAATGTTTCTCGCATGAGTTTACTCTCATTGAGCGTTATGACATTGTATACAACCAGCGTCGCTGTAAACAACCAGTTAAAATCGTTCTTGCCTTATGAAATTTTGTGGCTACAATTTTCGATAGAATAATGCAAATAATCGTTGCCTGAGTCTCAGATTTCAATTGAATGCAAAATAACCCATTTCCAGAATGCCTGGCAGTTTTGAGCTCCCAGTTTCAATGATAAAAACTTGGTACGAAGTTCTGTGATTATAACTTTTCCATAAATACCGCATCATAATAATTTCAGCACCTTTTTAAACCTTTTTCTTGAAACAATTTTCTTGGGTTGTGTTTTGGCGCTTTTAACATTTTCCTTAATAATTCTTTATTTAGAACGTTAATTTTATGGAAACTTTATGACAACTGTTGTAACATGTGGAATTATGAGGTGAACCAGGGAAAATTTCAATTGCCCTAATTGAACTGCAAAAGTTATCGTGGAAGATCTTATAAAACGCAGTTAAAAAAGTTTTTTTTTTCGTTTTAAAATGTGTTTTTTTTTTCGGAAAACGGTCAAAGTGGTACTGGAAAACGCTTTCTACAGTTTCGGCGGCTAAAACTATAAATTGCTGGCGTAATTCTGTCCCTAAGTATTGTCCTTCAATTTACCCACATAGAAAACTACTGCGAATAGTCGACTGATTGTTGCAAGATTCCTTAATTTTTTGCAGACCAACAGAAAGTCACGTATCGCCGTATCTGTATCTGCGGAAAATGTGAGACCCTAAATGGGGACATAATTCTGGAGGGAAAAGAGGAAACTATAATAGAGACAGCAAGCAACATTCCCGGAAGTCTGGAACCGTGCGTGTCTTGTGGGGGAACCGAACCTAACTACTACCTGCGTCGATCGCAGTTTTGTGACGGGAGACAAGATTGTCCACAAACTGGCGCAGATGAGGGCAATTATTTCTGTTCAGGTGGGCGATAAATTTGGCTGCAAAGGTACTTTTTGGGGCTTTGTGAACAAAAGTGGCAAGGGCTAAATTTCACCTGAAATCATGTCTCCAATATTTGCTAAATATTCCAGCAAAATACTTGTAAAAAGGTTTTGATTCACTTGAATGTAGAAATCTATTGATCAAAATCTATATTAATTGCATTTCGAGTAACGCTCAGGTTGATCAGATCTCTGATCAGACAATTCCAGTCTGCAACGGACACTGATCAGACTAAACCAGACCATTATCCAGACTTTCGAGATACCTTTGACATTGAGTCGAGAGACGACATTGAGTCAAGAATATTTTAAAAGAAAAAATGACGTAAGAGCACAGGGGTAAAGTGTCTATGCGGGGAATGTAGGAATAGGGGTAATGGGGGTATGGGTGGTAATGAGGGAAATTTTGAGAGTTTCAGACGACGGTTATACTGTGTTCTGCTCAATTCTCCTATAATTGTTTGTTTGTAACTCCGCCGTAGTCAGTCCCCAGCCCAGTTAAGAAGAAGAGGAGGGAAATACTCCAAGATCATACAGGAAGAACTCAAAAAACTCAAAAGATCACACTGGTTTATAGCTGAACTTTGAGACTTTTCCGACACTTGATTATACCAACTCAGTCATTGATTATTATGAAATTGCATTCAAAACGGCCTCTAATCAGATTTTCGTGCACTCAAAATAACCTCGACCAGATTTTCGTGTGCTTGAAATGAACCCTGATCATACCTTTGCGCGCTCGAAACGGCCCCTGATCAGATTTTTGTACGCTGCAAATGCGCTCTGATCAGACTTTCGTGCGTTCGAATTGACCTCTGATCAAACCATCTCAGACCAAAATTACCTCTGATTAGACCCAATTCAGACCATTGTCCAGACTTATCGGCGCTCGAACCGATTCCCAGGCCCCATAATATCAGTTTGGAAGCACACCGTATGCGCTCGATTTGGGTTTGATCAGAGGTCACTTCCGGATGGCATCTCAACCTGGGCACTTTTGAAACTTTGCTCAGGCTCTGAGGGTTTCTGAAAACTTTGTAGGAAAAATACGCTGAATTTTCAGAGGCTCAGTTCAGAAATTTTACCCAATATTTTGCTGAAAATCGCTGAAATACGCCGAAACGTTGGAAATGCTCTGAAATCTATTAATTTTTGCAAAAGACTTTAGCTAGATCCTTTCAAACTTCTCTTGTGTGAGCTGAGTCTCGAAATTTTCAACATTAATTATTCCACTGCACAATGGATTCATAAAACTCTCCCTATTCAATTTAATTTTCATTTATAAATCTTATGTAAGAGTTGAGCTGAAAAGAACTCAATTTATTCAGAGTAAAAGTTGAATTTTCAGCGCATTTCTTAAGTAATTTTAACGCAATTCACAGTTTTTCAGCACATTTACATAGAACATTAGCAAATAGTGAAAGAATAAATGAAATGGTAAAAATTTCAGGAAACGGAATGAAAATGTGCCGAAATGCGCTTAAACTATTTTTAAAAGCTCTGCTGAAATTTGACCAATTTTCTTACAAAATCGCAGCGCACGTCAGCTCATTCAGCGCCTGTCTTACAAATTTTGATTGCATTCAACGCAAAAAAAGTCAATGCGCACAAACGACGATTAATCCTGAATCCCTGTTGATAAGCTTGAACGAAAGTTTCAGGAACGTTTCCGTTTCCTATCACTTATTTGAGAAAACATATCATATATCCCTTTATGAGATTTATTTTTGGGTCTTTCCCATTACAGCCCCTCCCATGAAATTATAGAACCTCATTATGGTGGGGGTTTATGTTATCTGACCCCTAAGATGGGGGAGGGGGCTAAAATGGGAATGACCCCTATTGTTTTAGCTCCCAAATAATTGTTCTTTAAAAAGAACGATCATTATTGTGTGATGGTGAATTGTTATGGTCAAACAAGCCAAAACTCAAGACAATGTTTGAAAGATGAAACGAGATTTTATGTTTTTCCGGTTGTCTGACAGTTAAACCACATTTTCTTCCAGGTCCTCAAATTTCTGTACAAAAAATTCAAACCATCAGTTAGAGCCTCTGACGTAGAATGCATAGTTCAGTCGCTAAAAATTGAATAGCTGCGAATGAAACAAAATTGTGAGATTAACTTGGACAAATAATAAAATTTTATTAAATTATATTCATATTCTCAAAACAGCTGGAAAAATGACCGTACAAAAATTTTGGACATTTATTGTGACATTTTTAGAACCATACTTGTCGTCAAACTATGTTTCCAATTTTTCTGCAGGTTTGTCAGTGTTTGAAAAAAGTTATAATTTTGTAGCGTGCAACAGGATGTAGCGTGCAACGTTGAAATTGCTCATCTAAAACTAATGATTAAAAAGTCCATTTTTTACGTATAAAAAACGCTCACCAACGACTCTAATAGTGTTTTATAGGGCTTGTGTAAAAGAATATTATCTTTTAAGATGAACCCGAGAAACGATTGCGTGTGCTTCAATTGAAAAATTCGAGTAAAATCTAATTCCGGTTTTCGAAGACAAATCCTAATTTCCGTCTACTAATCATAAAACTAGTAATTCTAGATTCAGTAGTAAATCTAGTAATTTCGAACAATTGCCAAAAATAGCTTCATAAAAAAAGTAGCTCGATTTTTTTAGTAATACAGTTGAAGACTGCTAGCTTAATTGCCGATCTTGTTGAAGACTGTTAGTAATACAGTTGAAGACTGCTAGCTTAATTGCCGATCTTGTTGAAGACTGTTAGTAATACAGTTGAAGACTGCTAGCTTAATTGCCGATCTTGTTGAAGACTGTTAGTAATACAGCTGAAGACTGCTAGCTTAATTGCCGATCTTGTTGAAGACTGTTAGTAATACAGTTGAAGACTGCTAGCTTAATTGCCGATCTTGTTGAAGACTGTTAGTAATACAGTTGAAGACTGCTAGCTTAGATCTGTTTGATTATTGAGAAAATCTCGTAAGACGACCCACACTCTTGTGATTCTTAAAGAATGCTGCAGTTAACTTAAAAGATATTCATTGTTTGCCCGGATTTTCATAAACAGTATTAACATGTTTGGTTAATTTCAGGTTCTGAGTTCGATGACGACAATCTCGCACCTGTACCTTCGGGTAAGTTTTGATTGAAAGCTTCGACTTTTTTCTCATTATAAATCCATGACCGAAATAATTTTTAGTGTAATTTTACCCGGGTCGAGGGTTTTGGGTAAGTTTTTGGTACGAAATGCGGTGAATGAGGTGATTTTTTGTATGAAAGGCAGTGATTGCTGTGAATGCGATGAGAATAAATATTTCACCGCATTTCACCGCATTTCTTACAAAAATTCACCGCAAAATTCACCGCATTTCTTACAAAAATTCACCACATATGATTTCCAAAGTTTACTCAATCTGATTTAAATTCACAAAAAAATTTTAAGATATCAATAAGAGTTGGCGTAGTGGACTAAGCAGTGGAAGGCATGCAGGAGGTCAGAGGTTCGAATCCGTGTGTGTGCAATTTTTTTTTGTAAGAATACTGAGAACGCGGTGAAAATAAATAATTCACCGCGATTCACCGCAAAAAGATGTCAGAAACACGCGGTGAAAATTATTTTTTTTTCACTGCATTCCACCGCATTTCTTACAAAAATTCGCCACCAAACCTCGACCCGGGTAAGAATAATTCATCAGCCGAGATAAATTAAGGTGATTGAATTTTACAGTTAGGAGAAAAGCTAAGGCAATTTACGACAACGTTCAGTTGTTTGACAGTTAGCAAGCCCTTAACTTTGGAAGTATAAATTTGGAAATAAGCTTAGAGTAAGGCAAGTTAAAGAATTTAAATTCTTTTGATCAGCGTCTGATCAACTGGTCATTCATTCATAGAAACTGGAATCAATGCAAATGTTCTTTTTTAAACCGGATAATGAAACTTTCTCTTAATAGATATAGGTGGCTGGTGTGTTAAAGGATCTGTTTCAAAAAGGACTTGTTCAGTCCACCCCCTTGTTGCGTTGATGAAAAATAACTTGCCCTTTTGAGATATAATTTTTAATTAGTAGCCATAATCAGCGGTCAACGTTGCTGGGGTGGGATGATAAATCATGGTCAAAAGTATTTGGTGTTTGCTTATGATAAAGACTATTTATGTACTTGTAAGTTTCGGTAATGACATCAAAATTGTTTTGTTTTTTGTTTACAGGAGACAGAACCAGTTTCAAGCACGACTAGATCTCAAATGACAGAGGATAATGTAAACCGCATTCAGAAAGTGAAAACTCGAAATTTTTTCCTATTACCCCCAGTAGAATATGATTATCTAGAATTGACGTTTCTACACGTATATAATGGTATAGAACGCTGATTAATTTGATCATATTCTAATAAAAATTAAACTTTTATTCAAGGGGGAGAGGGGGTTTGGGGGTTGTTCCGAGTGCCCTGTTCATGTTGTCAGTTAAAATTAAACAAAATGGACTGGATATTAAAACTCGTCAAAACTGCCGTTTGCAATTCCATTTTCATTTCTTAAATTTATGAGCTGCTGAGTTCTAGATGTATAGATTTATATTAGCAAATTGAACTAAAGAGATCAAGATCAGCATATCAATGCTTAATTTCAAAGATATTACAAAGTGTGTTTGAAAAATTGTATTGGCCGTCTTAATGACTCGTGCACATAATTTACTTCCGACTTTGTTGATCTGCCTCCTGAAAAAATGATGATAAACCTCATTGTGTGTCAATATATCCATAATTTAATCATGACTGTCATTTTCTGTGTGCAATATTTCAAAACTGCTGATTTAAATAGTGGTGTAGTGAAATAATATTTCAAAGCGTATGCAGTACAACAGATAGCCAATCTAAAAAAAAATTGATGTAGTAATTTAACGTTCTCCCCCTATCTAGTTTTGTGGGATTCATCTTTGTTTGATTAATTTCAGATGCGATTTTTCAAAAATCCATTTTAAATTACTTCCATCTCTTTTAGTATACCGCGGTGGACCAGAAGTTGTTATCCCAGAACTTGATTTTATGAATCCTTACTTTCACACAGGGAAATAATCATGAAGGAAAGTTCAAAGATAACAAATTTTTCATGAATGAAAGTTGTAAGACAACAGATTTTTCTTATCCATTACTAGCCGACTGATATTGATTACACCGTTGTGAATGTGTCTTACTTTGATTCGTGAGTCCTTGTCTCAAGAAAATCTGCTTAATCGGGAAGCAAATTTTCGTGCAGCCTAAGGAAAAAATGAGACTTGGATGTTTGAATCTAAAAAGGGGTCTCAAATAAGCTATAACTCACAAAAAGAGTAATAGATACAGAGAGCAAAAAAAGAATACATATAGCACAAAAATATCAATTAGATACTTAAAGAACATAAATAGAAATCCCCAAAGGGCACAAGAGAAGAGTGAAAGACAGGGAGGGAAACAAAAACATAGCAGCAAAAGTCCTGAAATACAATCCAAACAATTGAGAAACAATTTAGAAAAATATGGACTGGACCAGCACACCAATTGAACAGTAATCGTAAATACAAAAATCAGATTCACAAATATAGAAGAAAATTAAAGTTAATATTTGTTTCTTTTGATATCAGCAAGTTGATACCAAAGTTTCAAAAAAATTCAGGAGACAAACAACGAAAACATAGTATTTACGCAGAATCCTGCTTGAAATACAAAATAAACTGAGCCGGCAAAAACTACAAATGATGACAAACTTGAAAACAGCAAAAAATAACATTTGACAAAGTTTATTGGTGTTCAAGTCTTTCAATCAGTTTTCAAAGCAAAAATTTTGCAAAGACCTTGATGCAAACTTGTTTTTTTAAACTAAGCATTTCGACTCAAAAAAATGCCCAAAAAACTTTTAAGAAAATTTAAAACTTGAAGTAATTGATAAAAATTATCAATAGTTTGTTTGTTTTTTGATACCTACGTCTTCAAAATGAAAAGTGCCATGTTAATTAAAAAAAAACAAGTTTTTCCAGCTCACAGGAAAAAAACGGTTTATGTATTTTAAAACAAATCGAAAAAATATCAGAAAACTTGCAAAGGTTCTTATAACTTATGTTTTGCAAACCCTCTTTTGGCTCATAAAATTTACACATTACTGTGTATGCAAACATTTAAAATGTCTCAATGGTTTTATTTGTTTTGATGCATTAAATTGCAGTTTTCTAAAATTTTCTTTAATTTGCAATGGCAATATATCACGGAAGTTAAAAGGTGTGGCAAAAGGTCAAAATTAGTGACGGAACTCTCTTCTTTAAACTGTTTTTTACTCAAAACAAAAGATGCCGCTGTCATCAGGTAAAAGCTTAAGCGAATCTTGTAAAACTAATCACACTGGATGACCTTAAATTTTTATTGTTTATTTGGAAAGATCTTGCAGATTTTGCAGAATTCTGTTAAAATTGGTTAGATTGCAGAGATTTTTCAGAAGAAACATGTATGCAAAATTTATGAAAAATGATACTTCAATTGCAAAACAACATATTGAGCATAAAGGGAGATTTTTGCAAAAAAAAATTAGCATTTCTGTTTTTAATGTAAAATGAACATTTGTTTGTATTCAAGATATTAGGAACTGCTTTTCTAGTCCTGCAATTTTGCCTGATTCCATAATCCATCGCCACAATTTATCCCAATTTAATCTTGCTTGTGCATAATTATTGCCAATGCATCAGTATTTCAGCCTTGCGGGCGTTCCTCTAGAGTTCTGACTGTACTCTGAGAATTGCTTTTTTTTGGGTTCCAGTGGAACATACACCTTTTTGTGTAGAGATCCAATTAGCATTTGGTTAGAACCATGTTATACGCTGACACTTTAGTGTAAACATTCAGTTGTTTGACTTACACTCTGCCAACAAGATGCGCTTCACATATTGCAAGAAGATCACCTTATGCAAATTCCGAAACGAAACCATCATGACCACAAAAAAAACAAAACTCTGAAAATGTTGCAAATCAAAATCAGGCAGAGCATTACAGCGAAAAGGAAATTTGTTTGAGGCTATCAACTTCTATGTCAACTAAATGCGACAATTCAGAACAAACACAGCAAAATTGGCAAAACAGAAACATTTGCACTCTTCACAACTTTTTTGTTTTTTTTCGCTTTCCGGTCCATGGTTCATTGATACCAATTGCATGGATTGTACTGATGCGCCTTAACCCTAAGATTTGCTGATTTTGGAAAAAAAAAATGATTTTTTTTCTGAAAAAATGATTTTTGTGGTCAGTTCGTTTTTGAGTTTGGATGTTTTAAGTACTGTAGTTGCTAAGTTATTGATCAGTTTATTGAGTTTACTGAGTCTTCTTTCATTTTACTTGATGTTGCTTAGAGTCATCTTAATTTTTTTTTGTTTTTCAGTTATTTACATGAGACCTTAGTGATGGCCTTCTTGGTGGCTGTCCTGTATAACTATATACATACCGAGCTAGTATCCACTCAAACATTTCAATAAACTGGAAAAAGCGGCTTATTTGTTGGTTAATAAAATAAGGGGAGTTCCATCTCTTGATAAATTTTGCTAATTGTTTATAAATTTTGATAATTCTTAATTAATTTTATGATTTTGAGCTAATTCAGGTTTTTGGGTGCTTTTGAGTTTTTAGGACTTGGTACGCCTTGACATTTCATAGTTCATCTTTCGTAAATCTTGCCAAGATCTTGTTTCTTTATACCCATACAAAGATCTTGCAAGTTCGTACATATCCTGATATTATTTTGCCATGTACCATGGCAAGAAATTGGAAGATTTTCCATGATTAAATATGTTTCTGATCAAGGCTATCAAATTTCATGTCACGGGGTTATTTCTCAAAAAAATATACCAAAATCTGCGAAAAAGGCAAAAAAGACCTCATCAGATATACTCAAAATAAACACGAGGAACTGAGCGTAAAACTCGTCACAGCATGGGATAATGGTAAACTTGTTCAGTTCTAGTTAAGGTTAAAAATGAACCAGGTGAAAATAGTCGTGCACAGACGCATCCCAATATGCGTAATCTTGTCGATAAGCATTTTTAGCAATTAACTGTCATAATTCACCATTTTGAACAAACAAATCAAAGAACAAGGAACTGCGAGACGTGGTAATTCGCCCAGAAATGCATAAACATTGTACAGCCTACAAAAATTAAATTAAAATAAGGAAGCAAAGGAAACACAAAAGTTGTTTAATACTAGCGAGAATGCAATTACATTATAGTGTATCGCGACAATATACATAGAGGTAAAATAAAATTCCCTGGATTAATTCAACGTCCAAAATGAATCGTGGAATGTTTATCTTCAAATTCGTGTCACACCAGAAGCTACCATAGAACCAAAAACTCCGAAAGATATGCGATCAATTCCAGGCTCAGCGCACTACTTGGCAAAGTTTATCCGAAATATCATCGGCTAGACAATGCCATAAGGGTGATGCAGAACACCGGGGATTCGATAATGTCAAGGAAGAGATTAGTTTTATAGGCCACCTTAGACAATTTAGATCAGAAAGGTAGGAGCATTACGATATGCGGAAAGAAAACCATTTGTCAATAAATGCAAGAAATCTTGGCGAGCAGCTTGCAAAAAAACTAGAAAACCGATTGCTGACACCTACCAAAACGCACTAAAGCATAAACAAATTTTGTATAAGAAACAAGAAACGATGGCAACCATAAACGTAGTAAATATTTTAAAAAGGAGAAGAAATGGAACATGAACATCTAAGTAGTGCGCTTTGAAGACAATAAAATTAAAAAAACAACAGAAGACTGAAGAGAACGTCTTTGAGCTTGGAAACACAACATTGCAAATGACTTCAAAGGAATCACTGACCTTCTATCTCATTATACCTACGGAGAAAAAATTGTGGATAACAATTACTACGAAAATTTGAGAAGAGACACAGGCACACACACATACACACACATACACAAACACACATACACACACCAGATTAGACAAACACAAACACATACATGAAAACACAAATACAAACAAACACACACACAAACACAAACATAAACAAAGAGACACATGCACAATTGTACAAACACTCGCACGAACACACACACAGCAAACGAACACACACGAGCACAAACACACACAAATACACACACACGCACTTACACACACACAAACAAATTCAGATAGAGAGTGAGAGAGAAAGAGAGAGAGAGAGAGAGAGAGAGAGAGAGAGAAAGACAGAGAAAGAGAGAGAGAGAGAGAGAGAGAGAGAGAGAGAGAGATACGAAATTGCACGCGAACACACACAAATGGACACACACAAACAGACAAACACACAAAAGAAAACACACACACACATACTGATAAAAACACACACAAACACATGAACACGCATGAGAACAAACACACACACACACATTAACATAAACACACACACACACACACAAACAAGAAAAAACACAATGACGCACATAAAAACACAAAATACACACTTGCACACACTCTTCCAACCACACGAACATACAAACCCACATATACAAAAGTATATATACCTACCCACACACACACACAACTACACGCACGCACATACAAACACAAGCGCACCATCACAAACACAACCACGAACACACACAAACATAAAAACGTATACACACACACGAACACACACACCCAAATGCTCAAATGAATACACACAACAACCACCAAATCACCCACAAAAACATACAAGCACACACTTGCATACATTCTCTCACACAAATGAAAACACACACATGCAAAAACACAGACACACAACACACACACGAGCAAACACACCCACAAACACAAACGATTATACACACAAAAAAAACAAACACTCACACAAAACACACAAACCGTCACGCACGCACACACACATACAAAACACAAAACACACACATACAAAACACACCCGAACTCTCAATTACACAGCGGCCTACACTCTCTCACTTACATGAACACACACACCCAAACACACAAACAAATAGACACACACCCATACACACAAAAAGACACACGCGCACACACGAACACACACACAAACTTATACACGCGCGCGGACACACACAGAAACAGACATGAACACATACACAAACACACAAAAACGGACACACACAAAAAGAAGCACACAAACACCACATACTGATAAACACACAACGCTTAAACAACACACACAGACACACACATACACACCCAAACACATGAACAAACATACGGACGCACACACACAACTGAAAACACGCACACACATTACCATAAACACACACGCACACAAACGCAAACAAGAAAACACACACACCTACAAACGAACACGAAAATACACACTTGCACACACTCTTCCACCCACACGAATATGCACAACCACATACACAAAAGAATATTCATACACCCAAATAAACACAATGACACACACACCAACACGTACGCACTTACGAACACAAGTACAGGATCAGAGACACAACCACGAAGACACATAAACAGAAACACACATACACAGAGCCACCCACCCACCCACCCACACACATACACATACACGCACTCGAACACACATACCCATGTACGCAATCGATTATACACACACCCAAAAAAACATAAACACAAACACGGACGGACACACACACAGAAACAAAAACGAAAACGAAAACAAAAACACACAAACAGACACGCACACACACTAATACACACACAAACACATGAACACACAATCGTACGCACTAACACACACAAAGACACAACGGAACACACGCACACACATTAACATAAACACACACACACACATACATACAAAAACAATTAAAAACACACACACGCAGACATGCACGAACACACACGCATACACAGATACACACTTGCACACACTCTCTCTCTCTCTTGCAGACGAACATACTCACCCACATAGTCAAACAAAAATAGACCCACCCACACGAAGACACCAACACGCAACCACACAAGAACAAAAAGACCACATCGGAACACACACAACCACAATTACACACACCCGAAGACACATAAAGAAACGAGCACAAGAACGCGATCACACACACAGCCACAAACACACACAAACATAGACAGACACTTACACAGGAACACACGATCATGAACAAACAAACACATACATACAGACACACACATGAATACACACACACGTACACATACATACAAACAGACACACAAACACGCACGCGGGCACACATAAACGATCAGAAAGATAGAGAGAGAAAAAACATCACACACGCACACAAACACAACACACACACTGTTACATACACACACAAACACACATGATCAAAAATACGGACACACGAACGATGCACAAACGCAAGATATTATGGCACTCAGACAATGTTCTTAAAATTTTATTTTTGGACAAAAGTTTGAAGAGAAACGAATCATGAAAACACATCTATTGCGCTTAGAAGACAACAATTTTTAACAAACAAAAGAAGACTGAAGGGAAGGTCTTTGAACTCTGAAAAACATCATTGCATATGACTTTTAACAGGACTCACCTTCTATCTCATCAAACCTACGTTGAAAGAATTGTGGGTCAAAATTACTCCGAAAACATAATTCACACAAACACGACAGGACACAAACAAACAAACACAAATTCAGAGAAAGAGAGATGGAGATACGAACACGCACACGAACACACACAAACAGACACACAAACACACACACATACAAACACACAAACCCACACATGAATACACACACACACACACAAACTGATATAAACACACACACACACACACAGAAACATACAAACACACATACACACACACTCACATATACACAGACACTCGATTAGGCAAACACAAACACACACTCAAACACATACAAGAAAACAGAAACACAAACACATACTCACACAATACATCCACACAGTAAACAAACACACACAAACGCGTAAACACATAAAGACACACACACACACTTGCACACTCAATAACACGAACACACACATACTTACTCGCACACACATACACTCACACACACAACCTAAACAAAAACACACACGAACACACACATGGGAACAGAGAAACCCACATACACAAACGAACATACTTACACCAGCACACACCCACTGACACACACGCACATTCGAACATACAGACTAAAACACACAAATACAAAAATGAACACAAATACACACACACAAAAACGAACAGGCACAAACAACCACACAAATACACACACACACACGCACACCAGCACGAAAGCACACACGAACACAACCACACACACAAACGGACAAACACTAACACACACATAGGAACAGATGCACAAAACAACGGTCAGACCCAAAAACACAGAGAAGTGCGCAATCACAAAAACGAACACAATTCCATGAACACACAAAAAAACACGAACACACATGCGAACACACACACACACACCGACAGAGAGAGAGAGAGAGAGAGAGAGAGAGAGAGAGAGAGGGAGAGCGAGACACACGCACACAAGCACAAACACGAATACACTTATATTTACTCATAAATACACACAAACACTCACAAAAACACAAACACTCGAACTCAGACTTACACACACAAACACGTGAACAGACGTGAACACAAACGCTCACTAACACACACACTTACCCAAAAACACACTCACACACACACAACACAGACAAATACACACTCACGAACACACACACACATAGGAATACAGAAACCCACACCATCTCAAACCCAATGACACACACGCACACACGAACTTACACGAAAACACAAAAACACACAAATGAACACAAACACACACACGAACACACACACACACAGGAACAAAAATTAACATATAGAGACGAACACAAGCACAAAAAGACGGTCACACCCACAAACAAACCGAAGTGCTCGATAACACCGATAACCACAAACACACACACAGAGACACAAACACGAACACACACACACGACACACACAAACACAAAAACACTTATACACACATAAGCACACCCACATGAATACACAGACACACGAACACATAAACATTAACACACAATAATACAAACACACACACACAGAGAGAGAGGGAGAGAGAAAAAGAGGTACACGCAAACGAACACATACACGAATACACATACACATACTCAAAGACACACACACACACACAAACACTAACATACACACCCAAACAACGTGAACACAAACACACACTAACTCAAACACACATACCCCCCCCCACACACACACACACACACATTCAAACACAAACACACGAACACAAACACACGAACACAAACACATACGAACACACACAAACATAAAAAACGAACATACACAACCAGCTCACAACCAATGTCACACACGCACACACGAACATACACACGAACACACAAACACAAAAATGAACATAAACACACACACACACACACGAATACACACACACAAACGAACAAACACAAACCCACACAGACGCTTACATTCACAAAACCACGTTTACACCCCCAAACACGCAGAAGCACACAATCACACCCATAAACAACACACAAACACACATAAACAAACACATACAAACGAACGCACACATAAACACCCACACATACACACAAACACTCACACGGACACACACAAACACAAAAGCACACACATGAAAACACACACCTATACATACTGATAAACACACACACGCGCGCAAGCACGAACACACACACACACACACACACAGAGAGAGAGTGAGAGAGAAAGAGAGGTACACGCACACGAACACACAAACGGACACACGCACACACACAAACACATACAAGAATACACATAAAAAACTCAAAAACACATATACACAAACAGTAACATAAACATCCAAACACATGAACACAAGCGAACACAAACACACACTTATTCATACAAACTTACCCACACAAACACACGCACACTCACAAACACAACACATACATTCACAAACACAAACAAGTACGAACACACACATCTACATGAAAAACGAACAAACATTTACAACCAGCTCACACTCAATGACACACACGCACTCACGAATATACACACGAACCCACAAACACACACACACGAATACAAACACAAACATGAACAAACACCAACACGTACAGACGGACACATGCAAAAAACCACGGTCTCACACACATAAACTCACAGAAGAACATAATCACAACCATAACCACGAACACAAACACATACATAAACACACAAATACAAACCAACGCACACATAAACACCCCCCACACACACACACAAACACACGCTCACATACACACACACAAACACCCACACAGACACACACACAAACACAAAAACATACACTTGAGAACACAAACACACATACTGATAAACACTCAAACACACACACGAACACAAACACGTACCAACATACAAATCCACATAAAAAACGAAAAAATATTCGCAACCAGCTCACACCCAATGACACACCCGAACACAGGAACATACACACGAACACACAAACACAAAATTGAACACAAACACAAACACGAACAAACACAAACAGACACAGACGAACACATGCATAAAACCGTGGTCACACCCATAAACACACAGAAGCACATAATCACACCCGTAACCATAAAAACACCAACTGAGAGAGAGAGAGAGGGAGAAAGAGGGATAGAGAAAGAGAAGTACACGCAAATGCACACACAAACGGACACGCGCACACGAACACAAACAATTGAACACAGGCGAACACAGACACACACTAACTCACACACACTTACACACACACACACTCACACACACAATAAAAACAAACACACACACCTGCACGAACACAAACACAAACGAACACACACACCCACAGAAAAACCAAAAATACATAAACAGTTGACACCAAAAGACACACACGCACACACGAACACACAAACACACAAATAATTACAAAGACACACAAACAAACACAAACAAACACAGACGAACACATGCAAAAAGCCATGGACTCACACACATAAACTCACAGAAGAACAAAATCACAACCATGACCACGAACACACACACATACATAAACACACAAATACAAACGAACGCACACAAAAACACACCCACCACACACACATACACACACACTCACACACACACACACAAACACCCACACAGACACACACACACAAACATACACATGAAAGCAAAAACACACTTACTGATAAACACTCAAAAACACAAACACACGCAAACACAAAAACACACAGAGCGAGAGAGAGAGAGAGGGAGAAAGAAATAGAGTTACGCGCACACGAATACACAAGTGGACACGCGCACACACTCAAACACATACACGAATACATGTAAACATACTCAGAAACACACACACACACACACACACACACACACAAACACTAACATACAAACCCAAACACATGAATACAGGCAAACGCAAAACACTCACACACACATTACACACACACACGAACACAAACAAATACGAACACACAAATCCACATAAATAACGAACAAATTTTCACAACCAGCTCATACCCAATGACACACCCGCACAACGAACATACACACGAACACACAAACACACAATTGAACACAAACACAAACATGAACAAACACAAACAGACACAAAAGACCATGGTCACACCCATAAACACACAGAAGCACATAATCGCACACATAACCACGAAGACAAACACACATTCATAAACACACACACACATAAACACACTCACACAGAGAGAGAGAGGGAGGGAGAGAAAGCGAGGTACAAGCACACAAACACACACACGGGCACGCGCACACAAATGATTACACACACCCATATAAAAAACAAACATACACAACCATTTCACATCCAATGACACAGACGCACACGCGAACATACACACGAACACACAAACACAAACACCAACAAGCACAAACAGACACAGACGAATACATGAACAAAACCACGGTCACACCCATAAACACACAGAAGCACATAATCACAACCATAACCACAAAAACACCGACAGAGAGAGAGAGAGAAAGAGAAGTACACGCAAATGAACACACAAACGGACACGCGCACTTACACGTACACATACATGAAAACACATAAAAATACTCAAAATCACACAGACACAAATAATAACATACACACCCAAACAATTGAACACAGGCGAACACAGACACACACCAACTCACACACACTTACACACACACACTCTCTCTCACACACACAATACAAACAAACACACACACACACACACGCACGAACACAAACACAAACGAACACAAACACCCACAGAAAAACCAAAAATACATAACCAGCTGACACCAAAAGACACACACGCACACACGATCATACACACAAACACACAAAAACACACACACACACACACGAGTACAAACACAAATATGAACAAACACCAACACACACAGACGAACACATGCAAAAAAACCACGGTCACACACACATAAACTCACAGAAGAACATAATCACAACAATAACCAGGAACACACACACACACACCCACACACACACACACATACATAAACACACAAATACAAACCAACGCACACATAAACACCCCCCGCACACACATACACACACACTGACACACACACAAACACCCACACATACACACACAAGCACAAAAACATACACATGAAAACACAATTACACATACTGATAAACACTCAAACACACATACACGCAAACACGAAAACACACACACAGAGAGAGAGAGAGAGAGAGGGAGAAAGAAAGAGAGGCAAACGCACACGAACACACAAACGGACACGCGCACACACACAAACACATACACGAATACACATAAACATACTCAGAAACACACTCAAAGACTAACATACAAACCCAAACACATAAATACAGGCAAACACAAAACCACACTAACTCAGACACACTTACCCACAAAGACACACTCACACACACACAACACACACACACACACACACACGAACACAAACATGCACGAACACGCATATCCACATAAAAAATGAACAAATATTCACAACCAGCTCACACCCAATCAAACACACGCACACGCGAACATACACACGAACACACAAACACACAATTGAACACAAACACAAACACCAATAAGCACAAACAGACACAGACAAACACATGCACAAAACCACGGTCACAACCATAAACACACAGAAGCTCATAATCACACCCATAACCACGAAAACACCAAGAGAGAGAGAGAGAGAGAGAGAGAGAGAGAGAGAGAGAGAGAGGGAAAGATAGGGAGAGAGAAAGAGAAGTACACGCAAATGAAAACGCAAACGGACATGCGAACACACACGTACACATACACGAAAACACATAAACATACTCAAAATCACACAGACACAAATAATAATATACACACCCAAACAATTGAACACAGGCGAACACAGACACACACCAACTCACACACACTTACACACACACACTTTCTCTCTCTCACACACACAATACAAACAAACACACACACACACGCACGAACACAAACACAAACGAACACACACACCCACAGAAAAACCAAAAATACATAATCAGCTGACACCAAAAGACACACACGCACACACGATCATACACACGAACACACAAATACACAAATGATTACAAACACACACAAACAAACACAAACACACACAGACGAACACAAGCACACAACCACGGTCACACCCACAAACACACAGAATTACACAATCACACCCATAACCACGAAAACACACACACATACATAAACACACACACACGCGCGAACACAGAAAGAGAGAGAGAGAGAGAGAGAGAGGAAGGGAGAGAAAGAGAGGAACAATCACACAAGTACACCCGCGTACACGCGCGCACACACAAACGCAAACACAAACACACACACAGACACACACACACACAAACAAAAAAACATACACTTGAGAACACAAACACACATATTGATAAACACTCAAACACACACACGAACACAAACACGTACCAACACACAAATCTACATAAAAAACGAAAAAATATACACAATCAGCTTACACCCAATGGTACACTCGCACACACGAACATGCACACGAACACACAAACACAAAAATGAACACAAACAAACACGAACAAAAACGCAAACACGATCAAACACAAACAAACACAGACAAACATATGCACAAAACCACGGTCACAGCCACAAACAGACAGAAGCAAACATTGATACCCATAACAACAAAAACACCGACAGATAGAGAGAGAGAGGGAGAGAGAGAAAAGAGGTACACGTAAGCCCACATAAAAAACGAGCATTCACAACCAGTTCACACCCAATGACACACGGGTAAACATTCTCTCTCTCTCTCACACACACACACAACACACAAAGGCATGAACACAAACATATACGAACACAAGCACCCACATAAAAAACAAAATTACTCAACCAGCTGACACCCAATGATACACACGCACACACGAACATACACACGAGCCCACAAACCCACAAATGAACACAAACACACACAACTGAACACAAACACACACAGACGAACACATGCACACAATCACGGTCACACCCACAAACACACAGAAGCAGACAACCACACCCATAACCACGAAGACACACACACACATACATAAACACACACACACACACACACACACACACACACACACTTAAACACGCAGAGAGAGAGGGAGGGAGAGGAAGAGAGGTACAAGCACACAAACACACACATGCACAAAAACCACGGTCGCACCCATAAACACACGGAAACACATAATCACACCCATAACCACGAAAACACAGACAGAGAGAGAGGGGGAGAGAAAGAGAAATACAGGCACATGGACACACAAACGGACACACACACACAAACACAAACTAACGAAAACACAAACACGCACAGTCGAACGCATGCACACACCCACGGCCACACCCACAAACACACAGAAGCACACAATCACACCCATAACCCATACTCACACACACACATACAAACGAACGCACACAAAAACACGCACATACACACAAACACACACATACACATACTAAAACCTACACACCCAAACACATGAACACAGGCGAACACAAAGGCACACTAACTCACAAACACTTACCCAAACACACACTCAAAAACACACACACACAACACACACACACACACACACACACACACGAACACAAGCCGTTACACACACGCACATAAGAAACGAACACACACAACCGTCTCACACCCAATGACACACACGCATACGCCAACATAAACACACACAGATGAACACATGCACCAAACCACGGTCACACCCACAAACACACAGAAGTACATAATAACACCCATAACCACGAAGACACACACACACATAAACACAAACACATACAAACGAAACGAATGAACACACGGACACACAAACACAAATACAAAAACACACACATGAAAACACACTCCCACATACTGATAAATACACACACACACACATAAAGACCCAAGTACATGAACACACATACGGCGCACGCACGACGCACGCACATAAAAAATGATGTTAATCATAAACGTAGCAGCACAATTTTGTAGCAAAAGACTGAAGGGAACGTCTTTGAGCGTTGAAATAGAACATTGCAGATGACGATGAAATCACGTTCTATCTCATCTAAACCACGAAATCACTTATGATCCATGAATTCACTTATGATTCACCAGAAAATACTGTTAATCATAATTAATCCAAAAAAAATTAAGAAAGCACACATTCACACACACACAAAAACATACAAACGATTAGACACGCACACATACACATAAAAAGCAACACAAGCACACACACATACGAACACAATCACACATCGCACATCGCAAACACACAGAAAAGCATACATACGCACACAATAACACGAAAACACACGCACACACCCACACACGAACGAACATAGAGAGTGCCATGGACAGTAGCACACCCACATGAACACACAAATATGGACACGCACACACACACAAACACACAAACGCACATCCACACACATACACACAAGCACTCTCCAAACCCACATACACACAAACACACACATACACAACCCAATTCACATGAACACACACGAACAGAAACAAGAAAACAAACACATCCACAAACACACACACGAACACACACACACACGACAAACACACACAAGTACTTACACACACATACTCACCCGAACACACCCAAACACACTCACACTCACATACAAATTCGAAAATACACACAACTACACACACAAGGATACACAAGCACACACGAACACACACAAGAACACACACAAACATGAACACACACAGACACATCAACGAACACGAACACACACACACATATACGCACCCACACAAACACACTTACCAACAACCACTCACAAATGAACACAAACACACACACGAACACACACGAACACACACGAACTCAACCACAGTCCAACACACAAACAAACACAGGCACAAGATCACAACCAAAACCATGAAAACACACTCAAACACACACACACACGAACAAAAACACATAAGCATACACACACACTCACACGAACACACAAACACCACACAAACACACAGGAACAGTGAGAGGGAAACACACACGCGCACGAACAATCAGATACATACACACACGGTCACACATACGCATTCAAACATATGTGAACACACATACTGACGCACACACGACGCATACACACGAAAACAAGCACACACACACACAGACTTGTGCACACACACAAAAACCGACCAGAACACGCACATAAGCTCTCACACGAATACTAACATGTAAACACACACATTAACATAAACACAAACACACAGACATTCAAACAAACGCACACACACACGAACAAACAGATACACACCAAACCACATGAACACACACGAATACAAACACACACACAAACACAAGAATACACACACATATAAAAGAAACCACATGAACACACGAACACACAAACTCATACATACTCACATCCAAATGGACACACAGACACACGAACGCATAAAAATATACTAAAACACACACAACACACAAGAACACACATACACTCACACACAAACTAACGCGCACGCACAAACGGACGCAAACACAAACAAACGAACAAACTTGAACACACACACACACACACACACACACAAACAAACACAAGCACACGATCACACCCGTAACCACCAAAACATACATATAAACACACACAAACACACACACAAAATAACAGAAAAAAAAACGAACACACACTCACACAAACACACAAACAACACACAAAATTACGCGCGAACATTGAGAGAGAAACTCAAAAGCGCACGAACACACAGAAACAAACACACAGTCACACATATACTCACCCATACACATATAAACAAGCCAACAGACAAACACAGAACGCATACACGCAAACACACGAACACAAGCACACATACAGACTTACACACACACGAACAGCGACGCGAAAACATAAACTCTCACACGAATAATAACCTGTAAACACATATAAACACAAACGGGCAAGCGCGCACACACACACATGAACAAACACACACACACCAAACCACATGAATACACACGAACACAAACACACAAGCACACAGACACACACGCGAACACACACACACGACACACACAAAAACAAAAACTCTTACACACACTTTCACACGCACATGGACACGCAGACACACGAAAACATAAACAAAAACAAAAAACACACGCACAGCACACACGAACACATAATTAAGAACAAACACGCATACATACACGCACACATACACGCACACAATCACGAATCGAATACGCACACACTCAAACACAGTAACACACACACACACAAACACCCACACAAAAACACAAACCAACACGCACGCTTTAACGAACACAAACGCACACACGAATACACACGAACACACATGAACACACACACACAAACACATACACACACCACACAAGCAGACACACGAAAAAACGCAAGAACAGTCAGAGAAAAACACAAACGCCCACGTACACACAGTAACACACACACCGTCACACATACGCACCCATACACATATGAAAACACAAACGGAATTACGCATGATGTACACACGCAAACACAGGCACACACAAAAACACACAAGCACATGAGCACTCTCACATAGACACTCACACGAACAGTATTTTTAAACACACACATTAACACAAACACAAACACAGAGACACACACAAACGAAAACACACAGACCCAAATAAACACACAGAAGAACACACACATAGTCACAAATACATGCAGAGACACACAATCATAATTACACACACAAACACACACAAACACACACACACACACGAGCACACACAACCATAAACACACATATAAAACACAAACGAATATACAAACACACACACAAAAACAAAAACACATAAACACAAATACATACAGTGACACACACACATGATTACACAAACACGGACACTCACAGAGACACACCGGCACACGAACACATAAAAAAACACTAAAACGCATACAACGAGCACAAACACACACGCGAACACGCACGAACACACATGAACACACACTTACACGATTACATACACTCAACCGCGGTCTTACACACGAACAAACACAAGCCCACGATCACACACGTAACCACGCAAAAACAAACAAAAACACAAACACAGAGACACCCTCACACATACAAACACACGCACACACATTCACACGAACACGCACACAGAGACACACACCACACAACAACACACACGAAAACACGCACGAACAGTGGGAGAGCAACACACAAGCGCACGAAAACACAGATATACACAGCTTCACACAGATATGCACCTAAACACATCTAAACAAACAAGTGGAAGTACGCACGACGCACACACACAAACACACGCACACACAAACAAACACAAATATACCAACACCCTCACATAAAACCTCACACGAACGCTAACTTTTAAACCCATGCATAAACATAAACACAAACACAAAGACACACACAAATGAACACACACACACGCACACACATAACCGAAAACACACAAATTTACAAACGCACTTGGACAGACAAATAATCACAAACACGCACACACTAAAACACAAACTCGAACACAAACACAAAAACACACGCACAGACTCAAACCGACACAAAAACAAAAGTATAGAAACAAACACAAACACACACACATTCATAGAGACACACACATTGGACACACACACACGACTACACACACACAAACCCACATACACAAACGAACATTCACACCCCAGCTCACACCCAAGGACATACATGCACAAAGGAACATACACACGAACACACAAACACACAAATGAAATCAAACACAAACACGAACAAACACAAACAGATCACACACTTAACCACGAAAACACGTACAAAAACATAAACACACACACACTCACAAACACTCACACACAAAAATAAAGACACACGCACACACAAACACCACACAACCACACACACGAAAACACGCATGAAAAGTGAGAGAGAAACACACACGCGCACAAACACTCAGATACACGCAAACACCGTCACACACATACTAAACCAAACTTATATGAACACGCATACGGATGCACGCAGGATGCACACAAGCAAACACAAACACACGAAGACAAGTGCACACACAGACTTACACACACCCATACGAACACCCACGCGAACACACTCACACGAACTTGAACTTGTAAACACACACTTAAACACAAACAAAGACACACAGACACACAAAGGAACACACACATAACCAAGAACACACACACAAACAAACACGCACACGAACGCACACATAAACTTAAACACAAACACCAACACACACGCACACTCAACCACGAACAAACAAACACACGCACAGACACACACCGACACACAAATATATTTACACACAAAAACACACACACCCATAAAAGACACACGAACACGTAAACTTACACACAAACACGCGCACATACACACACGGACACACACCCACATGATTACACACACAGACACACACAGAGACACACCGACTCACACACACATATCAACGCAAACGTCATTACACACACAAACAAATACAAACAAACACACACAAACACACACGCGAACATACACAACTACAAACACATATAAACAGACAAACAAACACACAAACACACACACGCACGCACGTATACCCAGACATAAACACCCACACATGAACACACACATAAACACACACACACACACACACACATACACACACACACACACACACACACACACGAACATGCACTTATAAACACACACACAAAACACGACGTATAGTTTTGTACTAAGATCATGGACTCTGAGAGTTGGTTTTGCACATTTTGCATAGGTTTTCGCTAAAGAATACAGTCCTTTCAGCAGCGGTCGGTTTAGCAATACCCTATGGAGCCTAATGGGGTTAAAATGGACCCTAATCATATTATATGCTGCAAATCGCATCAGATCACTCTACTCAGGAAATTTTTGGGAAAAGTAGAACTACTGATGTACGAAAGCAGATGAATTATCCACTGACCGGAAGGAATTTTTCACTTAAGAAAATGTTGCATGGCAGCAGATATCAAAGCATTACAATGATGCTGAATTGTATTACATAAATGATGTATCACCTGCATCCAAATCATAAAATTCAGAAAATCAATTATTTAATTTTTGTTTCTCCATTATAGTTTTTTGGAATCCTAATATTTTATTAAAAAATTGAACAAAAAATTTCTTTGTGATAAAATAACCTCAAATCATTTTACAATTTAATACTCTGTTGAAAATATCTACCAGAGCCAATCTCTATTTGTGTTGAACGACAAACTTTAGAAAACGCTTTGAACATATGACCATTCAATTTTTAAAATAAAATGGCGTCAGCGTATCCAATATTTACAATGACGCAATTTTTTATGTTGCTTAAAGTAGTTTGGGCACAAAACCAATGCATTATACCCTACAAATGCAGAGAAATTTTCCTCACATTCGAGCAAGCAGTCGTTCTAACCTCTTCCACAGACAGGATAGCGGGAATCCCCCCATATTTGAATCAAACACAACACCTGGACTTGACCTGGGGTCAGTGCAGGGGAATGGTTCAAAGTGGGGTGTATGAGTCAGTTGTTTACTGCAGGGACAAACAATTTTGTGGTGGAAATGTGGATGCTGCAGCTTTTACCCATCCAAGAGGTTGCCATAATATTTAGTGTCTTTGTTTTAAATCTCGAAGAATACAAACTTAGTTCAAGCCGTTTTTTGTTCAGATGGCATAACAAAAACAAAGCCGAATTTGATATCATTTGGTTTAAGAGATGGAAAAATTTGGTGTGTTCGATTACTTCCATATGTTTGTATCTAAACGTTGAAAATTGCGATCTGTTTGGTTGACAATAAAGAGGAGTTTGAAGAGATAAATTGCAAATATGATGGCTTCGTAATAACTAAGAAACGCACTAATCACGCTCATTTGGTCTACTTCAAATACATTAAAAAACCAAAAAACCTTTGTTTTTGTACTTTGCTCCACAACTTTTTACTCAAGGTTAAATAGGTCTGATTTCATGTTCCAAAAATTAAAATAAATTCTCCAAAATTGACCTATTTCAAACTCGGGAGTTTTAAATTTTGCACCAGACTCTTAAGTTTAAGAAAAAAATTCAGTGAGAACGGCTGCAATACAGCATATCTTTTTTTTAGAATTCGTTATTTAAAACATTGAGTTCAATATTTAAAAATATTAAGCAACTTAATGAGGTAAAAACCGATTAAATGAGTTCTAAACAGCGCTTCACCTTTTCGTAAAAAAAACTTAGAAACATATGGAAAAAAGTAAAAATCGGTTATCTAAACATGTAGGATTCAGTCTTAAGCAAAAACTGTCTTCAAATTAGACTAATTTTATAAGGCAGGCGTCTCAGGTATAAATTGATGCTTCCGATTTCTATAAAAATGGAAAGATCGCTATCACAACCAACACCACTTTTATTAACCACAATGAAATCTTTATACCGATCATTGCGATTACACAGAATTCACCAGGTTAAAATAAATGTCTTTGTACCAAAAGCAAACTATTCATCCAACGTCTCCTGATTAAACCAATACTGAAATTGCAGTGTTTAAAACCTCACTCGAAGTATATTTGTCTTTTCAGAAAAATTATTGTTTTCAGCAGCTTGAAATATAATAATTGTTGTATTTTTTTGTAGAAACCAATGGTTCTAAAGCATTTGATTGATTAATTCATGCGCTATACTCATTACAAATGAATAGTCGTTTTCATCACGTAAGTTAATGCTACAAACAGTAAACCTGACACTCAATTTCAATGTAAATAGAATTCTGCTGATTATGTTAAAGTTTACCTCTCAGTTATTTTATTGGTCTATGTACCAGCTGAAAGGAGCCTTTTTTGCTGTGAAAAAAAAAATACTTCCATTGTAACTCTTTGTCACGTTTGCAACGAACACTAATGTGAGCTATCAGTAAATTGCTACTACAGTCAATTACGCTTCTGAAGCTCCGGTTCTGCAGCTCTGATCGCAACTACAGTGAAAACAGATATCTATGAGATTTGAACCAGCATCTCTTACTTGCAATTCTAGTGTGCCAACCATAACAACTCTTGTTAAGCTCGCGAACTTGGTTATGTCTTATAACCCTTTATTTTTCTTATTCCTCAAGGTTTCATCTCTTTAGTCAAGTATGCTTTGAACATGTAGAGCTTCTTATGTAGAGCGTCTTAAGTAGAGCTTCTTGTAATAAGGCTAAATCAATAAAACTTTCTAACAACAAAACTGGAAATAACGGTAAATAAATAAGTGTCCGGGTCAGCAAATTCTTAAATGCAATGCTAAAGTTTGAACCCAATTATGCACAACACATAATAGAGATAGATAAATCCAGAATAAAATGTTTTTTCCAGCGTTAGAAATTACATACGAGGTAATCCTGACTTCCTTTTGCTTTTCTATTAAGTTACCCATAGTTTGTTGTCACACTGTCTCGTTTTTTGCTGGTTGTTATAAAACTTTTTTCAATGCTTCGTTGCAACTAGAATTATTTCTTAAGTGCTTGTAACAGGTCACTGTTAATTGCTGATAAAAACTGATTCAAGGCATCACTCGACTAGGCTATATAAGCCTACCGATGTCCTCTCCAATTTAAGTGATGTATTTGTATTAATAACAATAACCATGCTCTCTCTCTCTCTCAACCTTCTAACATCATTAAACAGCACCCAATTTTACATACAGGATATTATTCAGTTTTTCGCAATGCTCTTGAAGTTTTTGCAATAATCATGTGAAAATAACTGGACGTAAAATCGATGAAACAGAAGAAGGCAATCGGCAAAAAGAAATTTTTTTCAGAATTTTTTTGTTCTTTAAGTATGGTGGAATTTTTTTGGTAGAAAAATTAGCTGTGTTTGGTCGAAATTTTTTGTGTAAACGCAGATTGCTCATCTGCCCAGTTGTGCATTGGACAAAAAAAACTGTCATTTCAACAGAGTGAAAAATTAAATATGAAAATAAACAGTTTTCAAAATTAGTGGTTGTTTGTTTAAGTTGCAAGTTTGCGTCAAATTTGTTTTTGATTTTAGTTCCGTTCAAATGATGACAGATCGGACAGTATTAAACAGATTCAAATCATAGATTGGACGATATTAATCATCAGTTTTCTCTTCTTAAATTTTTCAGTTTTCCCAAACTCAAGAAATTGTCATTTAAATCCGGTGTTTAAAAGCAAATGAGAGAAGCGTTTTTGATATTTGGTCCAAGCGAGGCACAATGAGGAGTTTCAAGTTGACCTGTAAATGTTCGTGGGAAAACCCTCACTCATTATGAAAAAGGCCTGATTTTATCAGTTCCAAAAGCTCTGAAAATTGTCAAATTGATTATGAATCAGTGCGTATTGATATTTGTTGATTTTTTGAAAAGATTTGTTTACAAAAAAGGTTTCTTATGGAATCACACAGACGGCCATCTGTGTACCATTACAACTGGCAGTAATCAACAATGCCAGACTCTGAGAAACCACCTTGCAGACATGGATGTGAACGAGTGTCTGGAGAGCCGACCAGAGGGGTGTGGCTTCTGCAAGAACTTCTTGGGGGGATACTGGTGCAAATGCAACAAGTGTTTCACTCCTGATATGAGGAACCAGTTTTGTCACAACTGCAAAGTCTACCCATGTCCAGATGAACCGGACGGTACGTTCAGGGATCCATTTTACCCAATACATTATTAAATTTGTGAACCTAGTTATATTGGTCATAAAACAAATGATTGTCATAGCTGGTATAAATGTATGCCCCAAGTCAAAGTCCCAAACCAGAACATCTGATCAGACTTTCATTGAGTGCACATGGTGACGGGGAGGGTGGGGGGGGGGGGGGGGGGGGAGGGTTGGATGGTATTACCCGGGTCGAGATTTGGCGGTGAGTTTTCATAAGAAATGCAGTGAAATGCGGTGAAAAAATAATTTTCACCGCGTATTTCTTACCTTCTTGCGGTGAATGCGGTGAATCGCGGTGAATTATTTATTTTCATCGCGTTCTCAGTATTCTTACAAGAAAGAAGCTTCCTTACACGTGTTCGAAGCTCTTACCTCCTTCACCTTCTTATTCCACTGCGCTAACTGTCACTTACTGCTAATATTTTTCTTGTGAACTTAAATCAGATTCAGTAAACGTTGGAAACCAAATGCGGTTAATTTTTGTAAGAAATTCGGTGAATTATACTTTTTTCACCGCATTCACCGCTTTCACCGCATTTCTTACTCTAATTTGTCACAAAAGTCGATGGGGTGAATTTCTGTAAGAAATGCGGTGAAATGCGGTGAAATATTTTTTTCATCGCATTCACCGTAATGGCATTTCTTACAAAAATTCACCCAAAAACTTTGACCCGGGTACCGCAAAAGTTACAACACAAAGTACAAGATCTGGAAGGTCTCGAGAACTCAAGAAAGTTTAGAAAGTTACTTTGTATGACTGATATGCGTTGTCCCAAGCTTGGCTGCTTTGTTGAGATGTTTCTTATAAGCATTTGTCTCGCAAGGATTGATGCTCATAAAAAAAGGGAAAAAGGGAGAACTGAACAATCTTTTATTTTTACTGGCTGCTTCTTTTTGTCTAGAATGTCATGAATGCACGGAATTCAAGTGTTGGAACAACTTGTGTGTGTTGAGTGATCAACAGTGTGACAATGAGAACCAATGTGGAGACAACTCTGATGAGATGGGATGTTTTCAATGTCTCAATTCTGGGCTGTTAGTGAAGCCAGGCGCAGTTTGCAATGGAGTTGACGACTGTGGTGACAACAGTGACGAGGCCAGATGCCCGGGTAATTCCGGCTAGGCCGCACAGTGGACTCTGTCGACCATAAGATTGATTAAATATAATAAACAAGTCGTCTCCCAGGTTTTCTCTTGTCTCTGGCTGTAATAATGGTTGCTGCTATTCAACTAACATTCTCTTATCATACGCAACCAACCTTAATTTATTAAGGCAAACAAATCAACTTTACTTTCAAAACTATCAGGTTCTTCAGTAGAACTCTGATTACAATGCACACCCAATTGTCGAATTATACTCCATTATATAACTAATAACTAATATCAACCATTGTCCAATTTTTACCTTGTATGAACTAAGCTAACTTTGAATTCTTACGCGAACAAACCCACTTGGAGTTTCATTTGTACAAATTATATCAATCATTTTTTGCTCTTCCCTTTGCTCCATCGTCCTATAAAAAAACAACAACGGGGCGATAACTGTAAACAATTTCTGCCAAAGCGTTGTGTTAACTGGCTAACTAAAAACAAATCAGTATTTTAATGAAACTGCTATTTCTAACAATAAACCAATTCAAATTAGTAAAAACAACTTTTCTCACAGAAATTCTATATAGAGTTGCACATACCAACAGCTTTTCATGATTCCAAAATCAATTATCTGCAAACAGTGACCAGGTAGATACATTCTTGTGGTATTCCTGGTCGCATCGATTTCCCAAAAAATCAACACTCGTGACCTTCGGACCACCTTCAATCTTGATAATTTTTTTAAACTCCTGGGAAGGAAACAACTGCTTACCAAAAAATAATTTTCTGTACATTAACCAGTTTGAGTTGATTGCAATTTGAAGCTTCTTTTTGAGATTTGATTTCCACGCACAAACCATGCATTTTTTTCGAATTCGTAAAAAAATATTGTCTGAAGTTACTGGCACCACAAACAAAAGAGCACGAGCCAATCACACGTCAACCAATAGTCCTTGGTTTTGGAGAATTTTGGAAAAAGTCAAATCAGAAAAATTTGCGATCAAATATTTGTCTTCTCGTTTTTCGAGAAATCACTACCAGGCAATCAAAGATCATAGCACATGGTAGGGATAGCGTCTAAACCTCTGAACACAACAAAAAATATTTACATTTCACCTATATATAGTCCATGGTTTTGGAGAATTTTGGAAAAAGTCAACACAGAAAAAATTGGGATCAAATATATGTCTTCTCGTTTTTCGAGACATCACTACCAGGCAATCTAAGATCATAGCACATGGTAAGGATAGCGTCTAAACCTCTGAACACAACAAAATATTTACATTTCACCAAATGGTATATCTATTGGCACTTATGCTTCATAAGAACACTTCATCAATTTTTTTTTTCAATTTAAAGTTGATTTTTAACAAGTAAATTATTTGATCATTTCGTTGTTTTTTTATTATTTACTGTGTAATTATTAAGCATAACTTTGCTTGATTAAGCTATCAAAAACAAGCAATAAATATCTGAGAAATGATTCTTGACTTATTCTTTGCTTTAACTGAATTGTAAAGATAGTACGCCGTATTATAGTTACAGCTTTGATAAAATCTTACAAAAAGCAGTAGGTTCCGAATGTAACATAATTTGCTTCTTCAGAAACAATAGTGTTTACCGTTCAAGTATGGTTAGATCTTGAAATCGGCATAATTTATAATTTGACAGTTTTTTAAGAGAAGTTAGAATTTTCAGTACGAGGTTGAACATTGCTTATCACAAATGATATTCACGAGTTCAAATAGTTCCAATCCTCATACGGCCGAGCGACCTATATTGTCGACGTAATTGTTGGTCAATTGAAACAGAACTAGAAGGCCCGCATAAGCATCACAAGAAAATCGTTTAAAAAAATTTAAAATTCAGATTTTTTGTATTCACTTTTTCTTTATTTTTTGTATTTAAAAATTCACCTCTATTACTTACTAATAACCAAATCTTTTGTGGACATTTTCACTTAGCAGGTTACACGGGGAGCATAGCATGATAAAGTTACACAGGGATCTAACAATACAATTAACATTTTTAATTGTGACTGGGGGAAGAGCTTCGAAACTTGGCTGTTTGTGTAATTTAGTTATAAGCATCAGCTATTTAAATGCACTTTATAAGCTTACTAAGAGTATTTCTACATAAAGGTAGAAAAAATATTAAAAGTATTTTTTGCTAATGTAGGCTACAAGAATTCAACAACGCCAAAAGAGTTTTATGAATTATTTGAGTTGAAATCTCTCGAATTTGAAGGTAAACAGATGTCATATATTTTCTTTACCGTACTTTCACCAGTTTAGCTGCAAACTCAGCTATTGCTATGCCTAATTAGCGCTTCTTTTGATTCAAAATCATATAATTCAGAGTCTTATCAATGGATCAATGGGATTTCTTAATATCCACGTGTACAATGTCCAGCTCTTCAAAAAATGCGGAACTGATTCGAAATACAACGAAACCTAAAACAGAAAACAATCATGAATTTTCATCACGGGACAAAACAGGGGACAATAGAACATAGATTTGTAATTCAATGGTCAACGTATTTTCAAGGCCATTTCTGATCGTTTTCTGTGCAGTAAAGTGTTAAGGAGAATATAATGACTTTTAAATGGGTTCCCGTGAAACTGTCAATATCCATCGATGAACTCAAAGGGACCAAAATTTCGGTTGGGTGAGCATCGCTTCTGCCTAGCAAGCTTATCAAATGTTTGCCAGTCGACGACGTTTATTTTGCAAATTTTCTGGTTTTAATTATAATTCAAGCTCGATTAGCGTAGAAAAATAAGGTGCAGTGAAACGTACGCTAAGCAATGTATTTAATAACTCTCCTTGTGATCACATTACTAGCATCTGCCGCTTTGACAGTATGCATATTTTAAGTCATTTTCGATGTTTTTTCTACGTGTTGCGTTATGTTGATTTTTTGGATCTATTCTTTTGCCCCCCAACTTAGTGAGCTCTTATTTTTAAGCCCCCAGGAGCACGTGCCGTTTTCTTACATAGTAACGTGCTATATAACAACATATAATTTGTAACTTGGGGGCGTAAAAAACACTGGGGGGGCAAAACAGAATAGATCCGATTTCTTTACATAACTGGTTTTTACGACTTGAAGAAAAGTATTGGTTTTTTCGAGGCGTTTTTAGGGAAAATAAATGTTAAAATCACCGCGTGATTAATTTTTTCTGAGTGACAGACATTTTTGATCATGCAACGTGTTCAGTGAATGTTTTTTCTTCTTAGAAAATTATTTCTGAGAGTTCAAAGAATTACTTTTTGATTCTGCCTGAATATTTAACTGTCAGCAATTGATATTACATTGTTTTTGATAACCTAATGCACTTCAAGTGCACTGTTATCACAAATTTTCAGACAATTATTGAATTTTTTCTTTAATTTCTTTATTCTGTAATCTTCGAGCGGACTTTTTTATATGAAATCATTGCAGGTGGCAACGCTACATTGAACACCTATTTTTGATTTATTTTTGTACTATAAAATTACTAATCGGATTAGGCCAATTTTTCTTTTCATTTTTTTTCGCAATTTTTTCCTTAATTCCAAAAATTTCTGGGCACTATCAGGGATTGTAGTTTCGTGTAATTGTTAGATGATTTTTATCTTTGCCAATAAATCTTTGACTTACAGCAAACAAAAGTTTTTTAAATGTTTTAAAAATGGTCAAAGATAAAAATCACCTAACACTGGAAAGTCCTCGTTTTTCTACTTCAAAACTTTCTCCACTTTGTTTTTTAATTTTGCTAAATTGCGAAGAATTTTTTTCGTTTGTACAATGTGTCTGTATCATCCACTTAATACACTTAGTAGCAATTGTCATTCGATTTTTCTCCTATACCCAATTGCGTCATTCGCTCAGCTTTTTTAGTTCATATGAAATATTAATGATTTTAAGTTTTTTTCTCAGATTTATTTTTTTCAATTTGGTTTGCAATTGATATTCTTGAATGAAATTTTAATTATTTTTATCAATCAAAAATTTTATTTTGTTTTCTTTGAAAAAATTTAAATAATGATGTCGCAATGGTTTTTCTCGTTTCATTAATTTCAATGCTAACGTTGTTCTCGTTATGGATAGCATAAATTTTTAACAATTTTTTTAATCGTATCTGATGAGATACAGAAAAAATAATTTAAGACATAAGATAATGGTTTCGACTGCAACTACGGTTTTGTGTGTCGCTTCGAGTCGCTTCCGGATTTCTTTGGACTATGTTTTTAATTTACTCACATGCATACCTTCAACGATTTCCACATTATCTGTTAAACGATCAATTTGACAGTGCATGAAAACTCTATATCTATGTTCCATTTCCCGAGTCACCTCTCGAACCGAGATCAATTTATTGTTCTGACTTTCAGTGACCTCTGCGGACTGTGGAGTGTACAGTATGTGGAGTGCGTGGGGGTGTGAGTGTAGCAACAATACAGACATCCGGACTAGAGACTGTGTGCTCAACTACTGTGAGCCAGACTGCATTCATACCAGAGAGACCAGAGACTGCAGCATAGTGTCAGAATGGGAGCAGTGGCAGGTATGGGGAGATCGAAATTAATCTCTTCACTTCTTTGGCTCAAGGGTCTGGTTTCTTCCCGGTTATAGCTTCCCCTTTCCCCAACCACGTATTGTGGCCCACTCAATTATGGTAAATTAACGATAGATGGGGTAAAGAGAAAGAACTATTATAAAGAATCCCGAAGTTTATGAAACTCCTGCGGTTGAACCTATGACCGTGGTTTTTGCTGGCCAAAAAAAATGGGCTGTTTAATCGACTTGAGAAAATTGGTTCTCGAATCTTTAAGAAATAACTACAACTACATTATTAAGATTTGACTGGTCATCAATTGGCTTGAAATGTACAACCAC
This sequence comes from Convolutriloba macropyga, assembly GCF_964194025.1. NCBI lineage: Eukaryota > Metazoa > Xenacoelomorpha > Acoela > Convolutidae > Convolutriloba > Convolutriloba macropyga. Next base: position 12,584,300 of record NC_134469.1, on the reverse strand, counting down.
AAAACAAATATAATATAATAAATTCGTTTGAGCATGTTATCGTCCATACATCACGTACGTCAATTAGGCTAGAAGATTTTTCTGACGCCGTACAAGATTATTAAAAAGAGGTCGCTCAATTAAAAGATTAAAGAAAAAACCTAGTGGAAAACGAAAAAAGTCATTTTAAAGGAAAACTTTTTCAATTAATATAAGCGCTTACCCAAAAAAGTTGGTGAAATACTGTGAGTCTACTATAAACAGACCTCTGAACTTGTGAACAAAATTGTTCAATTCGCTGTTTTCAACACTAATAATATCTCTCCAAATCTGTCGGTCGAAATTAATGATCGAGTTGAAAATATGGAGTTCTTATATACGAAATAGCACAATAAGAACAAACTTTATAAACTACAGCATCTGTTATCGACATCGATAATCTTCTTATTGATTGGCGCTAATTATTTTACCGCAAAATTGTCATAATCCTTGTAAACTAACAAACATTGATTCATAACACAAGAAATTTGAAACCAAAGGGGCACGTGACAACAATGTAATTAAGCTAATTTGAGGACTAAGGTTTTGAAACATCAAAGAACAGAGTAGAAAAATCCGAAAGAAGGCAAGTCGACGCCCCCCAACCGAGCACCACACGATCCCCCCAGGAGGCATCGACATTGTCATTTGGCGCTTCAAACGAACAGATCCAACCCGAACAGCAGAGCAACCCCCTCTGTGGACAAGTTGGTCAACACAGATGCTAAAGAGGGTGAAAAGGAAGCTACATTGAAAAAGAAATACGTGGAATGTTGGCATTATGGAAGTGTCTCGTGCAGTTGTTCTGTGAGAAGAAATGACAAATCAGATAAGCTTTGAGAACTTATATATTTTTTATATCACTCCATTTATTGGTTCTCGGGGCAAATAACACCCCCCCTCCCTGAAGAGGCGTAGTCACCAATTATCAACAGGGTTTGCGTAACTATGACTCAGGATTTCTCCTTTTTTTGAAAAAAGAACAGGTTCTCAGCTAAGCGATTGTTAAAATTATTAGCAGTTCAAATTGTTATATTATAAAATTCGGGTCCGGTGAAACTTTTGCAAAGATTACATTAACCCAGCAGCCAGCCAGCGCAATCCGGCCAACCGGACATCTCTACAGCCTCAACCAGCCGACTTCATCGTTCCGCCAGTGGAACATCCAAGCCGCAGTCAACATCTACACCAACCCAGCAGCCAGCCAGTGCAATCCGGCCAACCGGACATCTCTGCAGCCTCAACCAGCCGACTTCATTGTTCCACCAGTGGAACATCCAAACCGTAGTCGACATCTACACCAACCCAGCAGCCAGCCAGTGCAATCCGGCCAACCGGACATCTCTACAGCCTCAACCAGCCGACTTCATCGTTCCGCCAGTGGAACATCCAAGCCGCAGTCAACATCTACACCAACCCAGCAGCCAGCCAGTGCAATCCGGCCAACCGGTCATCTCTGCAGCCTCAACCAGCCGACTTCATTGTTCCACCAGTGGAACATCCAAGCCGTAGTCGACATCTACACCAACCCAGCAGCCAGCCAGTGCAATCCGGCCAACCGGACATCTCTACAGCCTCAACCAGCCGACTTCATCGTTCCGCCAGTGGAACATCCAAGCCGCAGTCAACATCTACACCCACCCAGCAGCCAGCCAGTGCAATCCGACCAACCGGATATCTCTGCAGCCTCAACCAGCCGACTTCATTGTTCCACCAGTGGAACATCCAAGCCGTAGTCGACATCTACACCAACCCAGCAGCCAGCCAGTGCAATCCGGCCAACCGAGCATCTCTGCAGCCTCAACCAGCCGACTTCATCGTTCCGCCAGTGGAACATCCAAGCCGCAGTCAACACCTACACCAACCCAGCAGCCAGCCAGTGCAATCCGGCCAACCGGACATCTCTGCAGCCTCAACCAGCCGACTTCATTGTTCCACCAGTGGAACATCCAAGCCGTAGTCGACTTCTACACCAACCCAGCAGCCAGCCAGTGCAATCCGGCCAACCGGACATCTCTGCAGCCTCAACCAGCCAACTTCATCGTTCAGCCAGTGGAACATCCAAGCCGTAGTCGACATCTACACCACCCCAGCAGCCAGCCAGTGCAATCCGGCTAATCGGACATCTGTGCAGCCGCAACCAGCCGAGTTAATCTTTCCGCCTGTAGAACCAGTCAACAGCAGCCGACCTTCGGTCCCCAAAGGTCACACAAAGTGCCCTAAATGTCACCCAGAGTGCCCCCAAGGTCATAAAAGGGCCACCCAACGTCGCCCAAAGGCCCCCCAAGGTCGCCAAAAAGTGCCCCAAAGGTCACCAAGAGTGCCCCCAAGGTCACAAAAAGGCCCCCAGCGTCGCTCAAAGGCCCCCCCAAGGTCACCAAAAGTGTCCCAAAGGTCACCCAGAGTGCCCCCCAAGGTAACAAAAAGGCCCCCCAACGTCACCCAAAGGCCCCCCAAGGTCACCAAAAGTGCCCCAAAGGTCACCAAGAGTGCCCCCCAAGGTCACACAAAGTGCCCCAAAGGTCACCCAAAGTGCCCCCCAAGGTCATCAAAAGTGCCCCAAAGGTCACCAAGAGTGCCCCCCAAGGTCACAAAAAGGCCCCCCAACGTCACTCAAAGGCCCCCCAAGGTCACCAAAAGTGTCCCAATGGTCACCCAGAGTGCCCCCTAAGGTCACACAAAGTGCACCAAAGGTCACCCGAAGTGCCCCCAAAGGTCACACAAAGTTCCCCAAAGGTCAACCAGAGTGCCCCCCAAGGTCACAAAAAGGCCCCCCAACGTCACTCAAAGGCCCCCCAAGGTCACCAAAAGTGTCCCAAAGGTCACCCAGAGTGCCCCCCAAGGTCACACAAAGTGCCCAAAAGGTCACCAAGATTACCCCCCAAGATCAAAAGGGCCCCCCAAAGTCAACCAAAATACCAACTAAGATCACCCAAAGCCCCCCAAAAGTCACCCAGAGTCCACTTAGGGCCATCCAAAGCTCTTCAAAGAGCCCCCGAGTTCACTCAAGTTGATCTCACTCAACCCTCGAAGAAACGCAAGATGCCCTCCAAGCTCACCCCAAAATTCGCCACAAAATTATCCGTGTGTCCACCAACGTCATCCAAATTGACATATATCAACCCCCTAAGGTCAGCAATTTATCCCCTTAAGCCCCCAATAACATCCTAGATTATTGGATTAAGAATTCTAAATTGACGAACTTACCCCTCAAACAGACCAAAACATATAAAGAGCAACAAAAATGAAGACAACACTAACAAAGAAATCAAAATTCGGAAATAGCAAGCAAAACATAAATAGCACTGTCAAGCTTTTCCACCAACGCTTTAAAAACGCGCAACTGCTTGAGAGTGAAATAAGGAGGCAAATATCAGACAATCTTGATTCAGAAATAGTTTCTCAGACGTTTCAGGAATTCATCCGAAATGTCGAACAAACAGAAAAAATCGTGGAGGTAATGGCCCAGTCCGAAAGCAGTCAAGTCTTGGAACCTCTTGAAGATGCAGAGAAGCTAACTACAATGAAAATTGAAATAGTGCAAATTGTCAAGCAACACGAAATTTCGATGAGAAAAGAAACCTCCAGAGCAAGTAGCAGATCATCACTTAGAAGTCGAATGTCAGCTGTTTCAAGCACTTCGAGGAAAAATCAGCAAAAAACCACTGGAAGCAGGCATGTTGACAACCAAAACAACACAATCTTTTCTTCGAAAGACACTGCTGAATCCTCTGGAGGAACGAAAATCCAAACCAAAGAAACTGAAACAACAACAACAACGATTGGCAAATACAATTTGCGGAACAGAAGCATACCAAAATTGGGCGCATGCACGGGTGGAGAAGCAGATTTTGACCCACAAACAGCTCTCCTAAGTCAGAACGTCATTTCACAAGAAGATGAATCTGATAACAACGATGTAAATCATCTAGACGGATCTGGTGATCATAATTGGACAACCGAAAATCCCATTTCCATTGTTCCTAATAACCTAAGAAACAACGACGTGCAGCCCAACTACACACGAAACCCTGAGGGAATATACTTGCCTTCTAGGCAGAAAATGCTACAAATTAAGACGCAGAATTGTCTGCATAGTCAGCAACAACGAGAATCCTATAACATATTCCGTCAAAAGACACCAAAACGTTGTCTCCTACCGAAAGAGGGCCGTGGAATCACAGAGGTGGTGGCAAGCTTACAAGAAAGTCAAAACGTTGCATGCCAATTAAGAGAAATCTCAACAATATCACACGCCAATAGCAATATCCTCAACAAATCGTTTCAACCCAACTTTCTACATCAATCCCATTATCAACTCCTGACATAAACCAGCATTGTAGCTATTCGCAACCAATCGGCAGCCTCAGCAGCAACCAGTGTTTTTCAACTATGAACCCCGAAGCAAATGGTCCTTTAATTCATACTCGCGTTGCGCAAAACATCTTTCCTGCACAAAGCCATACACATTTTCAACCGAGCCACAGCAAACAGCATCTCACAAAGTGGAAGGAAAAGGAATCGCTCAACTCACTTGGCGTCGTAAATAATTGGCCTGAAAGTCTTGGCCAAAACCACCAAAAGGCCTCAATAAACCAAAATTACTGCCAAGAGGGTTTCGTACCCCCTGAAACTCAGCAGATGATACATCCACCAGGCCTCCATCAGCAACTGCCAACGACACGTGAACAATATATTCAACCTAATAGCTGTACAAACCGTCAACAACCCTCTCCGGAAAATGTAAATGGTCACCAACAACCAATCCACAATGGAAATAATGCTAATCAGCAAACTGCGCGTCCACAATACTCCGACAGCTATCATCATCAGCCATTCTTTCGAAACAACTATCGCTCAGTGAAGCTGCCAGACATACGAATACAAAAGTTCGACGGAGAACCACTGAAGTGGAATGAATGGTCCTGCATGTTTTCCTCAGCTATTCATCAAAACCGTGACATCACTGACAATGAAAGAATGAGCTACCTGCAAACTTTTGGTGTTTGGACCAGCAAGAGAAGCCATTTCGGGATATCTCTGTAACCCCGGATTCTATCATGATGCCTTATCGGACCTTGAAAGACGCTTTGGAAATCCTCAACACGTTGTCGCCGCCCTCACCAAAGAACTTGAACTGTGGCAGAGACCACAAGCAAACGACCACGCAACATTGATAAGCTACGCTTCTTTCCTGAGAAAATTAGTCCAGACATTTAATGCACATGGTTTTTACGCAGACTTGAATTCTACCTATTTAGTCCGGATCGCCCGAGATAAGCTACCATGGTCATTGAAAATGAAATGGAGTGAACACCTAGTCGACAATGGAAGTCCATTTCCAGGATTGGAAGACCTCTCGATTTGGATGGATAAACAGGCTAGAGCCTGTGAACATTTACAGGACAACAGCTTTTCCAGCAACGAAACGAACAACGGAAATCACGACAAGAACGACCGCAATAGAGGTAAATTTAACATAAATCTAATTTCAGGCACAAAGAAAGAAACGGGAACCAAAAATTTAGCCAATCCGGCTACAACAAGAACCACCACAACCAAAACCCGAACAATAATAACCAGAACGCAAACGAACATCATCACAACAACGCTAACAGAACAAAAACATTTGAAAGCAACAACAGTAGTTTTGTTCACAAACCATTCAATCCAAAGAAACACGAGTCTCAACAAAACAGAAGTACAAACTGTCCGGTCAATCAAGGAGATCATTACATAGGGAAGTGTCCAAAATTTCTGCAAATGTCACCGTCTGAACGTAATGCTAAAGTCAAGAAGAATTTTCTTTGCTACAATTGTCTTAGCTCAACCCATAACGCAAAAACATGTCCATCGAAAGTTTCATGCAGACATTGTTCACGGAAACACCACTCATTGCTACATGACAACAATTACGTCTCACAGCAAAAAACAAACGCTACTCAACACGAATTACCACTATGCGAGTCCTTTGACGAGATCAGCAAAGAAACGAAATCACCAAACTACACGCCAGTTTTCCCTCGAAAAATTAGAATTCAGCTTCCAATGGTTCCCATTAAACTTTACGGTCCCAACGAAACATGCGAATGTTATGCTTTACTTGACAGCTGCTGCACGATATCTTATATTTTCGATCACATGGTAACCAAACTAAATGCAGCACGAACGAGCCTAGAATCAACTCTGAGCGTTTCGACAGCCTTTGGTGATTCCTCAATGGAAGCCAAACTTGTACAACTTGATATTGGACCCTTTAACAGCAACAAACCACTGTTTCGCTTGAATTACGTTTATTCAATTAACAATTGGCATTTTGATGATGCCCCCGTTTCAGAACTGAATGATGTTTGCAGCAAACATCCCCATTTGCAACACATCAGTTTTCCCCAACTGGAAAACAATCGCATCCAAGTATTACTTGGAATTGACGCAACACAGTACATCCTCGAAAGAGAGTTTTTACAGGGACCCAAAAACACGCCATTTGCAATCAGAAATCTGTTAGGCTGGACTATAACTGGTCCAATCAAATTCGGCCATGAGGAACAACAAAGAACCAACTTCCTTTCTCTTAGCTAAGAAGCATTCGACAGAGAATTGACGCTCACAACAAATGAAGATCCTCTGGCAGATTATATAACCAGCTTCTGGAAGATAGATTCATCGGGAACGGAAAATGAAAATGAAACGCCTTTGTCAAAAGATGACACCAGAGCACTTAAAATACTGAATGATACAGTGCGTCACACAGGCGAGAGGTACGAGATCGGTCTTCTCTGGAAAGAAAAAGTAAATTTGGAGAACAACTATCCTGTAGCCAAGGCACAAATTCAAAGCCTCGAAAAGAGACTAAGCAAAGATCAGCTGCTGAAAGAGATGTATCAGAAGACACTCGATACAGACATCGAGAAGGGATATGTCAAGCCAGTTATTTTCTCTAGCATCGCCACTAGCCGCGTATGGTACCTACCACATCACCCAGTCACCAACCCCAATAAGCCTGGAAAGGTACGGCGAGTTTCAAATGCTGCATCTGTTTTTAAAGGGAATTCTCTGAGCAGTAACCTTTTGACAGGCCCAGACCTGATCAACAATCTGGTTGGTCTCCTGCTTGGTTTCAGAGAAAATTCAGTTGCAGTCAGCTCCGATATTGAGGCGATGTTTATGCAAGTAGGTATAATTGAGAAAGACCAGCCTTCAATGAGATTTCTCTGGCCCACCAATCACAGTGTGAAGCAATTCCAGTACACCCGTCTCATTTTTGGCGCTCGATGCTCACCATCAACAGCTGTTTTTGTCCTCCAGAAAACGGCAGCAGATTTTGCGCCGAACCAAACGATTCAAAATCTTGTTAAAAATATTTTATACATGGACGATTTTGTACATTCCTTCGAAACGGTGGAGATTGCACAAGAAGCCGCAGTGTAGCTGAAGAAAACCCTCATGAGAGCCGGCTTTAACTTGACAAAGTTTGTCTCCAATGAGCAAACAGCCATAAACAATGTCAGCGTGGTGAAGAAAATAGCGAGGACTGTCACCGCGTACTTGCTGTTCAATGGAATAAATCAACTGACAAATTTTTTCATCAGAAACCATCAAAATTTGAAACCAACGCAGAGAATTACACTGTTCGAAAACTACTATCTCTAATCGCATGCCTTTGACCCGCTAGGGATTATAGCGCCCGTAATCATCACTCTGAAAATTATACTACAAGAGATATGGAAAGAGGGTCTACCATGGGATGACAGCCTGCCAAAGGAGAAGATTAAATCAATTCAAACATGGATAGACAATTACATGTGCTCTCCCCCAATTGAAATCCCTCGCTGCCTAACACTAGACGTAGCGACCAGAAAAGCGTATGAACTACACGTTTTTACGGATGCTTCTCAACTAGCCTATGGTGCCGTTGCTTATGCCCGAATTACCTCTGAAAACAGCGTATCTTGTAGTTTCCTAATGAGCAAAGCCAAAGTTGCTCAAATCAAGCAGCTAAGTATCCCAAAACTCGAACTTCAAGCCGCCTTCCTTGGAACCCGTTTAGCTCACTTCGTCAAGAAACACCATACTATAGAGTTCAAAGATACCACATTTTGGTGTGACAGCATGGCTGTCCTGGCTTGGATCAAAAACTCAGAAAAACTTAAAGTTTTCGTGGGCAACCGAGTAAGCGAAATTCAAAGTCAATCGCCAACCAGCAGCTGGAGACATATCAGTGGGAAAAGCAATCCAGCCGATCACGTTTCTCGAGGTATTCTTCCTGCTGACATTAAAGAGCATTGGCTAAGCCCACCAGCATTTTTGTTCAAACCGAAAGAAAGCTGGAGCACTTTTCTCAACACCGAGAAGACAAACACCACGATGGTGCGACAAACAATTCAACCAGTGGTTGCGGCAAAAAATTTCTCAAAATGGACGAAGTTGCTAAAAGCAACAGCCCAAGTGTTTCGGTTCATCGAAATCTTGCGAACTAAATCCAAAAGAGCACTCAACATCAACGATGTCGAAAACGCCAGGAACCACCTTATTCAAGTATCTCAGCAGAATTCATTCGGTCCCTCAGTCGCTTTCTTGAATAAAAATAAGAATTTGCCATCCAAAGACAAACTTCTGCCGCTCTCACCCTTTCTGAAGGATAATATTTTAAGAGTTGGTGGCAGAACAAAGAGAAGTACTTTTGGATATAACACAAAGCATCCAATTGTCCTTAACGCAAAGGAATCAATCGCCCGACTTTTCCTGGAGAAGTGCCATGAAATCTGCATGCACTTTGGAACAGAGTATGTCAAAAACTTTGTACAGCAAAGTTACTATGTTTTTGGCCTAAGAGACTCCTTACGCAGCATTTCATACAAGTGCTTTGAATGTAGACGTTTTGAAGGACAAGGTCTTCAGCCACCTATGGCAGATCTGCCTGATGCCCGATTTCCAGAAAACGAATCACCCGTAACCTTCACGAATGTAGGACTTGATTATATTGGGCCCTTCACCGTTATTCAAAGAGGCAAATAAGAGAAGGCCTATATCTGTCTTTTCAACTGCTTAGTGACTCGAGCAGTACACCTGGAAGTGACAGAAGATCTGACAACATCAGCTTGTATGACAGCCATCCGCAGATTCATTGCTCGACGGGGACAACCACGGCTCTTACTCAGTGATAACGGAAGCAACTTCCTGGGAGCCAGAAAACAAATAAGAAGACAAAATCTGCAGTTGGACCACGACTTTATCAGGAACAACTTGTTGAACCAGTCAGTTGAATGGCGCCTCAACCCTCCATCTGCTCCTCACTTTGGAGGCGTGTGGGAGAGGCTCGTACAGATAGTAAAACGAGCTCTTCTTCTGAACTTGGTTTCTGCCAAATTGACTTGGGACGTCTTCACAACCATTGTCGCAGAAGCAGAATGCTTAGTTAATGCACGCCCCTTGACCCACGTCAGAAGCGACAACGAAGACGAAGATCCACTAACCCCAAATCATTTCCTTATTGGTCGAGCTTTCCCTAACATACCAGCCTGTGTGTTCAATGAGAACCCTTCACTGAAGACGAAAAGTTGGACGCAGATCAGACAACGATTGGAAGCAATATGGAAAAGGCTGGTCCGAGAATACTTGCCTACCCTGAACACCCGAAGGAAGTGGACCAACCCAGAATCAAAGCTTGAAGTCAACGATATTGTTTGGGTACTGGAAGAGTGGACTCCCAGAGGAATTTGGCGCCTAGGACGCGTGACAAGGACGTTCACCGGCCCCGACCAAACTGCTAGATCTTGTGAAGTAAAAACCGCTCTAGGTCTTCTAACCCGCCCAGCTGTGAGATTAGCACATGTTTTCCCGAAACCAATCCAACCAGGTTAGGTAAGGCAGGCCCCGAGAATGTTATCGACATCGATAATCTTCTTATTGATTGGCGCTAATTATTTTACCGCAAAATTGTCATAATCCTTGTAAACTAACAAACATTGATTCATAACACAAGAAATTTGAAACCAAAGGGGCACGTGACAACAATGTAATTAAGGTAATTTGAGGACTAAGGTTTTGAAACATCAAAGAACAGAGTAGAAAAACCCGAAAGAAGGCAAGTCGACGCCCCCCAACCGAGCACCAAACGATCCCCCCAGGAGGCATCGACATTGTCAGCATCATCCAAGTTTTCCATTGAGGCATAATTTTTGGTTTGCCGAAACAAAAAGAAATAATATATTGTAGATCGGAATGCAAAATTGCTCCCATTTTGAATTACATATTTTGTAGCTTCTGAAATTATTGTCCAAAGTTGTTAGAAATAAACACTCTAGCGAAAAAACAAGCGCCTTCTTAACAGATAGAGAAATAACCAAATTGCATGATAACGAGAGGCGGATAAAAACTATACCCTTTTTAGAAAAGTTGACAAAAAACTTTTAAAAAAATGATTTTTAACTCTCTAGCGAAAATTGACATAAACAAACAAAAACATGAGATTGTGAAAACAACCATCCAATTAGAAAGCTACATTGTTTTTTCGATAATTTTATCAGCAATTTTGGATTTTTTGAAATCTGATGAACTTACTTAAAAAAGCAATGAAAACTCTCTTTTTTATTATTTTTGGCCTTTTGTGTACCATTTTCCATTCCAAAAATAAAATCTCTTCTCGCTTTCTTAGCTACCAACTGTAAAAGTATTATTGATTTGAGTTTCTAGATCATTTTGGCTACTCGTTTTTATGTGAAAAGATTGCTCAAAAACTGATTCAAGTACGTGTAGAAAGAAGTACAATGATTGAATTTGACAGCTCTAGAACGGTGCTCAAACAGGCAAAATGCTTCCTACATCTGTTCGGTACGGCGCTAAAACAAATAATAATTTCGAAACATTTGTTGTTATTATTATTATCGTACTGAAATGATTTTATTATATTAGTATTATGATAACCTAGACAACCTAGAAAAAGCTAGTTTCGATTGACGGAACTTGGCGGAATTTTGTGATCACCATCTGAACGTAGTGATTTATTTTAAATTTTGTCATAGCTTTAGGAGCTTATTTAGTTTTTGAAATAATGTTCTTTAGAATGCGTTATTGAAATGTTACAGCCTTGCGACTGTCCAACAAGCACGCGGACAAGAGATAGAGATTGTGACTCTGCGGACCCCAACACATGTGATGGATGTTCTGTTGCTTTGACTGGTACGGCATTAAGTATAGGTTATGTGACTCTGCTTGACGTAACTGGTGGTTCAAGAAGCTGAGCCAGAAGTGACTTATGCAGAGTGACGTAATCTTGATTAAAACACTCATGGGCACGTTATAAAGGATCAAACTCTGCACTATCGGATGTCAAAATGCCAGAACTTCCTAAATATATATTTTAAGCAAGGGTCCGTGACTCTCCAGAAGTCACTTCGAAATTCTGGCTGAACATCTCGCCGTTTTCAGAAGTTTTCCGTGTAATGAAGGTCTCCTGGCTATGTATATATCAATCTTTAACAAAATGACAAAGTATGGAATGAAATGAACGTGCTGAAATGAACAGGTTGTACAGGGTTTATCCGGAGCTGTAAATGACAGTAACAAGCGCAAATTATTATTCGAATTTCCATTTTATCGCACATGATAAAACAGAAAGAATGATGACTTGCTGCTCGTTGTTTTCAGACGCTGAGCCTTGTAGTCTATTCACAGACTGGGGTGACTGGAGCTGTTTTTGTGGTAGCAAGCGTGCTTCCAGAACTAGGACCTGTCAAGTGGAACCCTGCACTGAATGTGGGGGGACTTCTGAGTCTGGAACATGCAACGAATACAGCGACGCTTGGGACCCTTGGGGTCAGTGTGAGTGTGCGACCAGTACCAAGGAACGCACCAGGGGAACCTGTTTATCTACTTTGAATGACACATGTGATATTTGTGGAACTCCTTTGGTAGAAACTAGGAGCTGTGGGGAGTTTGGGGTGCCAGAGTCATTGTTCTCGTGCTGTTTAAGTACGTATCACTGCAGATTACCCGGAAATCACGCCAGGTCAAAATCAATACCCAGGCAGGTCTAATCGCAAGTCTTATGTGAAAAAAATTGGATTCCATGGCAATGTTTGAGAGTAACTTGATCTGAAAATAAATATAGATTCGCATCGCCAACCCCTTTATTTTGGTGTTTTTCACAGAGAAATTCGAAGTAATAGGTCAAACGGTTTCGCTAATTTATCTATAGAAATATGAAAATTAGTTTTCAGAAACATGCTATTAGAAAATGAAGATTATGAAAAACCAACTGGAAGGTTCTCTTAAAAAAGTGTTTGAAAGTTTTATAGACAAAAGTCATCAGTGCACAGAAGCGACGAAATTTAGCATTTCTTAACTCTCAAATTGTGTGTCCCAAGCAAGATTACTTATTTCTGTTTTATGCATGAGCTCTGGCAGAAACATATCTGAAACATATCTTGATATAATTGATCTGATCTCACCTTGGGGGGAGGAGCTATATGCTCAACTGTATTTTTTGTTCACTCAAGGCCGATAGATATGTTCATCTTAGAGAGTTGCAAGTGGTGTCATTAGAAAGCTTTTCAAATCTGGAACAAAGAACATTTAATCAATATTTTTTAAATGGTTGTTCTACGATGATTTATCGAGGTTTACAGTTTCGTGAACATTCGGCTGATTTCTGTTGCTTTTGTTCCGTACTTTTTGCCCAACTTTTCATCAATTTCGCTGAATCATATTTAAATTGTTAAGGATAGTGTTATTGGTTTCAAGATTAGCAACAGGAGAGCAAAATTATTTTGTTTTGAAACTTCAATTTTTTTTACCTGAAATGGCAAAAAATATGCATCTTTGGCCAACTTTGTCCACATTCGCCAGAAATAGAGACAACAACTGCTGACTTACACAATCGACGAAAACCCAAATTGGGTCAATTATGTTTACTTCTGCTTCCTAGGCGAGTGGTAGGAAATAAAAGAATTCCATTTTTTACTAATTTTGATTTAATATTTATCCAAAATGCATCATATATTCCTTAAAATTATTTTTTGCCAAATTTTGCGCTTATATGTTTAATGACACGCAGCAACGGCAAATCTAGTTTCTGGTCTAATCATGGATTCTAAATTATTGCCTTCATTTGTTTGTTTCTGGTTTTATGATATGGTCTTAGTACTTAAAGATCAATAAATTGCCATTCTAAAGAGGTTTAAGCAAACCTATCAAATGATTCAAGTTGATACCTGATGGCTCTTATGGCTTCGAATGTATTGGTTTGAAAAAAATCCGACGATTTTTTCATTATAACAATTATTCATCTGATTTTCTTCAAATTGTATCTTTGTTTGTACTATGACCTCTTTTTTGCGATTTTGTTTCAACTAATTGCTTTTATGAGCTTGATACCACAAGTTTTTATAATCATTTTGTGTTACTTGGGTAATTCTGACTCTTTTCTTTATTTTTTCGCACAGTACTTTTAAACACAGGCACCGACTTGTTCAAATGGGAAACAAGTTAACACATATGATCTTTTGAGTTAATAGTTTATGGTTCTAATTGCATCAATATTTTTGTTCTCTTAAAATAATTTTAATTTTTGCGTTTTCGATATTCTTGTTATTATTTTTGTCTAATGACTAACCCTCAGAGAGTTTCATTTGCGTCGCAAGAGTTGCATTAGGAAATTGTTTGTTTCCAAAAAATACTGTTGATTTTCAAACGTTGTCCCTCTTCGTTCTCCTTTAGTTCTCCTTTAGTTAAATTGGTAGTCATTGTCATTAGAGACAACTTTTGCGACTATCTACTCTCTAGTGCAGTACAAATAGATATGTTTATTTTACATTTTAGCTTATGCTAATTTGGCTGTTACTCAGTAGTGTTTTTTTTTAAAAAAAAACTAGATGTTAGGTTTTCGCCGTGACTAATATTTGTTGTAGTTGATTTATTTTGTTGTTCGTTTTTTGTCGTAGTCTCATTAGCGGCAGTTCGAATTGCAACTCCAATGCCTCATTAATTATTTTTTTAGTGTTTGAAGTTCATTTTTTTTAAAAAAAATTCTTGCACCAGTTATTTTTAAGCTGTATGTGAGTTTTTGAATGTTTCCTATTACTTCTATATTTGGTATCCAATAGAAAAAATGTGGATTAGTGGGTTCTGAGAATTATGTGCAAAGGCACATGCCAAGCCTCCATGTTCAGTAGAATATCAATCGACAACATTTAAACTGTTGACATTTTGCAAATTTTTTGCGTGTCTCTAGTGATAAAAAAAATTTTACCGATTTTTATTCTGATTTACAGCTAGTGCACTAATGCATTCTGATTTATCCCCTGATTCGGAAATTCAGAGAACTTTTGCTCTGATTCCGAGAGGTTTAAACAAGTTCTTTTCAGAGGCAAATTTATCAGAGAAACAAATCAAATAGAAACAAACTCTACACAAATATTACTGAATCAATGCTGATGATGACTGAATGTTTGATGCGGAAAAAATCTGTCTAAAATCTTGAACTGCCGTCCTAACGGTTATAAACTAAGTCTATAAACTAATACAAATGTTATAAATCACAAGGCCGATGACACCATTTATTGTCCAGCAAAGTCGACTATTGATATTTTTATGTCCAACCAAAGTCGAGGAGAGCTTATGAGTTCAAGCCAAATTCTTTTTGTATTCAATATCAGTCGAGCACGGTCTTTCCATATGCTGAGGCTTCAACTAGTTTCACGATTGAAGCGACAAGTTCTCAGTAACTTGATCGCAGAGTCACTGACGCTATCATTAAATTTCTCCTTAGATTCTAAACTCCAGCTAGGCTACAAGAAACAGTGCGAATGTGGCACATGCGTGGATAGTTCAACTGGGGTGACGTTATCCCAAGGAGAAATACTCCATTACAATATCTCAACGAACAACAATTGTCCTAATCTCAACAACGGAGACAATCCATGTTTCCTGTGTAAAAATAGCGAGTTTGGATTGCTACTGGCATCTATCTATTACATGTGTGATGGCACTGACAACTGCTTTGACGGGGGAGGGGGGTCGGATGAGAGTACTGATTTCTGCCCCAACGGTAAGCCTGTCAGCCCCATAATTCTGTTTGGTCTGGCCACTGGTCTGGAGAACAGTCTTTTCAGTTTGACCAACAGCGACTAAAGTCTGTTTGACCTAACCAGGGGGGTAGAGTATTAGTCTTTGGTCGAATAGCCCTAGTTCAAACATAATGTCAAAATTGCAAAATTTTGCAATTTTTTCTTCAATGATGTCAGATTGTAAAGTTTCAAATTTTTACCGCTCAGGATCAAATTTTACAATAGCAAAAGAGAAACATTTTACTTTTTGTTGTTTGTTCAGTGTACACGACAACGTGTGGTGCGGTTCGAGAATGGGGAGAGTGGCAATGCAACTGCGGAACTCAGACAGAGACCAGATCCAGGAAGTGTCTCTCTGTCCATTGCAACCCATGTGCCCAACTGGAGGAGACCAGAGGGTGCAATCAAGTCAGTCGTTGGGGTCACTGGACTGTTAGTTCTACTCAGTAAACAGTCCGTAGCATAACACATCTTAACCCCCGACCTATTTTTTCGTTAAGGTGGGCTCTTCTTACAGTCCTTAGAATCATCGTTGTGTTGCTTATTTTGCCGCACTAAATGTATACTTCCCGGTTTCTATGGGATTTATTGGCAATGAAAACACAGGCATAAAAGTTTTTATAAGTTCTTTAATTTTTTCAATAAAAGCTTTTAATGTATACAAATAGAGAGAGAAGTGATGCCAAAGTCAGATAGCTGCACTTTTGGAAGACTAACGATTAATTTTAATTATTGGCTACTTATTAATAGCAGCCCTCATCTCTATAGCGCTCCTATTTTTTACAGTTCAAAGAATTTGAATTGTATTGGGGCGCTGTCTTTTTTTTTAAGATCTGTTCACACATTTTCATGATTTTTGAAGTCAAATTGGAGTGGTGATTTTGGTCACGCCGAAACAGGAAACGGAGCGAAAAAGCGAGTGGTTTTGCGGCATGAATTGTTTTCGCTCTAATTTTAAAGTAGAGTGAGAAAACGATGTTTGAACAAAAATTCGGTTTCTCGGTAGTGGTTTTTTGTTCACATGCGGCAATTTCACTCTGATTTTTACTGTTTTTTCGATTTTTTGGATCGGATTTTTTAATGGTTTTCCCAATGCATTCACAGCTCATTTTAGGCCTAGTTTTTTGTTTGAATTAAATTTTCATTTCTCGCTAGTGGTTTTTTGTTCACGTGCGGCATTTTGACATTGATTTTTTGTTTTTTTTTCTTATTTTTTGACCTGATTTTTTTAAAATGGTTTTCTCAATTCACTCATAGTCCATTCTAGGTCTAGTTTTTCTGTTTAGTCAATGAAAATTCTTTGAATTGTTTGTCAGGACTTGTCCTGCTATGTTTTTTACTTCATCGAACAAAAAAAATGTTTAGCTTTACCTCATTTTGCCGCTTTTTCAACATTTTGCGTGAAATCTTTTGGAGTTCTCTAGGCTAGTTTCTCTCTTCTCTCATTCTGCTAAAAGTGGTTTTGAACATCATTTGCTCAACCAAGGAATTCAAAATGAACAGAGTCAGTATAAAAAATTGAAGTCAGAAATAGAAACGGGATAAACCCATAAAGCCCAATTTTAGATGCCCGCTATTTGAACGTCGTTCCTATAAGTCTTAGTTACCATCTCTAAAGATTATTGGTATTGATAGTAGCCCCCGTAGCCTCTCTCTAAGAAACAGAAAAATGTTCAACTACGAAAAGCCATCAAAATAAATCGGACTTAAAAAATGTTTTTGTACAAAAAATCTTTTTTATTAGTCGCGAAGCGATAACGGCTATTATTGGGGACATTGTGGTTCTTACGACTCGAAGAGGAGTTTTGAGATTGTACAGGTTTTTACGACTCGAAGAGGAGTATTGAGACTCTACAGGTTTTTTTTAGCAGAAAGCAATTTGTTCATGACTTGAATTTTGACTTCTTTCTGTTCGAGCATTTACCTCCATTTTTGATTGTTGACTTCTGTTTTCGAACATTGGACTTTAAAAGTAGCTTGGTTTGTAATGTATAGTAAATAGGAACTGCTGGTAAAGTTCAAGGTGATGAAGTCATTTTGAGGTTTTCTGTTCCTATATAAGTCACCACTAATTATCTAAACTACACCGCAAACCCCCCCTCCACCACCTACTTCCCCCCAGCGTCCTTGTACCCCCCCCCCAATTTTCCCCCCACCTAACCCTACCCCCTCCCTTCACCTAGCTACCCCACCTACCCCACAACTAGCCCAGCACCACCCACCCACCTGCTACAACCTATCTACCGACCCACCCACCTACCTACCCCCCCCCCACCTACCCCTACCCCCTAAATTAGCCCCTCACCCCCACCTACTCCTACCCCCCAAACTACCACCTCCCTTCACCACCTAACTACCCCCACCAGCACGCCCCCCAACTACCCAAGCACTACCCACCTCCCCAACCTATCTACCCACCCATCCCACCTAGCCCCCCCCCCCCGCACCTAAAAAATTGTCGGCATTTTTAAAATATTTTAATGTGGTTTGTTGGGCTACTTTGTTTTTTTTCTCATCGTTTTTGATGCTCTGATTTCGGTAAGGTTAGGTTAGAGATTATAATGCACCACGATTCGAGTCGCTTCCGGTATTCAACCGGCTATGTTTTTTTAATTCGTCGTCTCCATCGATGATTCTTACGACCTGACTTCTTGGAATTGACTTTTCAATGACTTCAGTGACTTCTACTGCTTTGCAGTTAAAATTTATGTACGTGATGTCATTTCTGCTTTTAGGGCAATTGCGTGACTTACCTCACTCAAAAATGAATTTTGAACACACTTATGGAACTTTAAATTTGATGAAAATTTACTAGTTAATAGTGTGCATCTAAGTATTGTCAAACTTATATGCCCTAATTCGTGATTAATAGTCTTGAGTTTTTGATTTGTGATATCAATTTTGAAAAAGTTCTTTTAGGGTTTTTTTCTTATAGACCGTATGTGTAAAAAATTGACAGTCCGAATCTGTCTATCTTATTTCTTTAGTTGTTTCAATTCATGGAAGGCCACAACCGTCTATCGCGGCTATTTTCCGGCAATCTGTCGGCTATGTTTTTTCAATATCTTCTATTCTTTCAATCCCAATCATGCTTATTGGAATCAACGGCGGCTATTTTCTCGCAATCTGCCGGGTATGTTTACTAAAGACAGAGTTCCTTGTTTCTGGTTGGTCAGTTTATTACAATATTAACAGAATTGATTTTTTAAATCTGCGGCACCCCAATTAATGCCTGTGATGCTCGTAATATTTGTGCTTGATAACTGTGGGTTGGAACCCTTCTCAAGAACCCTGATCAGACGAACTTGAGTCAAGCACATTGAGGTAATGAGTCACCCAGCACAGAGGCTGGCTGCAAGTCTACGGCCCAGAAAACCTAATAAAGACCGCATCCAGACTCTGCACGGTTTGTGTACATGTGTGGTCTGATCAGAGCGGTATAGATTCTGGAGAGTGTGTTTAGCCGGGTCGAGAAAAGTTCCGAAAATTATGTAAGAAATGCGCTGGAATGCGCTGATTTTTCTTACATCATTTCAGCGAACTTCTTAAAGAATAAAGCGCTGAAACGGCGCTGACATCTCGACCCCGGTACGATCTGGATAATCTGAACAGTGAGGGAGGGACCTTTCCAAAGCTGTTGCGGTCTCATGAGAACTCTTTCCATATTCTGGATAGTCTGATTACAACTAAGAGGTTCAACCGCAAAAAACAGCCAGTCTTGTGAAAAAGAAGTTTTAAATAGTCCCTAAAATAATTGTTTTTAGAAAAACTGCGCTAAAGACCAATTATTGTTGTGTGATGTTGAGGGTCAACATCTTTGTATAAAAGGAAGTGATAATGTTTCACCACGAGCTCAGAAACCGCATGAAGCGAGTAACGTCTATTTTTCTGAAACGATTAAATTATTCCACTGCTACCCCAATGATTCAACTTTTATCCTGGGTAAACCCTATACTTGACCCAATTAGGTCTGCCAAGTCAAACCTTTTTCCCATACATATAAATTAATAATATAACCAAAAGTTTACATGCTTTCAGAACGATCTCGAATTTATATTGGAATAATCAAAAATATACAAATGTTCTGATTAATGATTAATGTTACCCATTAAGCGGTTTGTTCCTCTATCTATAAAAAATAATGAGAACCGAATGTTTTTAATTGTCTGTCTTTTGGCGTATTTTCATGCTGGCATTGCAAGAACTAGGTTACAGATCTTTTGAAAAAAAATATTTCTCTGTCGGCCTCACATTAAAAGGTAATTTATTCCACTTTTGTATGCTCTTCAAAATCAATGATCTTTTACTGCGCTTAGTTTAGTTTTTGCGTTTGTATTATCAGCTGTTTCGGCCGTTTGTTTTGTTTTAACTGTAGACAGTTTGCACAGTTTCTAAAGACTTCTCATGTTATCCTCTGGTTTAAGTCAGTGTGAAGTATCAACAGACTAAATTTTGAAATAATTAAATCAGCTGGCAGGACATGTGATTTGAAAAGAAGATCACAACAATGATCAAATTTAAAACTCATATAACACACTTAATGCCACAGTTAATCTGTCGATCTATACGCTGTATGTTTTTTGCTGGCAAAGTTTGTATAAAAACTACACTGAATGAAGACCTGAACTCTACTGAACAAGTGTGCCACCCAAGACTTTCTGGTAACCTAACCACCGGATCCAAATAGATCTGATCAGACCTTCCTTTTATCTCCTAGCGTCATTTTGTTTTAAACTTTTTTTTTGCTCTGAAGCGTACAGTTAAGATAAGTTCTGATTTTTCAATAAATTTTTCCTTGCTAATTTCTATTCAAGAACTGTTTCCTTTTATACAAAAGGGGACGCGATTTTTGAAAAGATCATTAGTTCTTTCGCGATTTGGGATGTGAAATGTCTCGATTTTGTACATAAATATTATCATGCCACACGCCTTCACCAACAGTTGTAAAAAAAATTCCGACTCATACTTGGAAATCAGTTATCTCTCAAATACTTGACATCATAGCATACACAGATAACGTTCTCAGAACTTGATTGTAATTCTGGAAAGAAAAAAATTGTGGATATCTAAAATGGAAGAGATACGGAACAACTGGTAACTTAGAAACTTAATACTAAGTTTTAACGATAATTTTTGACGTGTCTTCATCAGCTATTGATAATCTCACCTGTTTCCAAATGCAAGGACAAAGGTATCTGAACATTGTTATATTTTGTCAGCCTGGTCTATAAAAGGTCCAAAAAAACAAAAAAGTTAACTTCGGACGCAGTGATGTCTCAGTTTTCCCCGTATTGGTTGAAGTCTTAGTGCCTGAGAGCTTTTTCTATCTTTTAATTAGTTTTTTTAAGTTTAAATATTGATTCAGTCCTTAAATTAGAATGACTGGTTAGAGTTATAGGTCACAGTGTTTTTCTGTTATTGCAGTTGTTATGAAAACATGAGAGAATTAATTTTAAATTTGAACCACCCCCAAAATAAACTGAAGATTACGCATCTTGCCAATACATCTAAGATCTTGATCTGCTTGGTAAATTTTGGGATGCATTAGCAAAATCTTATTCAATTATGATACCAAAACACGAAACAACGATGTTAAAAAGTTTGAAAAAACCTATTTTTTTTACTAATTTTTGTTAAATTTTTAGAATTGAAATTGGTTACCAAAACTTCTAAATAGATGAGAATTGTAATCACAGTCAATCAATTACTACTTGGAGTAAATTAGTTTAGCCAGTTGAGACTGGTTATGCTTCAACCAAATTTTGTTCAAATTTGATTTTACACTTCCAAAATTACTACGTTTTTATATATTTTGCCATTTCTTGATAATGTATTGACAAAAAACCTAATTTTTTGAATTGTTTTGAAACTGGAAAAGTCTTACAAGCTCG
Source organism: Convolutriloba macropyga (assembly GCF_964194025.1). Taxonomy (NCBI): domain Eukaryota; kingdom Metazoa; phylum Xenacoelomorpha; order Acoela; family Convolutidae; genus Convolutriloba; species Convolutriloba macropyga. The sequence continues at coordinate 12,563,323 of NC_134469.1, read as the reverse complement.
TAAATTGATGTTTTCTTTCTAAAATTTCTATGAAGACCATGGAAGACTGTTTCAAGTTCAGTATCTCGAATAAATCTCGGCATAAACTTTTATTAAGTTTTTATCACCATCTCAGAATTTCAAAAACTTCAAGAGCGATTGAAATATTTAAGCCGAGAAGGTATTTTGTTCAGGCATGTGATTGTGAGAAGAATGAACGGAGTCATACTAGAACGTGTACCTCCTTAAACAGTGATTCCTGTGACTTCTGTGGCACTGCTCTGGAAGAATTTGAAACGTGCAGCCAGTTCCACCCCTGGGCACCTTGGGACTGCAATTGCGGCACCAATCTGGTTAGTTAATTACGAGGTTAGTTAATTACGAGGTCAGGTTCTGAGAGCGAGATAAAATCTCTGATTATTTCCAATTTTGAACCAATCAAAGTATCACATTACAACCCTTATTATATTAAAATTATAGCGAGCCAAAATCTGGTCAAAAAAGAGCAAGAGCTAGCAAAGAAAATTCAAAAAAAGAGACAATTTGACTTAGGAGCAGTGAAGCTCTCAAAATCAGTTCAGCGTTATGAAAGGCAACGCCAAACAGTCATCAAATTACCATTGTTCACTAACATGGAGGAGCATGAACAAAACTAAATCACAACAAAACTGTATGTAACGTATCGAACAATTTACTAGTAAATGTTAAATAAATTTATGATCAATATAAACACGAATTTACACATCGCCAAATATCAGAACGTACGGAAGTTTTGGTTTGTTTGGTTTGAAACGTAAGACAATCTTCGGTTTTTCCGTATCAAATTTTAAAGCCTTTTGTTTATGATATAGTCAAATGTTATGATAGTGCTTCACTCTTAGCAACTTCCTACAAATTTCTCGGTATTTTTTTCAAAAGGTCAATTTGTGTGTACATTAGGCTACACGGAGTCGCCAGGTGATAACGGAACCTGACGACGAATGCGGCGGAACCTCCGAATCTGCTGAGTGCAACATGGCCACTCAGTGGTCTCTATGGTCGAGTTGCAACTGTGACTTCATCTACAGAGGGAGAGAGTGCACCACTACAGACTACGAGGAGTCTTGTTTCAAGTGTGGCACAGAACTCACTCAAATGCTGGACTGCGGCGTATTTGGACAGAAACTCATGGTCTGCCATCAAGGTTTGCAGTTGATGGTCTCCAACCGGAGATGTGAAATTATGATATGGATAAGGAATATATTAGTAGCAGAGGCACTTGGGTGCAAGTGCCAGGTACTAACGGACTGCCGCTCAAAGCCCTAAGTCCTTCGGGCCACTAGCTAAAATCTTTTGACTTCAGACACAAAAACAAAGCAATAACTGAAACAGAAAACAAAAATGAAAAGGGAAACAAAAAATGTAAAACAAAAACACAGAACAACAAAAGCAACTGAAAGACGCACGACGCCCAAAATATGAATAGAAACTCAACTGCTATCTAATATTTTGATTTAAACCTCAAAAATAAGATTGAAAAATGAGGAGGAGAACCGTCGTCAGATTTTGACTATTTAAGCAACTTTTGTTTTAAGAAAGAGCTTCAAATCTTTAAAAACTAAACGTGTATTTCCTGTAACCGTTTGCATCGATATTATCGTCAGGAGCTAAAAAAAACTTAACAAAACGTTTAACATTTTAAAAATCCAACTCAAAGGCAGCCAAATATAACCGAAATTGGTTTAAAAGTCTGAGTTACAATAAAATTTTCACTATTCTTTGCTGCTATTGCTGTTTATTCCATTACAGGCAGAAATCGTTCATAATTATGGATTGCCAACCTTGGGAAAATGAGTCACCTTGTAATAATAATCGCATGAAAAATATGGACAAATTCTGCATTGCTGCAATATTCGTAAAATTTGTTCTATAACTAATGTTTAATCATTAATGCTGACAGCTGAACAAATATAACTTGATGAAATTTCATTGCGAATGCCATAAAAGCTGACAAATTTGCAAAAGCATAAATTTTTTAACATAACTATTCATTTTACCTCTTTCTGAAACTGAATACTAAACACAGCAATCTCATTTGGCTATTTATTAACAAAACTCTCACCCACGTCCATCCATTAATACATTTGATATTTTTCTAGCAATGCTATCCGTTACGATTATTTAAAAAAACTTAAAACATTTTTTTTCATGGGCTTGACCTGGTTTACTTAACTAGTTTGGTACCAGAAAAATCTCAAATGTAATTAAAGCATTTTATTCAACTTGTAGTCTTCTCGATACCAGAGATAATTTATTACTAAATAGTTGAATTGTTTTCCTCTTGTTACTCTTTCCACTCAAAAACAGAGAAAACCTTCCCAAAGATTTTCCGTTTAAGATCTGATATATTAAGTCGCTTATAGGAACTGATAGAAATTATAGGAATAAAAAGTTTCAAACGATATTTTGGCGTGTAATAAATTCAGTCAAGGATATCAAGGGTCTCAAAAACCCTGGAAAAAACGAAACGAACGCTACAATTTGATTTACTGCCTACCCAAAAATTTTGATTAATTTTCCATTCCCTAAACGAGAAATTTTCAATTTTGAAAAATAAGAAATTGTCGGTAGCGCAAAATTTTCTACTTTGTTTTAGTCGGCATCACTATTTTTGTTCGTTATTTAAATTTAAAAAGATTCAGTATCGTTGTTTGAAAACGTAAAACAGATTCGGTATTGTCGTCTTCTAAACTTAAAAGAGATTCTGTATCGTTGAGAGCATTAACATGAACAATTACTTCATAAGCAAAATAGTCCAGCAGACCGAGCAAAAAACATTCGGCAAGTTCGGTTTCAAACGTTTCCAAACATCAAGAATTTTGCTTGCGAGTTAGATGAAAATTTGTCAAGTTTCCGTAAATGTGAATTAATCAACAGCGTTCTCATCAACGTTTAACAAGTATGTTGCATTTTTGAATTCAAATTTCAACTAGGGTTGCCTTATATTTTTTAATGTTGAAACGATATTCGAAGTCAAATTGCCAATGATTTTAATGCCATTGGTTTGTTCGTCTTGTAACGTTATCGGTATTATTTTCCTTTAATTTCATTTATGATTGGATTGACACCTAAAAACATATAGCAACCTAAGTTTAATCAAAACCCAGTTAGTTTTATTGTTGCATTAAGAGAAAAGTGATAATTCACTGCTGAAAACAATTGTAAACTCTTCTTCAACACTCGGTGTCAACGCGCGGAGACCTGAGTTAAAGTGTCAACGCTGAAAATCGCTTAAAACTCCGTTAGAAGTAAGATAGATGAATGCTGTAAATAATTGTAAGAATAGGTTTTTCGGCGCTGAGTAGGGTGAACTTCACAGGAACTAAAAATTCGCTTCTCATAACCAGGAATCATCCACATAAAGTCTATTTTATTCAGTTTTTATCCTTAAAAACCATTTTGTTTGCGCCCGGAGCCAGCAGTCAGGGTAACTCAGAACTGATTCATTAAAATTAAATGAAAAACTTAAGAGAAATGTGCTGTTTCTTGCAAAGTACATAGTAGCAGCTCCCCGGTGACATTTAAAAGTTTCGACTTCATTATCAAAGTTCCGAGGAAGGTATAGTCTGTGAATATTGTAAAAAGTTGAAGGTGAACTCTGTTAAAATTCAATACAGAAGAATATGCACTCTGTACGTCTTGTGTACAGACAAATTTCAAGTCTGCAATCAACAGACACATTTTGAAATCGAAATTCATTCTAAGCATAATAATTTTATTGCAAATACAGTATAAATTACTTGAACGAAAATTTCGAAGATCTCACATGTTTGTTCACACAAATAATAAAACTTTAATTTTGTCCATATTGTTCACTCTTGTAATTTGTCCTTAAACTAAAGTAAGCGAATCAGAGAGGGGAGCATCCCGTATTTTTTTCCGTTGTAATTTCAGGTAAAAATGACTGCTGACAGAATATACAATAACAAAGAGGAAATCGATCATCACACATAAGAGAAGTGCAATCAGCTTGTTAAATTTGACAACTAACATTGCGAACAGTTTGTTCATCAAAAAACTTTTCACAGCTGCATGCTTTTTGCATATCCTGAGTTAGATTAATTCATGTTACTCTGCTAATAGTTGAAAAAGAGAGCGCCTGTCGGCGTTTACACTTAAACAGATAGAGCCTACAATTGATTGCGCTTTGAATAAATTTTCGTTTTTGAATTAGAACGGCAGACTAATTACCACTATGTAAAGAAAAAGAATCGGTTTCAACTGCCCCTGTCAAGTGGACGCACCGAATGATAATTATACTGCTTATAAGAAGCACAGAGCTCAGCTTTTTATGTTCATAACAAAATCCCGGGTAACAAAAATTTGTTCTGAAAAACCATAATGAAATTTCAGTATTTTGACATGAAAATTTTATGATCAATTGAAAAAAGCATAGTTGACATTTAATTTTTCATTTCTGAAATATGCTGGCAGGCAAGGCCGGCGAACAGTCGGTCTAAACTTTTTAAAATAATTTTGTTTTTTCGTTTTTTTGTCACTCCTGTCCCTTAGTATAATTAATAACGAAACTTAAGTGCTTTTTAACTTTAATTAGTATTGTTTATCTAATACTTCAGTATATATTAGCGGTATTAACAGTATACAGTATTTAAATGACCTCGGCGTCTCGGCGTGCAAAAATGGGTGAAATTATTTTTTTGTTTTTTGTTAAAAGGTTTGTCAGGTTATTAGTTTTGGTATTTATTTCTTTGGATTGTTGGTCAGGACTTCGTGCTATGTTTTTTTTCAGAATCACAGAGAATTGTGTACAGACGAATCTGCATCTGTGGAAAGTGCGAAAAAGAAGACCACACAATAATCAGAGAGGGTAAGGAGGAGATCATAATTGAACAATCCAGTGACATCCCTGGCAACTTGGAACGCTGTGCCGCGTGTGGGGGCAACGAGACATATTACATTCGGGAGTCTCAGTTCTGTGACCAGAGAGAGGACTGTCCCTATGGCGAGGATGAAGAGGAGGAACTGTGCAGAAGTAAGTTTTGGTCCAAGAGTTCCAGTTTTGCACCCCAATTAGTTTCACCCCGATTATTTCACCCCTTTATTAGTTCTACCCTTCGTTTAGGTGATAAAATTTTTGTTTAATGTAAATGTAGGGTTTAGATAGGTAAAGAGTTCACGGAATAATACTCAAAACAGAGATTCGTACGGATTAAGACATCTGGGGTGACATATTTGATAGAGTTAAATATATGATATTAATTAGGGGTGAAAATGTTGGCTATTATATTTTGGCTAGAGGCGATGTACTGAAGTGTGCTGTTTGATAATTTTAGTGCTAGTTTTATAATTTACGTTATAGTGCGCGAAGCACCAACTTGAATAGGACAAAGTTCATTTTAACATGTGAACAAATTGCTAAGTAGTCTCGAATAAACTACTATTTTAAGATCACTAAATCAAACTGAGAATACCATCACGTGATATTATCACGCAACTTTCAGAGCATCAACTAAACTTTGGTAACTCTGTCGACACTGTTGTCTCTATCCAATAGGATACTAGAGAGCCACGTGTCCACGAGTATAAAAGGAGCTTGCACGCTCAACCACCAGCACAAATTGGTCCCCGATAATTTCATAATTGAGTCATACTCCCGTATTGCTCCCTTGCTTTAATCTCAACTTAATTGAGATAGATTTTAATTTAGAATATTTTGTGACTAGTTCTCTAAGAACTAAGAACTCTCAAAGTCATACATTATTAGCTTAGGACAACTTTGGAACGAGGTAAATTTAACTTAACTTCTTCTAATTTCTATCTAAGTAACAAGTTAACTTAGAATATTTCAACCTCTGCCAACTAGTTCTTTTTTAGACTAAATAAGTTAGCTATCCTATCCCTTCATGCTCGGTTCATATTTGAGGCTGTTTAATATAACTTATTAATTCATATTTGCATTTGACTTTCTCTAATACTTAACTATATACCAAGAGTAGAACGGGGGGTTGAACTCTCAGTTTATACATTTGGTTCTGCGATTAACCCCGTCGTATAATTAACTAATGTACGGACCAGCAGTATAAATGGTGGTCCCAGAGAGGCGTTAAAGATAACTTGCTCTATCAGAGAGGCCTTTCAATTGTAACTTTTTCATTTGATTTTGATTTAATCTGTTCCACTGATTCAATATTATTATTTCAAATTCTCTTAAGTGATGTCCAGTCTTGGTAGTACTAGTCCTCCACCAGCAGCTATCCCCCACCTAAAACCCCAAAAAAACATCCAAACCGTTCACTTGTATCTTTCTCAGGCAGTGATTCTAATCAGGATGCCACCTCCTTTGGAACAATGTAGAAAATGAAATACTATTTTCATTAGGAAGTAGGCCTACAGCACCCGCTGCACAAAGAACCTGCGGTAAAATAAAACAATCTTTATTCGGCTCTCTTTTAATTGATACATCAATAGAATGATTTGAAAATGAAGTTACAGATACCACAGATTGGAAAACTCCAAAAGACGAGTTCATGAAAAGCTGAGGTTGAGAACACATTCAGGCAGGAAGGAGAATTAATAAAAAATTATCTTCATGAAATAAACAGTGGAGTTGACAAAGGTGGGCCAGAAAAGATACCGGCAAGTATTGTAGGTAATGACAATATAAGGAAGGAGAAAGAAATTCAACAAAAAAATCGAAGTCAGAAATTCATAGATTTTGCTATAAGAGGACTTAGATCACAAGGTTTAAAACGCAAAGCACACGAAAAACTTTTTGAAAATCTTTCAATAACCTGGACACAATTTGTTGATCACTAACCGTAAAAGACTTAACATTTTCTGTAACAACAGAGTCTAATTTTGGAAATCAGGTAAGTTTAACTTAACTTCTTCTAAATTCTATCTAAGTTAAAGGTTAACTTAGAATAATTCAACCTGTGCTAACTAGTTCTATCTTAGCCTAAATAACTTAGCTATTCTATCCTTTCATGCTCGGTTCATATTTGAGGCTGTTTAATTTAATTATTAATGCAAATTTGCATTTGACCTTCTCTAATACTTAATTATATACCTAGAGTAGAACTGGGGATTGAACTCTCAGTTTATACATGTGGTCCCGCGATTAACCCCATCGTTTAATTCTCTAATGTACGGACCAGCAGTATAGCGTGTCAATTTTCTGAACAACATTTCACTATAAGAAGTCGGACTTCAGTAAAGCTGCTATAAATACTAAACGCAAAGACAACAATTTGGTTGAAAAACTAAAATATCAGGATCTACATTTTGAAACGCTGTTAAAAATTAAACAAATTCCAAGTTTTTTGTATTGTTTTTATAAATGTTAAAGTAAGTTTTTTGGCGTGAATTAAAAACCAGATGATCTGGTAAAAACGAAAAAAAATATTCCGAGAAGGCAGTAATTTATCAAATTTAATTGCTCTCCAAATCAAACGTGACCCACACCTGATTAAAAATTTTATCTTAAAATTTTCTTTGATTGAAAACTTTCAATGATTAGCTATAGTTTCATCGTTTCAATGCTTTCCATTGGAAACTTCATCAAAAATTCTTTGCGAGCGCCCACTATAATTTGAGTAAAAATCGTTGGGTAGCCATAAACACCGACGACTTGCAACTGAAAAATTTTTATTTAGAAAAGTCAATCGATTATGGAAAATTTGAAACTCTTTCACCGATGATTTACAGTTTTCCAATCTATTGCGAATTTTTTTGTCATGAGAATCTCAAACCTTGCTATAGAAAAATCGCCTATTTCTTTATTTTTTCCATCTAAATAAGTTGTTCAGCTTTACATTTGGCGTGAGTGTTCTCCGCATTTGTTTTGCTGATATTTTTTGCTTTGATTGCTAGACAAACATCTAAAAAAACAACAAAATCAACACAGGCTTCGGACTCCATAAATACATTCCTTAGAATGTGGGTTTACCCGGCGCTTTTCCTTGTCGACCACTCTCGCCTTGTCTGCGTTGAAATGTTGGCTTAAGCTGAGCGTTCGCTGGAAAGTAAAAGTGTTCTTGGTTCTTGCTTCGGTTTAATCTGGGCAACGTTTCAAGTGGAAATATTTTTCTGGACTCGTCCAAAATGCTTTTCAACATTTTCCGCTGAGCTGTCACCACTTAAAAGATTACGTGCTTTCGAAGCTCGGTTAATTAACTTTACTGTGATGGATGACATTATCATGACGCCATCAACAAAAGAGGGGATCCACTATGAAATCTTGCAAGATCCAGTTTTTAGTATCGTTTAAAATCCGTTAAAATCTGTATTCAAAATTGATCAAGAGTCTCCCAAATTTGCGTATTATTTGAAATCGTTTTCTCAAGCTTTTATCTTAGCAAAATTGGTCAGGAACTGACTGCTTCATCAGAAATGTGACTATCCGGGTGTGCATCTAACAATTTGGACGTGTAGATTTGCCTAAATAGTGCTAGGTCCTTACGTTAAAATAACTTCAAAAGAAAAATCAGGATATAGGGAGTGGACTTAATTTTGCGTTTCTGGTCGAAATTTAGAATCAAAGATCATGGAATTTTTTTTCATTTAATAGTTCCGTCGAAGCGCTTCTTTCGATTAGTTCCCCCATTTCAGGAGAATTAAGAGAGAAATGAGAGATAAATTGTCCGAGGCTTCTTTTAAAATTGAAGTTTTGCACCTATAAATAAATTAAACTCGGAAGTTTCTGAGCTTAGAAATATGCTGAACAAAAAACATCGTGCATTATCACTAACGTTTCATCCAAGTACAAACATGAGCTTTTTCCTTGGTTACCTAACACAAACTATGCAAGTTAAGATTGGTTTGTCAGAAACGCTGCTATTAGCTAATAACCTAAGTGTTCTGACCCCACTTGTGTGGGGAGGAACTATATACTCAAATGGGTTTTTTTCTGTTCAGTCAATTTTGGCCGATCGATATATGCATCGTAGAGAAATGTGAGTGGTATCATTAAACAGCTCGTCCAGCGCAGAAATCAAAATTAAAAAGATTTTTCTGGATATCGTATTTTTCGATGAGTTATCGAGGTTTAAAATTTTGTGTGAACAAGTGATAATTACATGATTTTGTTCACGTTTATCGTAATTTTTGTTCAAATTAAGGCTTTTCTATAAAAAATATTATTTCAAAATTACATTTCTCACTACAAAATGAAAGAATTTTGTGTTACCAATAGCTTGATAAAAACGCTAATTCTGGCCTCGTGAGCAAGTTTACTATGGAAAAAAATCGAAATTCATTTTGAGAGCTGTTTTTTTAGAAAACTTTTTTTTATTTATTATTACTTTTTAGTGACTTAGAGACCAGCTATTTTCATATCGAGTTTCCGTTAATGAGAAACCTCGCTTGCAATCTAATGATATTCCATGAACAAAAAATTCGTTTTCAATGAATCGTTCATGTTTTTTTTGTCATCGACTCATGAGTTTTCGAGATTTTCAAGAAATTTTGATTTTCTTTTTGAAATTTTAAATTTTGTGAGTTCTATGGCATAAACTCGCTAATTAAAAGTGCAATCAGTTTTTCAATGTGCAATAGGTAAAACTATTCAGTGCTTTGAGTGGACAGCTAATGGCTGTCAAGACTTTAAAAATTAAATTTTCGAACTTTTTTTTAACATCAAACGATATTAAATTTATTTTGATGAACATTAAGTCACTCCCAGTAAAGACAGTAGCCCCTTCTTTTTACTGGAACCAAAACTAATCTGGAAAATGATTTTATCTTCAAACTTTTTGGTTTATGACTTCCATGCCACGAGTTTTCATAATTTCTTAAAAAGATTTTTGGATATTTTTTTGTAATTTTGTTCCTTTGAAACCTTATCTCTTTATCAAAATATTGATAATTCTGATTGGCTAACAGAAAACGTCCAATGGCAAATAGATAAAGTTTACAGAGAAACGCTTATGCTTTAAATGGTTTCGACAATTTCTTCTCGCACTTTTCTACTAAATTTTTTGGTTTTTGTATGTATTTGTCGTTGTTTTCATAATCATAGGTTTTATTGAGATGTCTTATTGGTGATAATTTATTGAGAAATATCTTTTTCCTACCATTTAAACTTAACGTAGTGTATTTTTTTATTTCCGTTGAAAGATCTTGAAGTTAATGTCTGTTAATATTTTGAAAATAACTTTTTAGAATTTTTTTGGACACTAACCAATTTTAAACTTATTTTCATGAAATGTAAGTCAGTCTCAAAAATAACAGGACCTCTTCCTCTTCTACTGAAATTAAAATGAGTCTGGCTAGGAGTTTGATCATCTAACTATAGGTTTCATGACTTCGATGCCACGAGTTTTCGTAATTTTTTTTCATTCTTGGATTTTTTTTAAAACTTTTGTTCCCTTTGAAAATTTGTCACATTATCCTAAAACTGATAGTTCTCAGCGGCTTATGGAAATATAAAAAGCGTTCAATGGATCATAGATAAAGTTTTCAGAGAAAAGATTACGGTTTTAATGGCTTCTACACTTTATTGCACTTTTCTACTGAAATTTTTGTTTTTTGCCTTCTTTTGTTGTTGTTTTCATAATCATAAGACTTATTGTGATGTCTTATTGATAACTGTAAGGTTTAACAAAATTTATCTCTTTATCTGGGCATAAGTTGCTGTATTTAATGAATTCCATTGAGAGCTGTTGAATTTAGTGGCTGCTTAGACTTTAAAAAAAAATTTTGGACACCAAGCATTAATAAACTTATTTTTATGAGTTGTAAGTCAGTCTCAGTAATGACAGGGCCCTCTTCTTTTTTTCATTCTTTTTAACCAAAATAATCTGGCAAGCGATTTTATCTGCTAACTATGGGCTTTATGACTTCGATGCCACGAGTTTTCAAAATTTTTCTAAAAAATTTTTGTATTTTTTCAGTATTTTTGGTTCCATTTGAAATCTTGTCTCATTATCTCAATATTGGTAGTTCCAATTGGATGATAGAAAACGTCCAATGGATAATAGATAAAATTTTCAGATAAAGCTTTATGGTTTAAATGGCTTCGACACTTTCTTCTCGGACTTTTCTGGTGAATTTTTGGTTTTCGCATGTATTTATTGTTGATTTCATAATCATAAGACATATTGTTTTGTGCTGTTGGTGACTTATGATTGACAGACTTTTTGCCTTCTCAGTCATAAATTGGCGTATTTTTTGTCTTCCGTTGAAAGCTATTGAATTTAACAGCCTTGATATAACGGGTTTCCTCAAAAATTTCGTAGTTTAATTATATTTGATTTTCTGTTGTTGATTTTCTGATGTCATATTGTTAAAAAAAGACGTCCATTGCTGTTCAAATATAAATGAGATTAGAGAAACTTATACCAAAAATTTCTTCTTTTATTGGTTCGAAGCTTTTCTCCCTAAATTTTCTTTGAATTTCCTGTTTTTGCCTTTTTTTTTTTTAATTTTTCATGTAGTCGTAAAACGCCGACTGGTCTCATAAGCTTCTAATGAGAATTGAATTTTTTTTGCTCAATGCACACAGTTTGTTGCGAATAGTATTAGAGCTTGAGATATTGTTTGTTCTCAAAGATTTTATTTTTACTTTTCAGTTTTTCTTCTGTTCGTAATTTATTCTCATCATTATCAGATTCCATCCAATTCCTTGTAATTCAAGAACTATTTTTCCATTGCTATAATGTGGTAACTGATGTTTTGTTTGTTGGACAGTATGCATTTTCATAAAAGTTTTGTGAGAGGACAAAATTTGTGTTTCTTTTTCCCTTCTTTTAGCACCTTTGTTGAAAAATTTTTGTTTTTGCTTATTTTGCTGTTTGTTTTTTCTAATGGTAGATCTTGTGAGCACTGTAATGAGGCATGATGTCTTGCAATTCAATTAGTAGTTCGGTTTTGTAACAATTTTTTTAACTCAAACATCTATTTTTAGTTATCTCATCGTTAGGTTGACAATTGAGTCAAAAATGTAGATGATTTCGAGTCGGAACATCGTGTGCAAACGTAATTTAACGAGCATCCTTGTTATCGCAAAGCTTAAAACAAATGATGCCATACGAAATCGGACATCACTTCGAAAGAAGTTCAATTCGCATCAAACAGTCCATGATCGTACACAGAGAATTTGCTATTTTGATTTTTGATAATTGGTGGGCTCGAAATTGTAAACCAAAGCAAAAATACCATTGAGGAAATCGAAAAACTTTTGCAGACAATCTTATAAGTGGTAATAAAAAGGATGAAGATGAAAAAAATTGGATCAGTCTTTTGAAAAGCGAAGCTGAATATATCAATATAAAATCGCTTTTTAAAACAAAAATGAGTACCGGCTGACCCTTTTTTAAAGGAGAACTAATTGAAATGGACAACTGGAAAGAAAACAGGAAAAGTCTCATGGAAAAAACCTTATGTCATGAAACAAAAATTGTGTTCCTAGAATCTTTGATTTAGTACTTTTTTATAAATTCTCAGAAAACAGAAGAAAAGAAGATAGAATAATTGATGGAAAAATTGTTTGTAGCAATTTGTTAAAGATCAGATTTTCAACGTTGCAAGCACTGGCTGTGAAATGAAAAACAACATTCATTCAGACACGTGGAAGACTTGAATGTAATGCAGATAATTTTACTGAAATTTTTGTATAGAAAAATTAGTCGGTTTTGGTGTATTTAACTTCAACGAATGGCCTAGACGTTAACAATGTGATCACATGTTCGAAGAAAGTAACCAAAAAATTACTGCTTTCATTGATTCCAGATTCCTTGCTCAATCTGTTGCAACTCTACCTGATCAATTGCTAGGCTGCCAATTGAGCTCTAAATAACTTAATTATTAATTCTAAGAAAATTTGTTTTTCGACGGAAATTTTTGCAAAACAGCTTATAATGATTTTGAAGTTCATCTCGAAAGCTCTGGAGCGTTCCCTTCATGAGAAAGTTAGCTTGCATATTATCTCAAATAACAGCAGCCAGTGCCTTTTACGAGTAAGTATCAATAGTAAGTCATAATCACGAGTAAGTCATATTCAAGAGAGTCAGCCAAACTCAAAAGTTCCAGCAGTTTTTAAATCAAAGTGCGTAATGTATATTGGGTGAGATATTTCTTCTGCTTTTGATCATAGTTCTTTACTTAAAAATATACTGAAACGGGTTGAACGGAAAACCGTTGTATTTCAGTTTAATAAATTTTATCTTTTAAATTTTTCTTTTGACGGTTGATATTAGAATGAGGCAATAGTTTTAGCTATAGTGCCAAGAAATGGGTCAAAATAGATTTCAGGTCCTCTGTCTTTCCCATGCTATTCGTTATGTTCAGAGAAATTATCTTGAACTGCCACTGTTATGCGGAAAAAACTGTGTCTAACTTTGTTTCTGACTCAACGCTTAGTCATTTGAAGTCTGATAATCTTCAAACAAAAACTAATATATATGATTGCAAGAGTTTGAAAAATGCCCAAGCTTGCCGTTTTTAGTTCTGATGATAACGGTTGCACCCAACACATTAAAGTACACAGTTGTTAACTTGACAATCTTAATCTAACCTTAAACTTACGCAGGAAATCGAATCCGTTTGATCGAGCTTTCATTGCCCATCAAACCAAAGCTCGAGCGAATTGTCATCTCTGCAGCCTAACTGATTGTTCATCTTCTGCCTTGCCCACCAAAATCGGCCCGCCTAAAACATAATGCAATTTCTTACAAAAGATTTATCAACTTTTTATCAAGATTTTTGTTTCGCTCTTAGTCATGGGCAACAATCTGGCAGAGTTCCCTCATATATCCTGAAACTCATTGGATAAATTACCGCAAGTACTGCTTAATTGTATGTTTATAATGGCCGGGTGCACAAATATAGATCTAACTATTGTGGAAAATAGTGAAAATTTAATTCTATTTCTGTGCGACGCATAAAACATTCTTTAGAACGCATCCTGTTCCATCCACGCACACTTTTAGTATATTTTGCAGAATTATTCTCATTCAAATACTGAAAAACTGTCGGAAATATAAACGGTGCTTAAAACAATAATTAAGATACTAATTAAAATCCGAGGATAATTTAAAACTAAAATTTATTAATTGGATTGTTCTCGTCTTTCAAACATTATCGAAAATTTTTTTAGAAAACAGTTGTAAATAGGTTTCAGCAATTGGAAAGGTTGAGACTGTGCATAATCTCGAGATTTTTCTACAACTGATTATAGATAAAGTACTAGTCATCAGATTTTCAACGGTTTCTTAAATTTTGGCAGCTTTGAATAAGTCGGACTTCAGTAAAGCTGCGTTAAATAATTGCAATACTGAACGTAGAGATAGCAAATTGGTTGAAGAACTATAAAACCTTTGAAAAATTTAGTCTTTTAAAAACTGTGAAAAATTAAACAAATTGTATGTTATTTGTATTGTCTTTATAGTGCTCATTGTCAGTTGTGTTCACATATGTTAAAATATTTTTTAGACATGTACTTAAAACCAGATGAGCAAGTAAAAATGAAGAAAAATTTTCCGAGAAGGCAATTAAGTGTCAAAATTCATTGATCTCCAAATCCTATTGTGACCCAAACCTGAAAAAACATATAACATTAAAGTTTTCTTTGATACAAAAAATGCAATAGTTAGTCAAAGTTTTATCGTTTCAATGCTTTCGGATTTGAAACTGCATCCGCGATTCATTGCAAGCCCCCATTATAATTTGAGCAAAAAATTGTCGCGTAGCCATAAATACTGACGGTTTGCAGTGGCAACATTTTTCATTACAAAACTCAATCAATTATGAGAAATTTGGAACAACCTCATCGATGATTTACAGTTTTCTGATCTATTCCGATTTTTTTGCTTTAAGAGCTCAAACCTTGCTAGAGAAATATCTTTCACTATTTTTCAATCCAAATAGGTTGTTCAGCTTTACATTTGTTGTGACGGTCCTCTGTATCTTTTTGGCTGATGTTTTTGGCTTTAATCATTGCTAGACAAACTACATCATCTTAACCAAATAACACCACCTGAATCAACCCAGTCTTTTAACCGGCGTCTTTCCTTGTTCACCACTCTCCCCTCATCTGCGTTGAATTGTGTGCTTAAGTTGAGCGTTCTCCGGAAAAAAGTGTTTTAGGTTATTGCTTAGGTTTAATCTGGGCAACGTTTCAAGTGAAAATGTTTTTCTGGACTTGTCCAAAAAGCTTGCCAACACTTTCAAATGAGCTGTCACCACTTAATAGATTATGTGCTTTCGAAGCTCGGTTAATTAACTTTACTGAGATGGATGACATTATCATGACTCCATCAACAAAAGAGGGGATCCACTATGAAATCTTGCAATATCCAGCTTTAATTATTGTTTAAAATCCATTCATTCTGTATTCAAAATTGATCAAGAGGCGTTATAGTCTCCCAAACTTGCGTTTTGTTTCAAATCGTTTTCTCAAGTTTTTATCTAAACAAAATTGATCAGGAACGGAATGCTTCCTCAGAAACGTGACTATCTGGGTGTGCGTCTAATATTTTTGGGCGTGTAGATTTGCCTAAGTAGTGTAAGGTCATTCCGTTAAAAAAAGTGTAAAGAAAATTCAGGATATAGAGAGTAGAATTAATTTTGCGTTTCTGACCGGAATTTAGAATCAACTATCATGGAATTTTTTTCATTCAATAGTTCCACCGCAGTGCCTCTGTCAATCACAGTTGAACCATTTCAAAAGAAGTAGGCAAAAAATGAGATATACTTTCCGAGACTTCTTATTCAATCGAAATCTTACAGCTAAAAAATAAACTCTAAATTTTCTGAACTTAGAATTATGTTGGACAAACCGCCGTGCATTTTCTCTAACGATTGTCATCCAAGTACAAACATGAGCACTTTTCTTGATTACCTAACAGAAGATGTACAAAACAAGATTGGGTAATGAGCATCTCTGCTACTAGATCATAATATAATCACCTCAAAGCTTACAACGAATGATGCCATAGAAACGAACAACTGAAAAGTAAACAGGAAACGTATTATGGCAAAAACACTATCTTGAAACAAAAAGACTGTTCTTAGAGGCTCTGAGTACGTTGATAAATTCTCAGAAAACAGAAGAGAAGACAAATTGTTGGAAAAACTGTTTGCAGCAATTAGTTTAAGATCAGATTTTCAGCGTTGTAATCTCCTCTATAAATCATAAAAACAATCTTTCAGACACGCGGTGGACTTGAACATAATGTAGATGGTTTAACTACAGATGTATAGACAAGAAAATCCGTCTTGGTGTATTTAATTTTAACGAATGGCTTTTGCGTTGACAATTTGATGACAGTTTTGAAGAAAGTAACTAAAAATTTTACTGTTTCAGTTGATTCCAGAGTCCTGGCTCAGACTCTTCTGACTCTGTTTCATCAATTGTTCCGCTGCCAATTGAACTTTCCAAAACTTTATTTTTAATTGTCTTTCGGATAAATTTTTTTGCGCCGGAGATTTTTTCAAAACAGCTTATGTCGATTTAGAAAATCATCTCGAAAGCTCTGCAACGTTTTCTTCATGAGAAAATTTGTTTGTATCTTATGTCAAATAACAGCAACCAGAGCCGTGCGCCATTTTCAAGAGAGTCAGCCAAGCTCAAAAGTTCCAGCAACTTTTAAATCGAAGTGCGTAATGTATATTATGTGAGATATTTCTTCGGCTTTAGATCATAGTTTTTTGGTTAAAAATAAATTGAAACTGGCTGAACAGAAAACCGTTGCACTGTAGTTTATTAATTTTATTCTTTTTTATTTTTTAAACAACTTTCTTTTGACGGCTGATACTAGAATGAGTTGATAGCTTCAGATATGGTGCCAAAAGATGGGTATCAGGTCCTCTAACTTTCCCATTATTTTTGCTATATTGCTTTGAGACAAATTCAACGAAACCATTTTTTGAACTACCACTGTTATGTATACGATACTGTGTTTATCCTTGTTTCTGACTGAACGCTTAGTCATTTGAAGTCTAATAATCATCAAACAAAAAGTAAAGTATATGATTGTAAGAGTTTGAAAATTGGTTAAAATTGGCGTTTTAGTTCCGATGATGTCGATTGCACACAACAAGTTAAAGTACACAGTTGTTACCTTGAAAATTTTACTTTAATCTTATACTTAAGCAGGAAATTGAATCCATTTGATCGTGCTTTTGTTACCCATCAAATCAAAGCAAAAATTGGCCGATATGATCCGGTTTAATCATATCGTGTCTTGATGCTTGCTGTCACATAGATTACGGCTCACCAAACGTTCTTTGATCATAGCTCAAGCGAATTATCATCCGTTCAGGCCAACTGAGTGTTCATCATCTTGCCCACCAAAATCGGCCAGCCTGAAGCAATCAAATTTCTCACAAATCATTCGGCGAATTTTTATCAAGTTTTTTTTTCGCTCACAGTCATGGGCATCAATCTGGCAGAGTTCTTTAAAATATCCTGAGAGTCATTGGACAAATTACCGCAAATACAGGTGAATTGTATGTTTATATTGTCCTAGTGCACAAATGTAAATCGAATTGTGAAAAATAAGAGAATTATTGTGCGACGCATTAAGCATTCTATAGAACTCATCCTGTCATATCCAAGCACACCTTTAGTATTTTCTGCAGAACTATTTTTGTTCAACTCACTGTTATGTGCATCAGTCTGGCAGACATTCCGCATATATCCTGATACTCATTTGACGAAATACGGCAAATACGGGTTGACCGTACGTTTATAATGTGCTGGTTTAAAAATATACAACGAATTACTGAGGAAGATAGTCCTTATCTTATTCTATTTCTGTGCGATGCATTAAACATTCTTTAGAAATCATCCTGCCCCATCCAAGCACACCTTTAGTATTTTTTTGCAGAACTCTTTTTCTACTCACTGTTATGTGCATCAGTCTGGCAGACTTCCCGCATACATCCTGAAGCTCATTTGATATGTTTATAATTTGCTGGTTTAAAAAACATACAACAAATTACAGTGGAAAATAGTTCTTATCTAATCTATTTCTGTGCGATGCATTAAACATTCTTCAGAACTCATCCTGTCCTATCCAAGCACACCTTAGTATTTTTTGCAGAACTATTTTTGTTCTGCTCACTGTTATGTGCATCAGTCTGGTAGACTTCCCGCATAGATTTTGAAACTCATTGACAAAAAACCGCAAATACGGGTCGATTTTATGTTTATAATGTGCTGGTTTAAAATTATACAACAAGTTACTGTGGAAAATAGTCCTTATCTTATTCTATTTGTGCGATGCATTAAACATTCTTTAGAACTCATCCTGTCCCATCCAAGCACATCTTTTGTATTTTTGAGGAACTCTTTTTGTTCCACTTACTGTTATGTGCATCAGTCTGGCAGACTTCCCGCATATATCTTGAACTTATTTGACGAAATACCGCAAGTACGGGTTGATTGTATGTTTATAATGTGCTGGTTTAAAAATGTACTACAAATTACTGTTGAAAATAGTGCTTATCTTA
Organism: Convolutriloba macropyga; assembly: GCF_964194025.1. Classification (NCBI taxonomy): domain Eukaryota; kingdom Metazoa; phylum Xenacoelomorpha; order Acoela; family Convolutidae; genus Convolutriloba; species Convolutriloba macropyga. The sequence continues at coordinate 12,544,891 of NC_134469.1, read as the reverse complement.
TTCTATTTCTGTGCGATGCATAAGACATTCTTTCTAATTCTGTCCCATCCGAGCTCACGTTTAGCATTATTTTGCAAAATTACATTCATTTAAATGCTGAAAAGCTGTATCGAGATTTTTGCTACTATTGGTTGTAGATTAAATACTAGTCATCAGATTTTTAATCGCTTCATAAATTTTAGCAGATTTGCTGTAATTGTGCAAAAAAATGTTTGGTTTCTGAATACGTTCTATAGTTGTTCTTCACAAAAAGTACATGATATTATCTGAATTTTTGAGAAATAAAGCCCTAAAAAAGCTTTACGAGTTTAATTTTTTTGTAATCATAATTGGGTTTCTCTTGGAAGTTCAAGATAAAAGAACGTGAGAAAATTGTTATAGTTCTTTAAGAAGATTGTTCTACCCTGTACCTGTTGCGTTCAGCTGTAATTGTTAAACTGCGGAAATTATTGTTATTTGCAGCTTTGTCATTGGTTTTGCTATAGATCCCGATATTTTTTGTTCAGTTCAGGTGGAATAACCATCAGGTTCAAAATTTTGTTTATCTGAGTGATAAGCACATTTAGGTTGATATGTCTTCAGCGTTCAACTTTGAGGTATATTACCAGTACTTTTTTTCTAATTTGCAGATGTTGATTTTTCTTCAAAAATATAAAACTGAATGCAAAGTTTATTTTTCAATTTTGAATTGACAATATCTCTTTTATCTATTATTTAATACCAACCTATCATGTTTGCAAAACATCATCGTAATTGTGTCTGTTTTTATTTCCTTCATTACATTGTCCTCATACTTGGAGTATTTTCATTAATTTTCCATGTATAAGAATATTTTTCGCTTTTTGCCATGGGAGAATATAGACACATTATAGACACACAAGGGATGCGAGATTATAGACACATGAAACGGGAGCAAATTTTTGAATCCTTGTTCCAGAAGTTAAGAGGCGAGTTGGCCTAGAGAAGTGTGTCATCAATGAGCGGGGACAATCTATACTGATAAATTTTTCGACTCATCCAATAAGTGGGGAGCTCCAAATTTAATTCTCTATCATATGAGTTGTAACTCAGTGGCGGATGAAATGCGATTGCCCAGAACAGGAAGTTTTACCTCATATAATTTTTCCAAGAAGGAAGCGAGTGTGATTGCATTGGTGATTCGAGTTGAACTCGTGATAATAACAGTGATCAAAGGGGGTTTCACGCAATCGAGGGAATAATTTTTGCGGTCTTTGTTGACGAATTCGCAATGAAAACAATCTCGAATTTCTTTTCCGGTACCCGGTGTTAAATATACTCTAAATTCATTCATAGTTTTTCAAAGAAAATTTAGGTTCTAGCGATAAACATTTCGCATGTTCTCGTCCAAAGCTCTGAATCTTCAACAGGGTGACACTTATTTTTGGGTTAATTTTTCTAACACAAACAGGTTATGGTCGAAACTGAATGGACTTCGTGGATTACAATTTCGTGCGCACACCAACTATTTTTACGCTCAAAATAACAATATCTGAGCGCCCAAAACAAGCAGGACAATCTGATCTGACGCGGAGTACACATGAGTTTGCATAGAGGCAGATTGGAACGCAATACGAACGCGATATAAAATTTCCCGCAGTTGTTTGCTACTAGGAGCAACTGCGTTGACGTTCCAGACCGACGCAACCTCATTTGGGTCACACACAGGTGATATAGTCAACCCAAATTCCAGAGTCTGGAAGGTATTATGGGTGCACGACAGTTTGGGCAATAATAGCAAAAAAGCCTCGCCAGAGGCTGCTTGGGTCTGGAATTGTTTGGTTGAGCAAAGTCGTGAAAATAGTTCGACCTTAAGTAACCTAAAAGTTGGTACAAGGATCGCACGAAAGTCTTATCACAGACCAGTATAACAAACCTATACACCCTGAGACAATTTTGCGGAATTTTATCCAAGCATGTTTGGATAAAAAGTTTTTGAGTTTTTCCCATTGACTCAGGATTAACACTTAGGTATTTAAAAGACTTACCTTGTTTGGCTTGGTAAATTTGAATTGGTATAGAAAGTGGACGGATAAAAGGTTTTATGCTCTAGTCTGATCAGAGATCTATATTCGGACTGTAACTAACTATGCAGTCCTAATTTCATTATCGTCTCAAAGTGTCATTATCGTTGCTCGGGTAATGCTATTGAAATTAAGCAATGAAAACAACGTTAAATCTCTTTGCTGACGATGATGGTTTTATAACATCAAGTCAAAAACATAGCCTGAAAGACCTGAATGATGTTCGAAAAATGATTTTTGTCAATGCTGGCAGCATGGTCTAATCATCAGAGATCATCCATGCATATGATGGTCTGGGACAACATTTTGAGCGCACTTTAGTCTGGACAATGGTCTGGAACTTGTCTGGACAATGGTCTGATGCTTGTCTGATCAGAGGTCATTTCTGTCTGGAACTAGTCTGATCAGAGTCACACTTGTCTGGAACGGTCTGATCAGAGGCAATTTCGAGCGCGACCTCAACCTGGGTTGTGATCTCAGCTGGGTTGGATAATGAATGGTTTATGGTACAAAAATACAAGGTGCGCAAAACAAAGCAAGTTCAACATTTGTTTCAGCAACCACGCCACCAATTACGACACTGCCACGTGTTGGAACGCCACCAGTTCATCTCCCTACCCAGACACCTCCAGACCCAGACAATTTAAACAATGGATAGAAGTCACTTCTTCTGTCAACATATCTGGTTGCAGACAAAAAAGGAACATTCGGTTCCCCACGCCCGTGTCGTGTTCTATCACAAAATTACAGCAGATAATATACAAATTTGAACAGTTATCCATAGTATTTATCTATTCAAAAGTATACAAAGAAGTTTTAGATTAGCTAAAAGAATATATTTAACATGACAGGCATGTGAAATTTCTGTGTTCCGATGGACGTTATTTCGATTACATTTCAGATTACGTTTTCATGAGAATATCATGAAAATCGTATACGACTTCCTGGGTCGAATGTCCTCCCTGAAATCCTCCCATTTTGTTGTAAGAGTGGGGGCGTAAATTGTCTATGGGAAGTAAATTGATGTAAGTGTAGGGGCATTTTATTCAGAGGGGATAAAATGATGTATGAGTTGGGCTGCAGTGGGAGGACTTTTGAGGAATTACCCCCTCCCCCCTGACTAAAATTGCATGTAAGAGTGGGCTGCAATGGGAGAACTTTTGAGGAATTAACCCCCTTGGCTAAAATTGCATGTAAGAGTGGGCTGCAATGGCCTGCAATGGGAGGACTTTTGGGCTGCCAAGGCGGGTAAAATGGTGTAAAAGTGGCTGGTAATTTGTTCGGAGGGGGTTAAATGATGTCATAGTTGAGCTGCCAAAGGACATAAAATGGTGTAAAAGTGAGAAATAACTTGTTCAGAGGGTGTAAAATCAGGTAGGAGTTGAACTGCCAAGGGGTGTAAAGCGATGTGAGAGTTAGGGGTGATTTGTTCAGAGGGGGTATAATGAGCTAAGAGCTGGACTGCCAAGGGGGGTAAAATGGTGTAAGAGTTTGGGGGTAATTTGTTCTGAGGTAGTAAAATGATGTAAGAGTGAGGTGGTAGAGGGGTCATTTCTTACAAGTATTATTCATATATAGAGACCGTCAATAGTTGGACAAGCATTGATGGTCTGGAGGTTGAGGAGAACCAGCTGAGGGTACAGAGGTTGTGAGCTCAAAACTGGCAGTCTTCAAGTATGGGGGCTAAAACAATATACGATTGGAGGGGGTTTAAAATGATGTAAGAGTTGAGGTGCCAAGGGGGTAAAATAGTGTAAGAGTGAGGTGCTAATTAGTTCAGTTCAGAGGGGGTAAAACGATGTAAGAGTGGGTTTGCAATAGAAGGATTTTTTAGGAAATTGCAGCTCAAAACTCTTACGTCTTTTTGGGCTGCATTAGGCTTCCAATGGCGGTAGAATGATGTAAGAATGAGGTGTTAAAAGAAAAATAACCCCCACTCTTACTTTTTTCGACTCTATCATTGGAGGTATAATGATGTAAGTGTCCGGGGGCACTAGAGAAATTACATTACCCGAGAACTAACATCATTTTACCCCTCTTGACACACCAAAAAGATGTAAGAGTGGGGGTTAATTTGTCTTTTACCCCCTCACTCTAACACCATTTTACCCCCGTTGAAAGCCTGATGCAGACCAAAAAGACGAAAAATTCTGAGCTGCATTATCCTAAAAAATCCTCCCATTGCAGCCCCACTCGTACATCATTCGAACCGTGTTCTTTCGACCAACCTCATCTGCTTGGTCATTGGAGCGAATTCAACAATTGGTGGAGACAAAAAATAAATAATAGCTCCAGAGCAGAACAAGGAAGCTCGGTAATATGCGTTCACGCATAATGTTCCAACCCCGCTTAGCAACAAATTTGACTGAATTGTCTACCAAATGGATGGAAAACTTTCAAAAAAAAAAAGAGAAATTGATCAAAAATAATTGGTGTATGAATAATAAACTGACTCCAACTTCAATCACTTAGTAATTTTTTTAACGTCTTAACAGTGGGCCGAGACCTGACATTAAGACTAAAGAGACAAGGCAAACAAAAAATCAAATGACAACAAACATTTACATCCAAGACTCAATCTATTTTTTAAGAAAAAAACTACAAATCAACAAAATCAAAGTAACCAAACAAACTAATTTGTATTTCAGTAGAAAAAACATAGAACCAGTCATTACTGAAACTCGGTAACAAGTAGGTAAGGAAGAACAGAAACGACAAAGTTAGAAAATTATTTGTTTTCCTAAAAACAATTAATTTCAAATAATAAAAATCTTTAGATATCAATTCAAATCTCGAAGTGAATACTTGGAGACCTGTCTTTATTATCCACAACATAACATACGTCTGCAAAATAAATCACAAATTCAGATTTAAAAAAAAATTGTAAGAAAAAGGCGTGAAAGCAGTTAAAACCTTGTTTTAATCCAAAAAATACAGAATGTAAGTTGTGCCTTCTTTCAGCAACAATGAAACAACGAACGGACATGTGAGTTTTTACTAATGACACTAGGTAACCAGTATTAACAACAAACAAACTAGGTAACAAGTATTAACAACAAAATTAACAAGCATTTTTCAAAACAATTAATTTCAAAGACATGAAAACATTAGCCAGCAACTGAAATCAATGAGCAGGTTCCTTTAATTCTCAAAAAAAACTAATAAAATCTTTCATTAATCAGAATATGTCATACTTCTACGAAAAGAACGATAAATAGACAACCAAAAGTAATAAATATTTAAATAAGAAATAAGATAAACCGGGATGGAAGCCGTTAAAAAAATAAGCAATTTAATAAGAAGCTTAGTTATTTTCAATTGCGCCTTTCCTAAACACCAAAAAAATTGATAAGCAACCTGTAATTAAGGCGAGTTTTTCACAAGTACACAAAGAAGATTATCAAAATTCTAAAAACAGCAAAATTACAAAGCTTTTGATACCAAAGTCATGAAAAACTCAAGCTATCAACTGAACTCAGTAAATGGGCTCCTGTTTTTCCATAGTTAGCCGCTAAGAGCTGCAATTAACCAGAATTCATCAGTCTGCCACAAAAGGAACGACAAACGAAGACAGAAGTCGAAAATTAAGGAAATCTTTAGCAAAACACTCGTATGAGCGGCGCACTGAAAAGATTCGATATTTTAAATTGCGCCTTTCTTTAACACAAGTAATTTGATATCGACCAGTAATTGTTGAGATTGGATAACTTGTAGACGAAAAAGAACAGTAAATTGCAAACATTTATTCCGAATATGTCAAACGACTACAGATGAGCGACAGACATAAAAAATCCATTAAATTCTGCTAGAAGACGGTGTCGAAGCAGTTAGCACAATCTAAAATCTAGTTGCTGAAAGACTGTTTTGTCTAATTGCGCTTTCCAATTAAATGCAAATAGTTTGATATCTAACCTGTCAATAATACAACAAGAGGAAATGTCCCTCAGTGATGGCAAACGGTTCAAAAATTTTTAAAAAAATGTGAAAACTCATATCGAAGCAAGAAAACCTACATTACTTAAATTTTTAAACCGCAAAAAATATTAAATTCTAACTCATTAAAACACTGACTTGTCTTTGCCGACCCTAAGCAACAAGTGAGCCAAAAACAGGAAAACGCAGAGCTCAATAATCCATTATTTAATTTTTAAAAAATGTATTTTTAAAGGTGAAAAGGACCAAAAGTTTTCGACTAAAAATTAGATATATTTTCCTGAAACTACATCGGAAGCCAATTGGACCTGTCATTAGTACCCTTTGATTTGTTCCTTTCTTTAATTTATCGAAGAAAAAGAAAAAAACGCAAAAACGATTTTTAACATTCTTTCATCAAAATTTGAAAATGTGAACAGTAAGAACGCAAATCAGTCAAATGTTCAAAATTAAAGACTCGATAACTCTGTGGAAAAACCGCAATTCAGAAAAATCTTTCAGTTATTCATTCTATACTAGACGCGCTTCCTAATGATACCGCTCACAACCCTCTACGATGAATGCATCGATCGGCGATAATTGACTGAACAAAAAAAGCCGCTTGAGATATAGTTCCTCCCCCCACTGAGTGGGTCGGATGCATTAGAATTGAGTTTAATATTGTCACGTTTATTTTCCGAGACGTCACCAGAAATCGTCATGTAGGTTTTTCTTTCAACCAACTCTCGTCGAGAGAACAACAGTTGCAAAACTTACCTGGGGAATAACACGTTAACGCGCAGTTAACACATCTTCGTCATTAGACTAGTAGGAGTTTATTACACTCTTTATCATCACTGTTACCATTAAAGAAACGGCGATAAAAGAGATAAAATTAGTCTACATGTGAAAGTGGAAAAAGATCTGGCAGCTTGCATCAGCGTTTTTTTTTGTTTACAATTGGTCGCGATTCTTTTCTTTCTGATACTTGATTTCGCAAATTTCGGAAGTTACTGGTTATTTTAAGTTAAACCGCAATTCTTTCAATAAAAAATTATAAATTTTTTCTTTAGCACTATCCTTGACCAGCTAATCAATTGGCTACAATCTGTTCAGAAAATGAGCTTGAAAATCCCACAATTTCAACGAGGAAAATACCCAAGCCAAATAAAGACACATTTCATTTTAAAGAGCTACGCTATTTGGCTATGCCTTGATATCCCGTAGAACTTGACATGAAACTATCACAGCCGAACAACTTTTTATATCGCATTAGAAGCAGCCTGGGTTTATTATCAGTGAGGATTTATTCCCTAGTCCCCTGCTAAAATAGCCTTTTTTTAAATCAGCTAAGCTCCTACTTTTTGCAAAAAAATTTCTGGATTTTTTTTTAATCTTGTTACTTCCAGAAATTGCCTCGCGTTATGGCTGCAATATAAATTTTGGCGGAGTCATGATTTTTCTAGTTTTTTAAAATTAATTGTCAAGTTGAGCAAATATTGGTACGGTAATTATTAAAATCGGACCAGCTCCTCTGAGTCGACAATAGAAGCCAAGTTAGGTTTAGAGAGACTGCCTCACTAAGACAGCAAAGTTCACTAGAAGAATTAAAACAAACCAACTAATGTCGGAAGAAATGCTCTTGAACGGCAGGTGCGGCAATTTAATTCAGGGGCTGTAGCCTATATAATTTTTCTTTACGGGTGCAAAAACAGTTAACCACGCCTGGATTCGAACCATTGACCTCCCGCTCTCTGAGAAGCACTGACCCCTCGTTTATCAGGCCTCTTTTGCTATGCTGCAACCAATTTTATTTTAGCAAAAATCTTTACTTCCGATTCAGAGCAATAGAGATCACTCAAAAATGAAGATCAAAAGCGTGAAAAAGTCACTAGAAAAGTCAAAGAATGTTCTTCAAGAAAAGCGCACAATTGTCCACCGAAAAAATTGCATTGCAAAAAGACCAACACGTTTTCCATAATTGCTATGAGCTCCGTTCAAGAGCAATTAATATTCTGCACAATTCATCCAATTTGGTCAACGAAACTTATCTATACCTTTTAAGCAGTTTCTCATACTGTAAAAAGGACAATGATAGCTGTATGCAATGATAACTGATCTGCAGCAAAATTTCGAAATTCTTTTGAATTGACCCTGGTTGTTAAAATCTAATTTTCTGATGGCCCGGTGGTTCCTACAAGAATCTAAAATCTAAGCTTTCTAAGTTGATGGAAACTTGACGTTAAAAATATTGTCAGCGAAAAGTTCACACGATAAGATATCAGGATACCCCTAATCGAATCCGTTATATTCCAAAAATTGGCCCTATATATTCTCTTACGGCTTTCCATAAAATAGACCATATTCTATTGTAGGTGACACAGAAGCATTGCAAAACTTTATCACCGGCTATTTGTGAACTAATTTGTAGCCTATAGGCGATGTCAGAAAATTTTTGGGCAGTGATACGCAAGGTTCATCGATATGTCAAAAATTCATGCACAAAATATTTTCAACTATCTTTGATTAGAACAGTTTTGACAAGACCGTTTAGGTATTTTGCAATTTTGTTGCGGCCGAAAGACACATGTTTTTTCATTGATTTTTAAACAGTTCTGATCAAACCATTCCGTTTTTAACATTAGACAAAATTTACTACTTTCATTAACTGAGCACGTTGTGGTAGTATTATCTACATGCAAAACTAGTATTGAGTTCAAACAGCATTGAGGCATATCAATCAATTATATTAGGAAGAAAGTTAATTCTAACACGCATCACTGTGGTACGCCGACATTTATATCAATTGAACATGACGTCTTATTGTTTGCTTAAAGGCATTATCATCAGTCTGAGAAATAACTTTCACTTAATTCGGGTTTTTCCGAAATCGTTTTTTCTAGCTTCAAGATAGAAATATGATGGTTAAATGAATAGTGACAAGCCAGATCATTATTTCCTAATGCCTCGCAGTTTAATTCAGTGAACCCTACTAATGCATTGATAAAAGATTTATTGGTTGGAATCCTAGGTGTTTGGGGGTTCTTATTTTATGTTTGCTGACAAAACTCTGTATTCTTTCATTGATCGAACTTTAAAACACAATTAGATGGTCTGTACTGCGACTAACTTGTCTGTAGTTTTCAGTGTCAAGTTTACTCCCTTCCTTGTTCAAATGAACCATTTTTTTATGTTAAAAAATCCTTTTCAAAGCAGGTGTCAAAATTATTGCAAAAGTAATCACATATTACCGGAAATGAAATCTTCAGACTTCCGCTGTTTAATCCATCATGACCAGCAGATTTATCGTTTTAATTAATGAGACCTAACAATTTTGCTCATTCAGATGGTGCTGTTGGAGAGAAAACGTAGCTCTTTTCAGCTCTGTTGATTTTACTGTTATCAATAGAAGGTTTAAATTAGACGAAGTTTCCACTATTTATGCAAAACAAAATGTTCAACAGATTTGGTTCATGGTACATATGTTGCCTTTTTTCGTGTTACAAACTGTTTGATACGCCTGAAACAAAAACGAATTAACAGCCACATCCTAGGCATCGTAAAAATTCTTTTCCTTAAAATCAGCACTACTTACATTTCTCTGCTCTTTTATTTTCTTATTATAACGTGTTTTTTAATATAAATGCTGCGAAGTTTTTTTGCCACAATTCATCATCTAATAACGACAAACTGGAAAAGGATTACTAAGAGAAGTTTTGATGGTAATAGTTTTATGATGTTCTTTCACAAGGAAATGATCAAGGTACCTTTCTCTTGTTTCTGCAACGCGGGTTGGTTTTCCATTAAGTAACTTAAAGCCAACACTTCTTGATTAATTTTCTCAAATTCGGTTGTAATAGATTTATCTCACAAGACGTTAACAGTATGGTCATGACAATTTTAAAAAGTTGCATTTGAAGGACTATCCCATAATAGCCCCCCCCCCCCCCCCAGCTCTTAGTGGTCATATAAACTATCAGTAGCCTGTTGTCCCCTTCAATTACAGTAAAATTACATGATGGGTCTATAATTGAAAAGATCCAAGTTTAATTATGCTAAATCTTTTCGGATTCTGCCATTATAACCCCCCGATACGTTAAGTGACCCCTAAGTGTCAGAGCGATTGAAATGCTATAACGTGAATACTAGGTAATTTGTCATAAAACCCATTTAAGAAGCACAAAATTAGTAACGGTTCTTTTTCTAGTCAGCAAAATAGTTCGCAAATCACATTCTATTCCGATCTCAATTCTTATTGTATCAAAACAACGCAGTACTTATCAAAATGTTTTAAATATCGTAACGAAATATTAACTGGCTATTAAGAGTAACGATAGCAAATATTCTATCACATCATACAAATAAAACAACGAAAAGTAAATTTGAAAAAGCACGCTTCGCAGCATTATTTTTGACTATGCTACAACTCAATATTGATGAAAATAATCCAGGTCTCAACACAATTATGTTATTTAAAATTGATTAATTGGGGGGAATGCTGAGAAGCGCTATCGTTTAACATTCAGTCGTTGTCGGTGTCAGATTCTGTTTTAAGTCCGCTGTACTCTATGCTGTCAATAAATTGTGATTCGCGATCTTTAATTTATAGCTATGGTCGTTTGTCCGCGGCTTATTTTCCCTTTTGCTGAACGGGCAAGTACAGTTTGAATTCTGCGGGTAGCTCGTCCTCGGAGTAGAGTCGGTCGGAGAAATACACCCTTCGGATCCTGCAATTGCAGTGGATCTGGACTCTCAAGGTTTCTATATAGTTCGTACCATACGCCCTCCTTGTGAAGTCGGAAAGGTTGAATTGGATCTGGTTCCAACCATCGTCCAATCGCATTGGCATTGTACAGATGAATGGCTTCACTCGCGTTGTGCTCTGATAATTGCTAGCTCTGAACCGCCTTTTTACGCACTTGTCGTCCAGGACCTGCACTTCGAATGTGAAATACTTTTTCAGATTCTTGATGATCATCACCAAGAATGGCAATTTGATTCCTAGTGTTTTCTTCACATCGCAGGGACATGTGATGTAGGTGGTGCTCACATTTGTTCCACAGATTTCCAGAACTAGGGACTGGATATCGTTATCTGTTATTCTTTTGATGTGACCATTCCTCACTTTAGCTGACCAGATCTGTAGCGGTTTGCTTCCTATGCTGTAGAGGATGGATAAGAACCCAGACTGGAATGTGTTTTTAAACATATTTAATCTTCTGTGTTTAAGTTAAAATCTCTACCAAAAATCTGCTGACTATAAAAAGCAGTGGCGTTAGAATAACAAACAGCTTCGCCGTGAAAATATTTATCAATGAAAGGTACGAAGATAAAACTGAAAATGGCACGTGCTTCTGTAAGCAACCAAGCTGATGCGCTCAGCAACAAAACTAATATATTCACAATCAGTACATTGTTGCTGCGCTACTTTACGCGCACTATGTCTTCAGTATACATTCACCGCGTTGTAGTTGTATAGTAGTAACAGTATCACAGGTATAATACACAGCTGCTAATCAATGTACGCTCCATTCAGAATATAATCTCTTCAAATAACAAAAACAACACAACACAGTACTGAACCACTGCATTTCCTGAAGCACAAAATTTGTCAAAGCGTGGTTTAAAAAGGTGATAAAAACAATATGGCATGCACTATATCATTAAACATCAAACATTCTTAATTAATTAGACAAACTTCTACGGCTTCTCAATCAGTAAAATTCCGGCGATAAAGATCGATTGGCTTCTCGGATCTATTCTCTCACGAGAGCCCCAGGCCAGGGATTTGGAAAAATTAATTTTAATTGCAATAATTGGCAATTAATTGATTGCAATAATTGATTGGTTCCTCTATTTTAATTGCAATAATTGATTGGAACGACCCAATTAATTGCCCAATAATTGGGAAAAATTGAAGCAGCATTTTGCCAGTTCGCAAACCCACCACTAGAGAAAAAGTTCCCAGATCACAAACTTCTGTCAGAGATTTCATGTAATTTGGTAGATTTGGGTGTTAAAATAGTTTTTGTCGTTGATAGAAATTGAATAATTCTGATAATATAACCATTTGTGAACATTTTTGGGTAAATCAAGGCAGAATTATTTTTAAATCTACGAAAATAATTGATAGAACATCAAATTTAATTGATCAATAATTGCAATTATTGCAATAATTGATTTTTATGTTTTGCCAATTAAAATTAATTGATTGCTCCTCTTTTTGTCTAGCCAATTAATTTTTCCAAATCCCTGCCCCAGGCTCACGTGCTATTTTTAACTTAGTGACATGCTATATAATAACACAAAATTTGTAACTGGGGGTCATAAACATAACCCACTAACGGCACGGCGGGCGAATTTCCCTCCAACGAATGGCGAATGGTTGGTAAATAGCTGCAGCTTAGAGCTAACTTTGTTTTCCCGTACCACCGCCAGAGATTTAGAAATTTTTGCCCCGCCATTGAGATAAAGCTTGCCAATTAATTATTTGCAAAACTTTTCAAAACCAAATGAATTAACTGGCAAAATGTTAATGCCTTTTTCCTATCCGTATTTAATTCAAAATTTACAATGAAATTTAGAAAACTTGGTCGTGACCGCAGAAGCGCCTGCAAAATGGGAGAAAAAGTGGATCTTTTCCGTTTCTGCCCCCAGCTTAGCGGAATCATAATATTTGCATCCCCCGACGCAAGTGCTATACCTCTGTAAATGGAGGAGCATAACGTACTGGGGGGACAAATGAAAAAGATCCGAAAAAGTTTACAAAGTGATCTGATTATATGAATATTTTTCAGCAGCACAGCAATAAGAAAAGAATGCTAGTCGAAGCCTATAACGATTAAGGGTACCTGAATTAGGTTAATAAATTGCTTTAAAGCTTTGAACCAATAATTGATTGTTCTAAATTCCAATATCAATTACCTGGTTGATAAGCTTCTCGATAGCCAATTATCAATTATTCGGGTCTTTCCCATTATAGCCCCTCATTACGGTATAAATAACAATGACTGAGGGAATATAGGTCATATGACCACTAAGCTTGGGGGGGGGGGGGGGGGCTATAATGGGAAAGCCCTGCGTATAGTCCCCCAATCAAATTCCGTAAACGCATCTTAATGGGTGCTGTAATTATGGGATACACCCCGAATCCATACCCCGAGGTAAAAGTAAACGACAAATTAATTCGTCAAGCATGGTAATTACAGTTGTAAATGTTCATACAATGTAGAAAACCCTCCAAGTGCCGTTATAAAAAAAATGGGTCTATTGCTCTTTTTGTTCTTTTGTAATTTTTTAAGGACATTTTCTTTCGGTAAATTTCTTAGAGCACCTGGTAAGGAGTTCAAATTCATGTCTGTTGCTAAACAGAATTTCCAAGAAAACAGTTCCAAGAAATAGCCTTATTGATGTGATAACCTTATTAAATGGATACGTGCAGGAGAGCCGACGTTAGAAAGCGCCGAAACCTGACTTGATTCATAAAAAACCGAAAGAAAAAAGTTGCCTTTAATTACCCTAAGTTGTTAGTTGATTACCAAGAAAAATAATTATGTAGGTTAATTGCTCACATGTTTGGCTGTGATAGTTTCATATCAAGTCACCACAAGCCTCTGAGGCATGGCCGTGGTCCGTGATAATTTCAAGACCATTATTTCTTAATTCGCTTTCAGTTCCTTTTACTTAACTATTAAATTTTCGTTTCTCAAATACTCGGTTGTGTTTGGTTGAGAGTTTGGTAGTATCCTGGAGATAAGAACCCGCAACAACAGTTTGAACCTTCCAAAAATATATTTTTAAATTATAAATTTTAGCTTATTTTCCTTTCTGTTTCCGTTTTTGATCTCTACGACTATAGGAGCAAATGAACCACTTAAAGCCAAGATTGATGCCATGGTGGAGATACCTCCCTCGAAAGCTCAAAGACGCAAAAAAATTTTAAGAATGATACAGTACCTCCAATGAGTTCAATAATGAGTGGCAGTGTTTGTTGGATTTAAGGTTTTCTCCGTCAAATGTTATTGTGCCCAATAGGGTTTTGTGTAATCAGACCATATACAAGATGCTAAACATGCTTATTTCCAAAAGTCATAAAAAATTCTTTTCAAAATTGTTCAATTACCCGACAGGATTTGCAATAGTATGCATAGTCAGGAATCAAAAACTTCTTAAGTTAAATATTCACAAAATTGCATAGATACAAAAACGTTTCCTGATTACCAATTTCAACTTTCAAAAAGTTCTAAAATTGGATAAGTATTTAATTTGAAGTTTTTGTGTTAAAACTTGTACTTGTAAAAACTGTTAGTTAAAAAAACTTATTTCAGCTTTAAAATATATTCAGTTTCTTTTTTAAATTTTCATCATAATTAAGACTTCAAACTTTCTGTGAAGTTGATGATCATTTCTCATATTATGGCAAACAGTCCTTAGGACTATTGTTAATTTTTTCATCCCTCTACCTTTACTCAATACTAAATCTGCCTGCTTCCCCTCCCTCAATGTCCTTAGAATATGAGTCTTATTCTTCGTATGAGAATTTCAAGGAACAAACAGAGTGAACTGTAGGCCGGAAGCAGCTTCGTAAAGGCGGTATAGGAAGCAACTATTGTGGATCGTTCCACGTACACTGTAGTAGACTGAGGCGTTCGATTGACCAGCTTCTCGGATTCTGCTGTTCATGTGGTCAACTTCTGCATCACTCAACTTACACTCAAGCAGAACAGTACCCGTCAAAAGATTATTCAATAACCAATTTCCCAGTTGAAAATCGTATTGAAGAACCCGATACAGCATTTCCAGGCCAGAATTATGAAACTGAATATTCTATACATTCAAAGCGTTCTGTTTTGAAGCCCCCAAAATATAAGCAGTACATCTAAGAGAAGCCAAGGTTGCATTCAATTGCCTCAATCGGAAAATCGTACTTGGGTACGAACACGTAAAAATCGTACTTGGGTAAGGGCAGTGCCGCAGAAAGCCAGGAGAATCGGCTGAAAATTTTTGCAGATTTATTTTATCGTGGAAAACAATCTGGATACACAGTAAATGCTCCAAAATCCCAATTTATTGTAAAAGAGCACGTAAATTTGAGAAACCTTGAAACCTTCAAAGGAACTGGTGTCGATTTTGTAGATGGCTGCCGCGTTCTGGAATCACTCCGTGGCAGGAGATTTTAGCGTAAATCGTTTATAGGAATTGCTTCGCAAAAATTTTCCAATCAGCTTTAGGAACTAATGAATGTTGCCAAAACATTTCTGCAAAGCGCTTGCAATACAACACAGACTACGGAGCGTTGCTTGCTGCCGTCCGGTTTCTTGTAACCGTAGACCTCCTGGACATTCGCCTTATACAGCATAGGATTACGCAAGACGAGAGCAACGCTTGATTTCAGAGGATGGATGCTGACAAAAACGATTTTTTCCACCCGTTGTTGGCTTGCATCAGAAAAAGCAGCCTCAAACTGGCTCAATACCTTGTCATTGAAACGGTACGGTTTTGTTTTGACAAAATTCGAATACGTATCGATTTGTGCATTCAGTAGAAAAACTACACATATCGACTGATCTTGAGGAGACTCCACTCTGCAAACAGGGGCTAGGCATTGAGATTAGAGATATTTTCGAGAAAATGGTGAATGTTGTATGCTTTGACGTTGAAATGTAGAAGGCAAAAAATTTTGCAACAAATCTACTAGCACTGATGACAAAGCTCTAGTTGAGATTCAAGCAAACGGCTTGTGAGGGTCTAGACTCCATGGAATTTTATCCGACAACAAATATTAAATCGTTAGTCAAATCATGCCCAGGCAAATCTAAAGAATCATACAATTTTAACGAAGCATTTGAAATTTAAATATGAAGGACCAATTTTGGAAGGTAAAAAACTAGTTTTGTTCCCCTCGTGTGTTCCTGAATGAGAGGCGCAGAGTCCGCTGCAAAACGCACAATAAAACAACTAGCAACAAAAAATCTCTGAAAGAAAAGACGGCATATACTCGGACGCAATAACATACATTTGGACAAGATGATTGTTGCACTCATAAGCAGAACAATTATCGGTCTCAGAAGCTGCCATGATAGACGTTGCAATATCTTTATTTGCGCAACTGGCGTAAAGTGCATGGAGAAAATGAATACCGTTGATTCAGCTGTTTAACAGCTTCAAGCACATAATTCTATGTGATAATGACAGAACTAATTTTTCTAGAAGTAGATTTTCTTGCAAATAAGGATTTAATTTCTGGCCAATTGATACACCCATATTTGCCAATAACAAGAACTGAAATTTTGGCATTTAGTTGGAATCCTTTAATTGATTGCAATTTTACACTTTCTTGTTCCGTTTTTAAAAACAAAAAACATCGTGGTCGTGGATCGATGGATTGTTTTTTTTTAAAAAAATATTTTCTTCCGCTAGATATTTTCAGCATGTTGAATATCTCAAAGGACCTGTTTTACTCGTTTACTTTGAAATACCTGAAAATATTTTGTTTCTCTTGTAAACGTGTCCGGCATTCACTGTTTCACAATCAAAGCAATTCTTTGATTGCTTTGCTGCCCAGGTTGAGGTACCATCCGGAAGTGACCTCTTTTCAGACCATGCCAGACCGAAGTATCCTCTGATCAGACTAAAGTGCGCTCGAAAGTGTCTCTGATCAGACCTTTCCAGACGGAAAAGACCTCTGATCAGACCAAAATCTGACCATTGTCCAGACGATTGTGCGACTATGGCCCATACCAACCCAGATCATTGTCCAGACAATTGTGCGCTCCAAATCAATTCTGCTCACACTTTTGTGCTCTCAAAAGTTACTCCTGATCAGTCTATGGTCTGTGCTCGAAATCACATCTGATCAGACTCAATTGCGCTCGAAATAGTCTGATCAGTGAATGGTTTTCACTATGAACGAATTTTGGTATAATATATCATTTTCATAAAAATTAATGTTTTGCATTAATAAATTCATCTAAAATGACCATTCTAAAAGTTTTATTGCTAAAAACGAAAACCCATCTGCTGGGAAACAATTATTTAGCATACCATTAGTGCATATTTTGAACTCAAAGGATGAATTTAGACAGCTTTCCATATAAAACTTCGTGTTCTACAGTTAATCAAAATTTTCTTTTTAGGGGACTGACATTTTCTATCGATTGGACCCCTTTGGTTTTGATCAAAGATATCAGATTCTAGATTTGTCTGTGATCAGAATGCTGCTTTTTTGTTGCTTCTTGGCAGAGCCAACATCTCTCCGTAAAAAAAAACAAAACAAAAAAAATTCAGCTCGAAATGGTCTCTGATCTGACTAATGTGCGCTTGATTCCGCCTTCAGACCACTCCCATCCTGAATTGCCTTCTGATCATACCATCCCCAGACCGAAGTGACCTCTGATTATACCATCCCCAGACCTAAGTGACCTCTGATCATACCATCCCCAGACCAAATTGACCCCTGATCATACTATTATGAGCTCGAACCAAATCCCAGACCCTGTAATTTTGATCTGGGAACACACCGTGTGCGTTGGACTTGGTCTGATCAGATGTCACTTCCGGATGGCACCTCAATCTGGGTGGTTTTATGTTACGGAGATACATGCGTGCATTAGTAGCGCTAAGATCAGTCGATTGAAGAAGATAAAAATCATCAATTGTTGATTAGAGCAGATGACAGGGTGGACTCAAGCCTGTTCCTTTCTAAACTGAAGAATTTTTTTCAGATGTCAAACGATACAATATTTCTTGGTTATCATTTTGTCGTTTTTTTGTTTTTCTCCACTTTTAAGAATAATTGGTAAGTTCTGAATGTTGCGTCAAGAAGCATTTCAATTTCTGATATTCCGGATCTCTGATTTTGAATTAAAATTTGTTTCTGTAGTTTTCCTGATAAAAGTTGGCCAAAACAATCATCTTGCTGAGTTCATAAGGTGTTATTACACAGTCAAGATTGCCACTTTTTAATTTTTTAGAGCAATCATTGTTATTTTCAAACAGAATGGATTTTATTTATAGCACTGTTTGAAATTGAAAATTGCTTGTAAATTATATTTTCTTCCGGAGTACATCCGGAGTATATCTTACATAATTGTGCGGTGAATTTTTCGTAGACCGTACATAAATTTGACGCATAGGGGTAGGTGGGAGGACAATTAAGTCGGGGGGGGGGGGTAGTTGAATCATGTCATGAAGTAGGTAGACACAATTTTATGAGGTTTTTCAAAAAATCAAAAATCGGTATAGTGCAAATAATTTTGCGTTGAAATTTGCATAGATCTTACTTTTTTAGCGTTTATTAAGCTCTGATCTTACGTAATTTTGCTTTTGCGTAGAGGTGCGGGTCCGCTTAGGGAGGATAGGGGGTCTCAAAAAAATTGCTTGCGTGCAAGAGAAACTGGAAAGAGATGGTAAAATTTTTACGGGGGTACGTGGTGTGGGGGGTACGTGGCGGGGTGGGGGATTAAGTGGGGGGGGGGGTGTATGTGGGGGGTGTGCGTTTGGGGGCGGGACGTGGGGGTAGGTGGGGGTTACCTGAGAGGGTGGTTGTTGAATGACGAAATGAGCTAGGTAGGCAGATTTTTTTAGTTGTTGCAAAAATCAAACATTGGTGTAATGCAAAAGAAACTCGAAAGAGTTGAAAAGTAGAGCAAAATCCAACAAAAATTGAACAAAAGTTGAATAATATCTACGGTGAATTAAACGCAATTTTAAGTAAGGTCTACGCTAAACTCAATGCAAGATCATGAAAGGTCAGCGCTGAATTCAACAAAAAATTAGGTAAGATCAAAGCTGAAGAGCGCTAATATATAAGATTGGAGGTGATTGCGTTGAATTTATGTAAGATCTAAGCTAATTTCAACTTAAAATTACGTATGATATACGCTAAATTAAACACAAATTTAAATAAGATCTACGCCAAACTCAACGCAAAAGTTTTTGAGCTGTGCGCTAAATTCAACGCAAAATTATGTTAGATCAATGCCAAACTCAACGTCAATATCAATGCCAAACTCAACGTCAATATCAGCGCTTAGTTCATCGGAGGTGGGAGATTTGGTAATAGGTAAGCAGAGTGGGGTGGGGGGGTCTTTGTGTTCGGGGGGGGGGGGGGGGGTTGGTTAGGGCCAGGTTAATGATTTAAAGGCCCAAAAGCGACATCAAAACCCGTTTTAAACTCAAGTTCTGAATTTTAATGAAACTCAAAGATTGTCTATGGAAACCCAAAACTGAGCTAATTGCAAATAGTAAGTACTGAACTGAAATACTCGAAGAACTTCGCTTAGAAACATAACCTTAATTATAATTTACGCTCAGAAACCGCAAAAATATGTAAGATTTACAAACGGAAACGCCAAAATTAGTGAAACGTGACATGACAGTCCCATTTATAAAGAGTGTGGTTCCTAATCAAATTAAGATTCTGTGGCACAGTGGTAGAAGAGGCGACAAGTAAGCAGGAGCCCAGTGGTTTGAGTCGCATGTCAGAAGCATACAAGTTGATTTTACGTAAGACAAAATATCCCGTTTTTAAAGTACTGTTCGACACATTTGTTTACACTCAAAAACAGAAGCTGTCGCTCACTCTGGGATCTATTTTGATTTGTTTTTTGTGGTCTATTGAAGATCTATTTTGTTTTTTGTTGTCTATTGGAGATGGGTTTTTCAAAAGGTATACAGAAATTTCGTTGTACATTTTACAGAAAAACTCTAATCTAGCGATAATTTACAGAAAAAAGCTGCCATTGACAACCTTGCAGCATATTTGGATTGAAACAAAAAACAACAGGAGACAGAAATTGACAAAAACTTTATCTACTGTTTTTCTTAGGCGTGCAGTTTAATTTAATTTCAAAAAAATATTTAGATAAGTTTTACATACTAGAAGTTTTTTAGGTTTTAACTAATTCCAGCTAGCAATTGCTATATTGACTTTTGATCACATAATTCACAATGACCTAATGACCAAGCTTCATCAGTTTTTCTCGTTTTGATTTTGCTACGTTGACCTTATCTGTTTTCACTATACTGCGTGTTTCAATGGCTGAATCACCCAAGTCTTTTCAGTAGCACTTGTGATCTAAAAAAAAATCAGAAATTAAAAGTGAAAACCGTGACTTACGTAAACCGAAAAACGTAAAAAAGTAAACCAAATTTAAAAAAAACATAAGCGCATAAATTTGGAAAACGACTCGAAGACTCCTCTCTGTAAGGACTAGTTTTTCAAAAATTCAAAAAATTGGTACTCATTAAGGTGACAAAAAAAGTTTAAAAGCAAACAAATCAGTCCTTATATACCAACAGAACAAAAACTAAGAAAAAATTCCAGACCAATATTTCGGTTTTTAAAGAAAATTTGAAAAACTACAAATATTCCTTGTTTCCCCGCTCTCAAGTACTCTAAATGCAACTGTGAAAATTTGAATTATGCCAACGTTGAAGCAACCTTATAGTGGTAACTGAGATCTCAGCTTAGAGTGAGTACCTGGGATCTCAGTTTAAAGTAAGTGACTGACGAAAATGACAAAAATTAATTTTTTCAAACAGTTTATTTTATCTTTCTATTAAACGGGAACTGTTTGATTAGTTTTTAAAGACTACCTCCCTTGATTCAATAAGTCCACAATACAAATATTTAGTTTACACACAAAACATCATGTTCGGGTAGCCAATGAATTCAGCCAAAGGTGAACGAATTCGTTCCATTTTCTTTAGTTTTTACCTCGTTCTCTAGAGAAATTGCATCATTTTTTGTGTGCATCGGAAGAGTCAGAGTTCTTCGACTAAATTTAGATTCGAGTAAAAAACATACCAAAAAAACAAACTTAGGCTACTTTATTTTGCAAAAGACAGCTTAATAGCTCAAAGAAAAAGGGAAGAAACTGGTGCCATCTCGACATATAAACTTGTAAAACTTTTAGGGTCTTTTTAAAAAATGTTTATCATTTCCGTGTTTTCATCAATTTTTAAATGGCTACATCAAAAACTTCTTGAAATAATTTTTTTTTGTTTTAATTACAACTTAAAGCAGTAATTAAGAGAAAAAAATTTTGAAACATGTATTTTTTGTTTGTTTTTTGTTGTCTATTGAAAAGTTGGTTTTAAAAAGGTATACAGAAATTTCGTTTTACGTTTTACAGAAAAATTGTAATCTAGTGATAATTTACAAAAAAAGCTACCATTGACAACCTTGCAGCATTTTTGAATTGAAACAAAAAACAACGGAAGGAGACAAAAATTGACAAAAACTTTACATACTGTTTTTCTTTGGCGTGCAGTTCAATTTAAATTCAAAAAAATATTTATATAAGTTTTACATACTAGAAGTTTTTTAGGTTTTAACTAATTCCAGCAAGCAATTGCTATATTGACTTTTGATCACATAATTCACATTGACCTAATGACCAAGCTTCATCAGTTTTTCTCGTTTTGATTATGCTAAGTTGACCTTATCTGTTTTCACTATACTGCGTGTTTCAATGGCTGAATCATACAAGTTTTTTCAGTAGCACTTGTGATCTAAAAAAAAACCAGAAATTAAAAGTGAAAACCGTGACTTAAGTAAACCGAAAAACGTAAAAAAGGTAAACCAAATCTAAAAAAAACATAAGCGCATAATTTTGGAAAACGACTCGAAGACTCCTCTCTGTAAGGACTAGTTTTTCAAAAATTCAAAAAATTGGTACTCACTAAGGTGACAAAAAAAGTTTAAAAGGAAACAAATCAGTCCTTATATACCAACAGAACAAAAACTAAGAAAAAATTCCAGACCAATATTTCGGTTTTTAAAGAAAATTTGAAAAACTACAAATATTCCTTGTTTCCCCGCTCTCAAGTACTCTAAATGCAACTATGAAAATTTCAATTATGCCAACATTGAAGCAACATTGAAGTGTTAACTGGGATCTCAGCTTAGAGTGAGTATCTGGGATCTCAGCTTAAAGTAAGTGACTGACGAAAATGACAAAAAATTTATTTTTTCAATCAGTTTATTTCATCTTTCTATTTAACGGGAACTGTTTGATTAATTTTTAAAGATTACCTCCATTGTATCAATAAGTCCACAATACAAAAATCTAGTTTACACACAAAACATCGTGTTCGGGTAGCCAATGAATTCATCCAAAACTGAACGAATTCGTTCCATTTTCATTAGTTTTTACCTCGTTCTCTAGAGAAATTGCTTCAATTTTTGTGTGCATCAGAAGAGTCGCAGTTCTTCGATTGAATTCAGATTCGAGCAAAAAACATCTCAAAAAAACATACTTAGGCTACTTTATTTTGCAAATGACAGCTTAATAGTTCAAAGGAAAAGGGAAGAAACTGGTGACATCTCGACATATAAATTAGTGAAACTTTTAGGGTCTTTTTAAAAAATGTTTATCATTTCCAATTTTTGAATCAACTTTTTTAATGGTTACATCAAAAACTTGTTGAAATATAAATTTTTTTGTTTCAATTACAACTTAAAGCAGTAATTAAGAGCAAAAATTTTTGAAACAGGTATTTTTTTTGTTTTTTGTTGTCTATTGAAAAGATGGGTTTTAAAATGGTATACAGAAATTTCGTTTTATATTTAACAGAAAAACTGTAATCTAGCGACAATTTTCATAAAAAGGCCGCCATTGACAACCTTGCAGCACATTTGGATTGAAACAAAGACGACAGAAGGAGACAGAAATTAACAAAACTTTATCTACTGTTTTTCTTTGGCGTGAAGTTTAACTTAAATTCAAAAAAAACAAATAGATAAGTTTTACATACTATAGGCTATTTAGGTTTCAACTGAATTCAGCTAGCAATTGCTATATTGACTTTTGATCACATAATTCACAGTGACCTAATGACCAAGCTTCATCAGTTTTTCTCGTTTTGATTTTGCTACGTTGACCTTATCTGTTTTCACTATACTGCGTGTTTCAATGGCTGAATCACCCAAGTCTTTTCAGTAGCAATTGCGATCTAAAAAAAACCAGAAATTAAAAGTGAAAACCGTGACTTAAGTAAACCGAAAAACGTAAAAAAGGTAAACCAAATCTAAAAAAAACATAAGCGCATAATTTTGGAAAACGACTCGAAGACTCCTCTCTGTAAGGACTAGTTTTTCAAAAATTCAAAAAATTGGTACTCACTAAGGTGACAAAAAAAGTTTAAAAGGAAACAAATCAGTCCTTATATACCAACAGAACAAAAACTAAGAAAAAATTCCAGACCAATATTTCGGTTTTTAAAGAAAATTTGAAAAACTACAAATATTCCTTGTTTCCCCGCTCTCAAGTACTCTAAATGCAACTATGAAAATTTCAATTATGCCAACATTGAAGCAACATTGAAGTGTTAACTGGGATCTCAGCTTAGAGTGAGTATCTGGGATCTCAGCTTAAAGTAAGTGACTGACGAAAATGACAAAAAATTTATTTTTTCAATCAGTTTATTTCATCTTTCTATTTAACGGGAACTGTTTGATTAATTTTTAAAGATTACCTCCATTGTATCAATAAGTCCACAATACAAAAATCTAGTTTACACACAAAACATCGTGTTCGGGTAGCCAATGAATTCATCCAAAACTGAACGAATTCGTTCCATTTTCATTAGTTTTTACCTCGTTCTCTAGAGAAATTGCTTCAATTTTTGTGTGCATCAGAAGAGTCGCAGTTCTTCGATTGAATTCAGATTCGAGCAAAAAACATCTCAAAAAAACATACTTAGGCTACTTTATTTTGCAAATGACAGCTTAATAGTTCAAAGGAAAAGGGAAGAAACTGGTGACATCTCGACATATAAATTAGTGAAACTTTTAGGGTCTTTTTAAAAAATGTTTATCATTTCCAATTTTTGAATCAACTTTTTTAATGGTTACATCAAAAACTTGTTGAAATATAAATTTTTTTGTTTCAATTACAACTTAAAGCAGTAATTAAGAGCAAAAATTTTTGAAACAGGTATTTTTTTTGTTTTTTGTTGTCTATTGAAAAGATGGGTTTTAAAATGGTATACAGAAATTTCGTTTTATATTTAACAGAAAAACTGTAATCTAGCGACAATTTTCATAAAAAGGCCGCCATTGACAACCTTGCAGCACATTTGGATTGAAACAAAGACGACAGAAGGAGACAGAAATTAACAAAACTTTATCTACTGTTTTTCTTTGGCGTGAAGTTTAACTTAAATTCAAAAAAAACAAATAGATAAGTTTTACATACTATAGGCTATTTAGGTTTCAACTGAATTCAGCTAGCAATTGCTATATTGACTTTTGATCACATAATTCACAGTGACCTAATGACCAAGCTTCATCAGTTTTTCTCGTTTTGATTTTGCTACGTTGACCTTATCTGTTTTCACTATACTGCGTGTTTCAATGGCTGAATCACCCAAGTCTTTTCAGTAGCAATTGCGATCTAAAAAAATCAGAAATTAAAAAAGAAAACCGTGACTTACGTGAACCGAAAAACGTAAAAAAAGGTAAACCAAATTTAAAACAAAAACATAAGCGCATAAATTTGGAAAACGACTCGAAGACTCCTCTCTGTAATGACTAATTTTTTTAAAAAATTCAAAAAATTGTTACTCACTAAGGTGACAAAAAAAGTTTAAAAGGAAACAAATCAGTCCTTATATACCAACAAAACAAAAACTAAGAAAAAATTCCAGACCAATATTTCGGTTTTTAAAGAAAATTTGAAAAACTACAAATATTCCTTGTTTCCCCGCTCTCAAGTACTCTAAATGCAACTATGAAAATTTCAATTATGCCAACATTGAAGCAACATTGAAGTGCTCACTGGGATCTCAGCTTAGAGTGAGTATCTGGGATCTCAGCTTAAAGTAAGTGACTGACGAAAATGACAAAAAATTAATTTTTTCAAACAGTTTATTTCATCTTTCTATTTAACGGGAACTGTTTGATTAATTTTTTAAAGATTACCTCCATTGTATCAATAAATCCACAATACAAAAATCTAGTTTACACACAAAACATCGTGTTCGGGTAGCCAATGAATTCATCCAAAACTGAACGAATTCGTTCCATTCTCATTAGTTTTTACCTCGTTCTCTAGAGAAATTGCTTCATTTTTTGTGTGCATCGGAAGAGTCACAGTTCATCGATTGAATTCAGATTTGAGCAAAAAACATCCCAAAAAGCAAACTTAGGCTACTTTATTTTGCAAATGACAGCTTAATAGTTCAAAAGAAAAGGGAAGAAACTGGTGCCATCTCGACATATAAATTTGTAAAACTTTTAGGGTCTTTTTAAAAAATGTTTATCATTTCCAATTTTTGAATCAACTTTTTTAATGGTTACATCAAAAACCTGTTGAAATTTAATTTTTTTTGTTTCAATTACAACTTAAAGAAGTAATAAAGAGAAAAAATTTTTGAAACAGGCTTTTTTTTTGTTTTTTGTTGTCTATTGAAAAGATGGGTTTTAAAATGGTATACAGAAATTCGTTTTACATTTAACAGAAAAACTGTAATCTAGCGACATTTTTCATAAAAACGCTGCCATTGACATCGTTGCAGCACATTTGGATTGAAACAAAAAAGCGACAAAAAGAGACGGAAATTGACAAAATTTTATCTACTGTTCTTCTTTGGCGTGCAGTTTAAATTAAATTCAAAAAAAATAATTAGATCAGTTTTATATAATAGAAGATATTTAAATTTTAACTAATGCTAGCTAACAATTGCTAAATTGATTTTTGATCACATAATGCACAATGACTTATTGAACAAGCTTTATCAGTTCTTCTGGTTTTGATTTTGCTACGTTGAGCTTATCTGTTTTCACTATACTGCGTGTTTGAATGACTGTGTGATATCCAAGGATATCATCCTTTGTTGTATATTTGATGCAGTACATTTTAATACGATGTTTTTATTTTAGTTCAATTTATTTGCCCTTCATCATTCAGTTCATACTTTGTTCAAATTTTGTCTTATGATGATATCAATACTTCTCTTCTTGGTTTCCCGCCTCGTGATCAGAGATGTCCGATCACACCTTCTAGATTTGCTTAGAAGCACTTCAGTTCACTTCTAAAGTTTGCAATTGAATATCAGTTGACTAACTCTTCTTTCAAACCCGCTCCGCGAGTAAGCATAAAATACTCACGTCAGGATTTCGACCCGCGAATCATATTTTCAATAATAGTAAGCGCACTCGCGTCGCGAGTAACTACTCAATAAAAATAATAAAGTACAACATCGCTCAGTCAGCAAACAAGCGTACACCACTCGGTATAGACGCTTTCTGGGTTAAACCAACACCCGACCCTCCTCTTCGCTGGGAGAATTGGAGAGTGCAATACATATTGGCACTACTGGCAAAGGAGAATATAATTCTCGACACGTTACTTGGACCCAAACCCGAGAAGGTGGACCTCCCACTCGAACCAATACTCGAGGAAACTATAGTTGGCTCTTCTGCACAATCGAATAGGGAAAGGAATGTTTGCAACGCGCAACAAAAGATGAATTGGCAAAATAAATGCCAACGTCTAATCGAGATCGGCATAGTGTACGATGACAAGCAGTGGTCACTTGCAGATCGGAAAACAGTGTTTCTCCTCTATCTGAGTATCGAACTAGAAGGACTTCGCATTCTTTACTGCAAAACCCCGCACATCATGATTGATACTCTACCTACTGCAGACTTTTGGAAGATCGTGGAAGAGGCATTCATCCTCCCCAAAACATGACTTTTGATTGTCGCGTCTTTCTAATTACGAAACAACTCCGGGGAAAACAGTAGAATATTTTTAAGAGAAACTAAAAGAATTGGCAGAAAACTGCCACATCGAAAATAAAGATGAAACTTTGATACGTGATGTATTCATCACTAACTTGATTGATCCGCAAATTCAAAAAGAACATCTCAAACAAACAGTGGAACCGTGTCAGGCTTTAGAATTAGCAATGAACATGGAACTCGGGATGCGTAATCAACACCAAATTCAGCAGCGCAACAAGGTTCTCATTCCAGCCAGTGTTAACGTAGTACAGTTTCCAAATAGCTCTCGAACACCAAATTAGTCAAATCCGAACAATTTTCAGAGACAAAAAAACCGCTCCACACTCTATTGTTCAAACTGTGGGGGGATTTGGCTTCCCAATCACCGCGATAAATGTATCGCAAAAGGTAAAATTTGCAATAATTGTGTACTCCTAAATCACTTTGCAAAATTTGTCGGAAACAAAAGAACAAAAAACCACAAAAAAAAGAAAAGGGCTGTAAGCACTGTGGAAGAAGAACCACATCCGGAAGATTCAGTGAACTTTCTTCAACCAGCTAAACTATATGAATCAGACTACAGCAGCGGTGAGGATACTATGGATGCGGTAATCGAAAATGCTGTAGAGGAAGTTGAGCCCCTCAATATGCCCATCAAAATTGGTAATATCACTACTACGCTGCTTGTGGTTTCCGGAAGCGCATGCAGTTTTCTCAATCGCTCACTCGCGTCGCAAGTGTACAAAGCAGTCCTCGCGCTTTCTGGATCAGCGAAAAGTTGTTCCCACAACTTAGGACTTTCTCGAATGAGCAAATTCATGTCGAAGGGAAAATACAATCTCCAATCACAAGCAACGGATGGCCTTTCGATTCAGCAACATTCACCGTCGTAGCTGACGGTCTCAAGTCTCTAATTGACCGAGACTTGTTTGACCAACTAGGATTAGCAGTGACACAATCTACATCCCTTAAAGATGATCTCATCAACAACATTTCCTCTTTGTCAGAATTTAAAGAACAAATCACAAAAACAAATCACAACAAAAATCACAAATATCTCGCATTGGAAGATGTAAAACTCATATTGCTAAATCTACATTCCACAAAGACTTTCAACCTAGACATCAAAAAAAGAGACTTATTCCGATTAATCTGCAAGATAAAGTCAATATCGAACTTCAGAAATTACTATACAAAAAAACAAATAATGAAATTTTCTAGTTGTCCCGATAAAAACTTCATATCACCAATAGTGGTCACTATAAGGAAAGACCAAACAATCAAGCTTGCACTGATTTCTAAAACGTTAAATAAAGCCAATCACAAGAACAAATATCAAATGCCGAATATCGACACACTTATCGAATCTATTCCTCAGAAAATTAGTGCTCCCGTATCGCAAAACACAACACATTTTTCTACGCTAGATTTGAAGTACGCGTACAGTCAGTTAAATCTGGATACTAACCACTCTAAACCACTGTAACTTTAACATAATTAGCGGTGATATGACCGACACTTACAGATTTCAAACAAGATTTTACGGGTTAACAGATATGCCAGTAGAATTTCAGAAAGCAATGGATTATACCCTAATTGGTCTAAAGAATACTTATTGTTTCTTGGACGACATTTTGGTCGTAAGCAAGGGGTCAATGGAAGATCATAAACGTTATATTATGAGCTGCCTTAGACGTTTAGGTGACGTAAACCTTAGAATAAATTCTCCAAAATGTCACTTCGCAAAGTTAGAAATTGATTGGCTAGGGTACCATTTTTCTCAATCGGATATCTTGCCCATCGAGTATAAAAAGTCTGCTATCTTAGCTCTTGAAGCCCCGAAAACTCTAAAGAGACTCTGTTCTTTTCTGGAGTCGGTTAATTATATCGGTAAACTTTTTTCCAAATCTTGCTCAAATTAGTCACCCTCTCCATCCTTTGCTTAAAAAGACATCTAAATTAATCTGGAACGAAGCGCACAAAAATTGCTTTAATGAAATAAAGAATCGCATCGAGAACGCTCCAGAAAATTTTCACTATAACCCGCAACTCAAAACACGCGTAATATATGACGCGTCCCACTCTTGTCTTGGAGCAGCACTTGAACAATTGACAGTTGATGGGTGGAAACCAACCGCATTTACGTCTCAATTTTTAAACCCTTGCAAAAAAAGATATAGCGTAAACGAACTTGAACTTCTCGGAGTAGTCTTTTCTATTGAATATTTCAAAAAATACCTTTATGGTAAACATATTACAGTTATTACCAATCATAGAGATCTCCTGTCTACCCTAAAAGAAAATAGATCAAATAAATCCTACATTAGTCGATTAACTCGCTGGATTGATCGTTTACTTCCATTTCAATTTGACATTCAACATTTACCAGGTGCAAAAATAGGTTTAGTTTACTATATTTCTAGAGAACCGAATCAAAAAGCTGAAAAAGTCTGTCTATGATGAGGAATTTATTGTCGCCAAAGTATAGTTAATTTCTGCATATTTTAATTCACTTGACTTAAAAACTTCAGAAACTGCATCTCAGTTACATCAATTAATAAAAGCACACGATCTCACATCGCTAATCACACCTCAAATTGAGGCCAACAATAAGGCGATAAACTTCATTAGCGCACACGCAGAACGAGTACACCAACATAATTTTTCTGTCTCTCTCGCCCCGCAAACGCTAGTCTCAAATACTAATCATAAATTAAATAATTTATAATATGTAGATCCCGCGTCACAATTACCACTTAACATTTCTCTTGCTTTGCGAAATACAACTAAGTGTAAACAATCATTCCAAATTCGGAACGGCAGATATCTCGCTAAGCGCGAAATTCACTCAAATAAGTCCAATTGCCCGCCAATTAAGCAACATTCCACAAATAATCCTAAAAGTCATGACCCAAAATAAGCATCAGTGCTTTTTGCCTTAAATAAATCTTCTAATCAGTTGACTAGTTATTCAAAATAAATAATAAAGTCGATATAAATTATATCAACACAATAACACATAAGATGCCTTCAAAGAAACGTATCACCAGA
Organism: Convolutriloba macropyga; assembly: GCF_964194025.1. Lineage (NCBI taxonomy): Eukaryota > Metazoa > Xenacoelomorpha > Acoela > Convolutidae > Convolutriloba > Convolutriloba macropyga. The sequence continues at coordinate 12,515,152 of NC_134469.1, read as the reverse complement.
ATCCGTTTCAACGATGCTTCTCATAACGCAAACCCCAGTTCATCGACAGCGACATCCTCACGCTACGCGAATCAGACAACAAACTCCGCGGATGCAACTCGCGCTCCGAATCAACCGGCACTTTCTCCAACCGCTACTCGTACCGCCAATCCGCGGACAATTTTAACTCCAACATCCCCAGCCCTATCTTCTAACCCCAGCACAAACCTTACATCAAGCCGTCAAGTTCCCACATTTGATCACATTAATGGAAAAGTATTCAGCAAATCACTGATCGCCTCATTAACGACTGCATCTTGAATAACAACGAAAGTCGTTTAAAAGCCCTCAATCCGTATATCCACTCTTATTGGAGGTACCTACACGTGCGATCTGGCTGCATTTTTATTGACAGAAAGGTGGCAATACCAAACGTACCGCGAGAGGCCTTAATCGAAGATATACACGCAAGCCACTTGGGTACATTGGGCATGATTTGTATGGCCACGCACTGCTGGTGGCCATATATAAACCGTGAGATCATTGTCAAAGCAAAAAAGTGCAAACCCTGTACTGCTATCGGTAATAACTTGAAATCTGTAATCCCTGCTAAACAATTTAAACCTCATATACCATGTGTTGAACCAAATCAAGAATTGCAAGTTGACTTTGGGGGACCTTTTTATGATGAAAAAGGTAATGAAGTATACTTCTTAGCTGCTATAGACCGATGTTTTAAATATGCAACTGCATGTATATATATAAAGGTCAATGGGCCAAATTTTATCAAATTTTTGGTCATGTATATAGAAAATCATGGAGTTACGCGCTCCATCAGATTGGATCAAGGGAAATGTTTAATTGGAAATCAAACAAAAAATTTAGGCATTAAGAACATTATCCAAATTACTGAAGCTCTCGTTAGTGATCATCGTGCTATTGGTTTGGTGGAAAGATTAATTCAAACAATTAAGAATAGATTGGCATGTATGAAAAAAGAGAAATCCGCAAGTTACATATTTCATATAAGACATGCATTAAAAATAATCATTCATCATTTGCGAATCTGCAAACAGAAAACAACAAAGATCTCGCCATGCGAAGCACATTTTGGTCGAAAACCCAATACCCTGCTTAGCGTAATCGCTACAAAACCTAAATTATCTAATCTGTCTTACGAAAATATTGTCAATCATTATTTAGATGAGGACGCAGCTACACCTGAGGCAATTCTTCCCGACGACAAATGTGTAAACGGATACCGCGTCGATATGGAATTGGAAATTGGGATGAATTGCGCAGCAAGAAAAGCAAGTCAACGTGAACAAGCACAGATGGCGAATCACGCTTTCTACACACAAACACGTGCCTCTCAATACCTTTGACAGAGCGAGCAGCGAATTTCAAACTGGCCCGCAAAGTGCACGGAGAAAGAATGTCCAAGAAAAATTTGGAGAGCCTCTTTGAAGTGTTTGCGCCAGGATCCAACATACTGAAGGTTAGCCCAACGACCTCCACCATCAAAGGGCCTGGCAAACCCAAGGTAACCGTCGGCAAAAGCGATATTGCAAAATTTGGCACAGCAAAGATGAGACAGACCCCACTAAAGGTTTACGCGGCTCGAGGAGTCCCCCGAACGTGTGAGAAAATAGTAGTAAAAAAAGTATAACAAATCCAATCACACATAAAACAATTCACGCGCAAATTTAAAGGCGATAAGAAAATGAAGCATAGAAAACGAGATCCGGGCAGCGGAGTATCGTCGTCACGCTGTAACATCTCACGCGCAATGCGAGGGCGAATTCCGAAAACTCCAAACTTTGTTGCACTCCGAAGTCAAACAGCTTTAAAGCGAATTAGTTATTCCAGGACAATCGGCTTCTTCATCGGCACTCCAACCAGTGGATCCCACTCCAAAACACGGCAAACGTTCTTCTGATAGAAAAAGACAAAGCCCTTCATTTTACGGCTTTGAATTGTCATCAGATTCAGCAATAATAGCCCCTCCCGAACGTACACGCAGAGCGGGAGACGTTGAAAATTCACCTGAATTTTCAACGTCTCCCGCCCTGTCTCCACCTGAATCAATCGTTGAAACTGTCCAGCACATTGCGGACCAACAGCCGGAAGAAACCAACTTATCACCAATAATGGGACACGTCTCGCCACCCACCCTGCAAAATCCATCACTTCTGGATACTGATACTCCGACGTTGGTACATTCTATGATGGTATTCGAGGCCAAAAATCAAGAAATGATGTATGAGTAAAGTGCGCATAAAAACTGATTTCTAATTCAAACTTACTCCACTCTAAACTTGTAAAATGATATGATCTATTTCTTAGTTATGATAACCAGTACATATATTGTTATTATTTATTCAACCGGGGACCAAGAACTAATTTGTAAATATTGTTATTTTTATATACATACGAAAATTGCTATTGTCACAGTTTTCTTTGTCGAACCAAGGGGTATATGATACCCAAGGATATCATCCTATGTTATTTTTTTGATGCAGTACAGTTTAATACGGTGTTTTTATTTAATTCAATTTAATTGCCCTTTATCATTCAGTTCATACTTTGTGCAGTTCTTGTCTTATTATCATTTCAATACTTCCATTCTTGGTTTCCCGCTTCGTGATCAGACATGTCCGCCCTCACCTTCTAGATTTGCTTATAAGCACTTCAGTTCACTTTTCAAGTTTTTCAATTCAATATCAGTTGACTAACTCTTCTTTCAATCCCGCTCCGCAAGTAAGTATAAAATACTCAAGTCGGGATTTCGCCCCACGAATCATAGTAAGCGCACCCGCGTCGCGAGTAACTATTAAATAATAATAAAGTACGACAGACCGAATCACTCAAGTTTTTTCAGTAGCACACGTGATTTAAAAAAAAATCAGAAATTAAACGTGAAAGCCATGACTTAGGTAAACCGAAAAACGTAAAAAAGGTAAGATAAATTAATAAACATAAGCGCATGAATTTGGGAAACGATTCGAAGACTCCTCTCTGTAAGGAACAGTTTTCAAATATTCAAAAATTGGTACTCACTAAAGTGACAAAAAATAGTTTAAAAGGAAACAAATCAATCCTTAAATACCAACAGAACAAAAAATAAAAAATTCCAGGCCAATTTTTTGGTTTTTAAAGAAAATTTGAAAAACTACACATATTCTTTGTTTCCCCGCTCTCAAGTACAATAAATGCAACTGTGCAAAATTTCAATTATGCCAACATTGAAAAGGCCACTGGGATCTCAGCTTAGAGTAAGTACCCGGGATCTCAACTTAAAGTAAGTGACCGACGAAAATGACAAAATATTAATTTTTTCGAACAGTTTATTATTTTATCTTTCTATTTAACGGGAACTGTTTGATTAATTTTCAAACATTACCTCCATTGAATCACTAAGTCCACAAAACGCAAAATTAGTTTACACACAAAACAGCGTGTTTGGGAAGCCAATAAATTCAGCCAAAGGTGAACGACTTCGTTCAATTTTCTTTAGTTTTTTCCTCGTTCTCTAAAGAAATCGCTTCATTTTTGCGTGCATCAGGAGCGTCACAGTTTTTCGATTAGATTCAGATTGGAGCAAATAACATTACAAAAAAAACAAAGGGTATTTTATTTTGCATATGACAGCTTAACAGTTCAAAGGAAAAGGTAGGAAACTGGTGCCGTTTTGACATATAAATTTTTAAAACTTTTAGGGTCTTTTTTAAAAATTTTACCATTTCCATTTTTTTGAATTTTTTTAATGATTACATAAAAAACCTGTTGAAATATCTTTTTTGTTTTAATTACAAATTAAATCGGTAATTAAGAGAAAAAATTTTAAAAAAGGTTTTATTTGTTTCTTTTTTGTCTATTAAAAAGATGGGTTTTAAAAAAGTGTACAGAAATTTCGTTTTAAATTTTACAGGAAAACTGTAATCTAGCAACGATTTTTAGGAAATGACCGCCATAGGACAACCTCGTAGGAGATTTGGACTGAAACAAAAAAGACAGAACGAGACAGAAATTGACACAAACTTTATCTGCTGTTTTTCTTGGGCGTGCAGTTTAAGTTCGAAAAATTGATTAGATCAGTTTACAAACTAGAAAGTATTTAGTCTTTAACTAATGTCAGCTAGCAATTGCTAAATTGAAATTTGATCGCATAATGCAAATTGCCTTAAGGACCAAGCTTTATCCGTTTTTATCGTTTTGATTTTGATACTTTGACCTTATCTGTTTTTACTGTTCAGCGTATTTCAATGAGTAACTTAAGTCTTTTCTTAAGTTTTTTTATACGTGATGAAAGTAAATCAGAAATCAAACGTGGAATCCATGACTTAGGTAAACCAAAAAACGTAAAAGAAGGTAATTAAAATGGAAAAAAAAATTGGGAAACGACTCGAAGACTCTTCGCTGTAAGGAAAAACAGTTTCTCAAAAACTTGTTACTCACTAAGGTCACAAAAAGTAAAAAAAGTTAAAAGAAAAAAATCAACTCTTGGATATCAACAGAAGAACAAATAAAAAATTCCGGGCCAATTTTTCGGTTTTTAAAGAAAATTTGAAGCACTACACATATGGTCCGCAAAAGTTACTAACTTACAATTTTTGCGATATTTTGCCCCAATAAAAAACTGTTATATACCACAAAACTGTAATCTGCTGGTATCTACAAAGTGAGTTAGCAGAATGTGTCGTTTCAATTCCGAATGAGTGCGATAAAACAACAAAATAGCACAAAAAGTGGCAAGGATAGCCCAAAAACTTGCGAATCAAACTTTGAAAGCTTTTAAAATCCTATCCGAATAAAGCCCATTCGTAATAAAGCCCATTGGTTAATATGTCTTAGCAAATTTATTACAAATTATAGAATTTCAATAATTCAGGACCCCCATTATTACCCCTTTTTTCATCTTCCTGTTTCCCTTTCAATTTTTAAGTAGCTGAATTTTTCAGCATGATAAAATTTGCTGATTTTTCAAAAAGATCAAAATTAGCCGCAAAATGTTGTTTATCTTTTTTTTTCGGTACGATGCGGACACAAAAAGTGATTGGAGTGAAAAACAGAGGCCATCGCATATATTTCCCCAAAAACATTGAAAAAAAATGTTAGAGCAATAAGTTACAAAGTGAAAATTCAAGAAATAGGTGGAAAACTGTTCTAACTATGAATCTTGCACTATGCATATTTTCTAACTGGCCCACTTCTTCGAAAACACAAATATTAAATTTGTTCTTTTATTGTGGCTAATAACGTTTAGATGCTGTTAATGTGGCATATTTTGAGAAACGAAATTTTAAGAAACCAAAGAAAAACATAGCTGGCAGATTGCCAGAAAATAGCCGCAATAGATTCGTAGATCGGCAGTCTAAAAAAAACAAAATAAGACAGACCAATAAATTCGTCTTTTCATTGAAGGCTGATCTGTTATTGTCGTACACAAAAGAAACTATGTACTTGATTTCGAGCCGCGAGTTGCAATTATGTTTCTACTTTGCTAACTTGCGCGGCGGGTGCGCTTTGTATAGTTTATAAATGAATTTGCTTAGCAAATCGCTGGAAAAATACTTGTCTAGTTTAGTTGACTAGTTAAGACGGTTAGAGAAGAATAAGTTAATTATGCAACTGTTCGCGAAGTGCAAAACTAAAAGAGTGATACTGAAAGTAAAATGATATTTTAGAAGTCACAACGATCATGAACAACAATTTCCCGATGCGGGAGTTAAGATAACAGACTAGTACATGTACTACACTTGCCTTCTACCCATGCCCTTCGGGAATAAGTACACTAAAATAAAATAATTACATCGTATAATAAATTTACTGCACTAAATTAATTGATGATGTATGACATTTCTCCCTCTTTAATGAGAATTAAAATTGCGTAGAATAAAATTTTAATAACAATATGGATAAAATTAATACTTATTTACCGGTTAAATAGTTAGCAACAATATATGTACTGGTTGTCATAGCTAGTCATATGTAATAATATATCGAGTTTAATTTTTCAAAGTTTTTACATATCTTCCTCATCAATTATGAGTTCATTGGATGAGTTGTGATCCGCTGGTTGGATACGAGGGTCTGTCGGGGATACCTGTCCTGTGATAGGCGAGGGGAACTCATTCTCGATTGGTTCAACTCGCGATGCGGTGTCCACAATTGTTTGCACTATGGAAGGTTGTACTGACTCAAAATCGCCTGCCCGTCGCTTTTTCCGAGGTTGAACAAAGTTTGGAGGACAAGAGTTTGTTGACTCGCCAGATGAATCGTCTTTATCATAACCATAGTATTTTGGGCTTTTCCTGGTCGTTTTTGTAGATTTTGGCTGAATTTGTTGTAGAGCTGTTGCTGGAGCTGATGTAGATGGGATGGCCAATTCTGACTGACTGTTTGTTGGGGGAGGAGCAATTAACACATCAGTGGTGATGATTTGCTGTTCGGGAGCAGTTTCTGGAATTGCGGGTACTTCTTGCGGCGCGAAATTTTTGGGTATTTTCGGCATGCGTACACGCATCGCACGAGCAATATTCTACTTATTTGAGGATACATTGCTCTCCGTTTCCCGTTTACGATGTTTCATCTTACGGTCTCTTTTTTGGATACGAGTCGATTCTTTGATGTGGCTAAATATTTTAGCCTCAGTTGTTTTCTCGTGGATGCGTGGTCCTCTACGGTTCACGTATTCCATGAGTTGTGTCTTTCGTTCGTCACGGGTACCAAATTTGGCGATATCGCTATTGCGAACTGTTTTTTCTACTTTTCCGGGCTCGCGTATTACTGAGGTATATTGGTCCGTTTTTTGAACGGTAGATCTTGGGGCCAATACCTCGTACAACCCGTCAAGATTATTTTTGGATCGTTTATGAGGATGCCTTTTTCGAGCGATGTGTATTTGCACGGCATGTTCTTTTAGGGGAATTGCTCGATGCGCTTTGGTAGTGCGGATAAATCGAGACTCGTTATCAGCAGCGAGTCGTTCACGCGTGGTAGCATCTCTTGTAGCCTTGCACATGTTGCGTTCTACTTCGTCATCACTTCAATCATTTCCCCAGTGCTCCTCAGGCAACAATTCATTAGGCGTGACCATTTCTTCATCTAAACAATGATTCAAAATTTTTTCATAACTTAGATCAGATGAATTTGGTTTAGTACTTATATTGCTAAGCGGTGTATTTGCTCTGCGCCCAAAATGGGATTCGAATGGCGAAAGCTTAGTTGTTTTATGTTTGCATATGCGGAGCTGGTATATAATTGATTTCAAGGCGGCTTTAATGGTTATCGAATTGAATTCTTTGTTTGACTCTTTTATACATGCTAATCGTTGTTTTATTGTACTAACAAGTCTTTCCACTAGGCCTATTGCACGATGATTATTTGCTGGGGCTGGTATTAAAGTAAAATTGTTTTTTGTACAGAAATTTTTTACTTGATTGCCTATAAGGCAACGAGCCTGATCTATTCTTAAAGAACGAGGGACTCCATCAGTATGAATACAATTATCCAAAAATTTTATTACATTCGATGCATTTGCGTTGTCAAAAATTTCTTTAGAAGGGTATTTCGAAAATCTATCAAAACATGTTAAAATATAAATTTCATGTTCTTTTTCATTATTTATAGGTCCTGCAAAATCTATTTGTATTTCTTGATTTGGGACTATACATGGTGTATGCGCTTTAAATTGCTTTGCAAGAATAACAGGTTTTAAATTTTTACCGATGGCAGTACAAGATTTACACTCTATGGCTTTGACTAGCAGGTCGCAATTTATGTATGGCCACCAGCAATGTAGATCCTCGATCATCGCATCTTTGAGGGCGTCCGGAATGGCCACCTTCTCGTCCATACATACGCACCCGCTACTAACATGAAGGTCACGCCAATAGATGTGGAGATACGGATTGAGAGCTTTGAGTCGGTCCTCATCTGACCTGATAATGCAATCCCGAACCTCTTTCAAAAAGGCGTCCTTGATTGTCAGTGAAGCAATTAGCCCTTTGTTGAATACTTTGCCCACCACTTTCTCAAATGAAATCACTTGGGGGCTATCCGTGAGTGGAGTGCTGAGATTAGAATGCGAAGAGGATCGGCGCGGCGTGTTGGTTGTTGGGTTGTCGGTGAACGATACGCGAGGCGAAGCTCTATTTGCTCGAATTGAGACTGATTTTCCGTTCATAGGTGATGCTTGCTGACTTATTTTTGATGAGGTTTGAGTTTTTTCAATTAAATAATTGACAAGGAGGAAGACAACTGAATTTCAGGTTGAATTTGGGCAAAAAGCGACTTCTTATTGTTTGTCAATTGAGCACGTGAATTATTTAAAATATGTGAATTTTGAGTACTTAATAAGGTAGGAAAGTGAGACTTATTCGTGATTGACAAGTGGGAGTGACTTATTGAAGTAAATTGAGGCTAATTTTGGTAAGCGAGTGACGCCTTTCCTATCTTTGAGTTTATTTGAGGCTCAATTTGTAGTGGTATAAATAAACCAGGTAGACTATGCGACGCGAAATGAGATCTATTATGGTAATTGTTAACGTGCATTGCAAAAGAGGCATTTGAATTATGTGATATATTCTGTTGATTACTTAATCGGGTATTATGCCCTGCGGGGGTTAATTCGTTATGAGAGAAGCGTACTCGCGCTGCGGAACCAGGATCAAATTGAGTGTATTTAGGAGTGGTTACTTTTGGGTATGATTTGATTGTGCATATACTATTTGATTTTGTGTTAAATATACTCGCTTAGCATGAGCACTAGTAGAATTCATACAATTAGAGTGATTGAAATCGGGATTATAATTTTGATCAGCAAGTGATTTAATATTTTGAGTTAAGCGTACGCGCGAGGCTCGTTCACTATGCTGATTATTAATTTTAAAAGAGGACAAATGGGAAGAGTTTTTTCGCGTAGCGAGTGCTGAATTAGAGTCTGCTAAGTGCACGCGTTTAGCGGGATCACTATCAAAATTAAATTTTTGATTGAGGAATGGTTTCAAGCTATGATTTTGCAGAGCGAGTGGCATTTTAGCTTTTGTTGGGGATTTAGATTTAGTATAATCTATTTTCAATACTTGTTCAGTATGTGTTGTGGAATTTTGTATTTCACGTTCATTATCATGATATAGTTTTTTAAGTTTAGGAAAAGTTGTGTTTTTGTTGAAGTAATTTTGCATCAGAGTGTATGCTTGATAATGTTGCGACTAACAATTCTTCGTCATATTTAGAAATACTTCTTGCCGGTTGATATGGGTTACGTGATATATAATCAACAAGTCCCATCTTTGCGCCTGGCAGGTGTTCTATTTTAAACTGATGACGATCAACCCATCGTGATAAACGACTATTATATTTTTTGTTTGATCTATGTTCTTTCAAAATAGAGAGAAGTGCTCGATGATCGGTAATGATTGAAAATTCTTTACCATAAAGATCATTTTAAAAATATTCTATAGACCATACCATTCCGAGAAGTTCCAGTTCGTTAATACTATAACGTTCTTCATTACTATTTAAAAATCGGGATGCAAAAGAGATCGGCTTCCAACCATCAACTGTTAGTTGTTCTAGTGCTGCTCCCAATCCGGAGCGGGAGGCATCACATTTAAATCGTGTTTCGAGTTGCGGATTATAGTGAATATTTTCTGTATGATTTGCTATGCGTGTTTTTATTGCATTGAAATGTGTTGTGTGATCGTCAGTCCAAATGTATTTGGTTGATTTACGAAGTAGGGGTCTTAAAGGATGGCAGAGTTGTGCTAGATTGCGAATAAATTTACTAATATAATGGACTGAGCCTAAGAACGAACGTAATATTTTAAGTGTATTAGGTGGTTGTAATGACAGAATAGACGATGTTTTAGTTTTGAGTGGCGATATCCCAGTTTGAGTAATATTATATCCTAATCAGGAGACTTTTTGCTTTGCAAAATGGCACTTGGGGAGGTTAATTCGGAGGTTATCTGCATCCAATTTCTTAAGAAAGAATTACGAGAGTAAAATGGTCCTCTTCAGAGCCTTTACTCACAATTATTATGTCATCCAAGAAACAAAATGTATTTTTGAGGCCGATTAAGGTGTACTCCATTGCCTTCTGAAACTCGGCAGGCATGTCAGTGAGGCCATAAAATCCCGTTTTAAAACGGTATGTGCCTGTCAAATCACCACTTACAATTTAAAAATTACAGTGTTTAGCAGTTTCGTGGTGAAGATTCAGTTGACTGTACGCGAATTTAAGGTCTATAGTAGAGAAGTATATTATATCTGCTTGTTCTGTTTTATAATTTGTTATTATTTGTGATATGGAATCCATAAGCGTTTCGATATTCAGCATCTGATACTTATTTTTGTGTATAGATTTTTTAAGAACTTTTGAATCCAATGCTAATTTTATTGATTGCTCTTGTTTGACAGTAATTACAATAGGTGAAATAAAATATTGATCATAACAGTTGTTTAGTTTTTCTATGTGTCCTTCCCCAAGAAGTTTTCTAATTTCACTATTGACTCGTTCTTGTAAATTAATGGGTACACTTCTACCCTTTTGATGTTTTGGTTGAAAGTTTTTATGAAACTTAGATTTAACTATATAGATTTTTGACCGACCAACTCGTGAGAAGAGTTGTGGGAATTGTTTTTCAATGTGTGTTTTGAAGGGACATTGAGATGTGATTGCGTTGACCATACTACCTTCATTTCAGTTTGGGGTTTGGGTAACCGAGATTCCGAGGGCATCAAACACATCTCTACCAATTAGTGGTTTTAGTCCGTCACCAACTACCACAAATTCAGCGTCTTCGATTCGCCACCCATTGCTCGCTATTGGTGCTTGTATCATACCCATAACATTTATGGGTTCGCTTGCGAATGCTTTGAGTTCCTGAGGGGGTGTTGTCATCAACCATCGGGCAAGAGGGGAATTGTCCACTTTTTCCGCCGCAAGAGACTCGGTCAAAATACTACACACACTGCCTGAGTCAATGAGTAGTCCTACTTGGGTATTTCCACTTTGTAACGTAGTATTCTTTGGTTCGATTTGTATAGAGTTACTTGCAATGCTGGCGACCATGTTATCATCTGAGCTATTGTAGTCTGATTCGCATTGAGGGTTATAGTCCATATTTTGAATTGCGTTCACCGTCTGATCAGTTGGGGTGTCTTCAACAGAGTTAACAGTCAAGCGGGTAGACTTATTTGATGAGGACTTCGGTGTTCGGCACACTCGTGAAAAATGATTTTGTAAACCATAGTTATTGCAGGTCTTGCCTCTTGCAATACACTTGTCCTTGTGATTTGCTGACCAAGTTAAACCACAATTTCTACATAGTTGATCTGATGGTCGAGTGAAACTAGAAGTTTGTGGTTGTTGACTTGGTTGTCAAAAGAGTCGTTGAGAAGTTATCGCGTTGACATGCGATGCGGGTTGCGAATTTGTGATTTGTAGTTGGTTTCTTTGTCCTAGTTCCATATTTATGGCCCAACGCAGAGCTTGGGCTGGTTCAAGAGTTTCGCGAAGTAACTCACTCTGAATTTCTGGGTCTTGCATGTTTGCAATAAACAAGTCTCTAATCAGAGTGTCCTCTTGGCTTCCAAGTTCACAATTCTCGAATAATTCCTTCAGTTTGCCGATGAAGTGCTCGATAGACTCTCCCTTCGACTGTTTGGCAGTGAGAAGCATATACCTATCAAAGGTAATGTTGCGTTGGCGGATAAATGTGGCTTCCATGATGTTCCAAAGTTCAGCTGTTGTTAAGATGTCCATCGTGAGGTGCGGATTCCTGCTACAAACAATTCGTCTTCCCTCGGTGCCCAAACAGAGATATAGCATTGACTCAGTCTTTCGGTCTGCCTGTGTCCATGGTTTGTCTCCACACATGCTTCCTATCTCCATTTGTTTCTGGCAGCGATTTTTCCAGTTCATTTTTAGTTGTGCGTTCCTTGCTAGTCTTTCCCTCTCCGATTGTGCCGACGATCCTGTTATTGTACTCTCATAGATGGGTTCAAGTGGTAGTTGTACTGTTTCGGGTTTCGGTTCTAATAGAATGTCTAGAGCAATATTATCCTTCGCAAGGAGAGCCAATTTAGCCTGCATCTACCACTTCTCCCACTTCAATGGAGGATCAACGCTAGGCTTTTCCCAAAAGGGCTCAATGCCAAGTGGGGTCCGCTTTTGAGTTGCTGACTGCACCATGTCCTACACAAATGAAATTATGTACTTGATTTTGAGTCGCGAGTTGCAATTATGTTTCTACTTTGCTAACTTGCGCGGCGGGTGCGCTTTGTATAGTTTATAATTGAATTCTCTTAGCGAATCGCTTGGCAAATACTTGTCTAGTTTACTTGACTAGTTAAGACGGTTAGAGAAGAATAAGTTAATTATTCAACTGTTCGCGAAGTGCAAAACTAAAAGAGTGATACTGAAAGTAAAATGATATTTCAGAAGTCACAGCGATCATGAACAACAATTTCCCGATGCGAGAATTAAGATAACAGACTATTCTACTCATGCCCTTCGCGAATAAGTACACTAAAACAAAATAATTACATCGTATAATAAATTTACTGCACTAAATTAATTGATGATGTATGACAGTTATATTTTGATTAAAAATCTGTATAAGTTATTGCTGCCTCTATTAGCTGATCTCAAATAACCTTCATTTAGAGTGACACAAACCCATTTGACATTATCTCTTTGAATTAAAGTAAATAAATGTCAATTTCAAAGTGGGGAAGTCATTTTTGAGAGTGAGTTAAGTCAAGTGTGACTAAAACTTTAATCACGCGCATGATTAAAAAAACTCGCTCCGCTAAGAGCGAAAAATGACGTCACACATGCAATTCAGTTGAAATTGCATGAACGCATGAACAAAAAGTGGCTGTGACGTCATATGGTCGTAACAAAAATCATGACGACGAAAATAAAAACAAAGAGAAGGCCAATAATAGCCCCAGCTATCGCAGTGCGGCTATTAAACAATGAATCGTCTTTATCACAAAAAATTTGCAGCTCTATCTTCGAAATATGTTTCTGCGAAATTGAAGAAGTTGGCGATACTTGTGAGTGCTAAAAATAATCTCATTATTGTTTTGAAACAAGTGAGTGCTAACAATAATCTCATTATTGTTTTGAAACAAGTGAGAATTCAATTTAGAGCAGGTCATGGCTCCTTTTCAACCTTTCCGAGAATGAGATCCAGTACTCTTTTGTTTGTTTGCGTTAGCGATTAATTGTTCCCTGCAAAAAAAGGAATTTGGAATTTCAAGCAGTTTAATTTTGTCTTACTTCACCTGTGCCTCGAATATTTGTTCCGTTTAACTTAGACACTTGGATGTAATTCATTGGATACCAATAGTTTTTAGATTTGGGAAAAATTTAGGTAAATAAGTAGAGCAAGTGCGCCACCTGCTTCAAATTAAAATTATTTCGTCAGAATTCTTGATGGAAATCTTCCCTCTTACATAGAATTTTTTGTTTGTTTGCTTTTGTTTGTTTGCGTTTGTTTGTTTTCCAGTACTCTTTTGTTTGTTTGCGTTAGCGATTAATTGTTCCCTGCAAAAAAAAGGAATTTGGAATTTCAAGCAGTTTAATTTTGTCTTACTTCACCTGTGCCTCGAATATTTGTTCCGTTTAACTTAGACACTTGGATGTAATTCATTGGATACCAATAGTTTTTAGATTTGGGAAAAATTTAGGTAAATAAGTAGAGCAAGTGCGCCACCTGCTTCAAATTAAAATTATTTCGTCAGAATTCTTGATGGAAATCTTCCCTCTTACATAGAATTTTTTTTGGATTAAATTTTTTGCATCTGACATTTATTTGAACTGAAGTGAATTAAACTCAACTTAAACTTCAAGTTGGTTCTAATCTTTACCCTTGGAACGTTAACTGATTGAACAATCAAAACCAGGTGGCAAAGAGTTTATTAAAAAAGTGTTTGACACGTGTCTTTTGTGGTGTTCAGCTCATATTTGTATGATATATTTGAGTAGAAACATACGACACTAGCTGTAGTAGCAGACAATGACAGTTATTTTGCAATAAGTGTACACAATTCACCAGTTTGCTCATAGCGTGAACTTCATTATGTAATTATGTTCATATGCCACTCTTCGTTTTTACCTACACAAGATCCTTAACACCTCGCAACAGTTTGTTCACGATTATTGTTACTCAGCAGCAGGGACCAGAGAAAATTCAACAAGACAATAGTTTATTATCTTTACCACAAAATTTCATCCATCGTGCATTTTGAGCTTAACTGGAAACGCACAGCTAGGATGCGAGATGACTTTTTTTTCCACAACAGAAAAATTTCCCGTATCCTATAAAGCCTTGCCTATGTCTCATTGAACTTTCGACCCTATCGCATTAAAGACCCCATACTTGGGGAAAACACCTCGATTAAGACCCCCATTAGATGGGGTGCAGAGGTTCTAGTCCCGGGTGGGATCTGAACAAGCCAAATTTTTCCAAGCTCAGTCAAATGAGAATTAAAGCACCATTTGCAACGCAATATGACACAACAACAACATTAACAGCAGTCAGAGGATGCCAGCCTCACTTCTGATAAAAGCATTTCTGATTTGTCACCAAACAACAGCTCAGTTGTATATAGAGAGTATTTTCACTTGGAGTGCAAAATAAAAATTTGAGTAGAGTTAAGGAATGAGAGTGATCACTTGAGCACAGAGAGAATTAAGGGCACAGCAGCCCACGAGGGTTTCTCGCGCTAACATAACACACAACCCTACAAGGAACCCCGTACCCCCTACCCAGCGTCAAATCCAGTGAATAGCTATTGTGACAACTGCTATGCATTTTGTCGCAACTTAGATACAAATTCTCAAAATTTAGAGACAACCCGTATAAGGCTTGAAATGTTTTCACCCTCTTGCAAATTTCTGGCACAGACTTTAGAACCAAAACTTGAAAATTATCTCAATGCTTGAGATCATAGACGTTTGGCAAAGTCTAATGAACAACAATAACACTTCCAGTTGATTAATAGTGCTGAGTGGGCTACGTTTGGAGTACGGAACCAATTTTAGTTTTTCGGAAGTTTTCGGATAGCCTTCAGGGTAGAATGGGGGGGGGGGGGGCGTAACTGGCTTAGAGAGAAACCAATGAGTATTAATAGCACGTGTATTAAAGGCAGTATTAGTTAGAAATGCACTACACAATTAATCAGACAACACCAACGAGACAAAACTTCAAAATTTTAACTTCGAAATTAGTCTTTTTTGCCGCATTAACTTCATCTCGTTGGATATTTCAACCCAAATAATCCAAACATTAAAGGCAAATGTTATTGTGGTTATCACATCACCTCTTGACCTGCTGCTGCAAAGGATGGAGTCATTATTAAAGCAGTGTCTGATTAACTAAAAGTCCCATAGTTTATGGATTACTAGGTTGTTACAGCTATTTCCACACGCAGCAGGCCAGAGAAAACTATTAATTATCTCAACAATCAATGGACAAATAGTAAAGGTCAATTATTGCTGATATTTTTAAACAACAAAGCACTAGACATTTGATTTTTTTTGAACACATTAGATTCACTAAAGACAAAAAATAACACTTAGAAATCTGGAATGGGCAAATCTAGTTTGGCCCCCGTGGCAATTTTTTTGAGCACCAATAAAATGCCTTGAATAAAGATTATGTTACAAAAAATGGCATTATCAATCAAATGTCTAGGGACCATTCAAAGACAATCGGCCAAAATTCTTGGTCCTATTTTACAGGTTTATTAAAAGGAAAATATCAAGGAATATCATAAGAGTAGAATACAAATATATATCAATCTTTCAAGACAATGTCGTAAAAACATTATATGGAGTGCTTGTGAAGTGAAACTAATCCATGTATCATTATTACTTTCATTTTTATTATCATTTGTTCATTATATTATACACATGATGATATAAGAGCTAGAGAGGCAAGATTACAACGTAGACTAGGTTACAGCAAATTAATTTCTTTCAAAATTTTATTAGATCAGTTTTTAATGTTTCTTCATCAGTCCAAGAATTCAAAACCATCGCAGTTTCAATCGCATGATCTTGAAAGTCAGTTTGCATTAAAAGCAGTTTTTGAGTTAAAGCCACCCGAAATCTCTCGACATCAGACTCCTGAGCGACTCTGGCAACATGTGTTGAAGTGAGATCTGTTCGGACTTCCAAGGAGAACTTGATTATGGCAGGCAGTAAGATCGGATGTGGGTGTTGGAAATTGTGACAGCAAGTCCCCGAGTTTTCAATATGCACCAAGTCCTAAAAATCATTCTATTTTACATCATTTAGCTGAGTAGAACTGTTTTATTTTAGAGCAGCACTTATAAAGAAGGTGCTTCCCTATTCTTGCATACCATTATGCAAAGATATACGACCGATTACAGGAAAATAGCATCAATGCACCACTATGACATTACGTAAATTGAAGATCACAAAAATATTCCAGATATTCCCCTGATCGATTAAGTTTCTCAACTGCGTTTACTAAATTATCATTTTTCCACAACGCAATAGATATCAATCGGCCACGGACGTCTTAACCAAAAAAAGTTCAATTGAGTTCCATCTGGCATTGAGTTCCATCCACCAAAAAGTCAAAAATGCGGCTGAAGCAACAGTAAAGTGAGTCAGTAAAGTGAGTAAAGCAGTTTAAAAAGACAGACCAAAAAACAATTTCCATTAAAGGATGAGATGTTATACTTTGATAAAGAATCTGTATAAGTCATTGCTGCATCTATTAGCTGCTCTCAAATAACCTTCATTTAGAGTGACATGCATTCACCTGAAATTAAAAAATAGAAGCGCTATAATAGATAAGCCTGAGAAGCTAAGGCAGCTATTAACGAGAAAGATTTGAGCATTAAAATCATTGTAACAAGTCAGACTAACAATATAAAAGCCACACAGATTTAAAACACAAAATTTGATTTAAAAACTCACTGAAATCTTTATGCCACAAAATTTTCTACTGAAAACATTTTGTAACGTTGAAAACTGGCCCAACTGCCCATGATGGTCAAATACTGACAGGTTTAAAAAATAACTCACGATACTAGTATTAAAAAACTAGAATTCAGCAATTAATTCAGCGATCCAAAAAAAATTATTGTAAAAGCATAAGGAGGCAAAAAATATTCTTGGAAAGTACGTTAAATTTTTCAAATAGGACTCAAGAAAACATACTTTTCTTTGGAGTTACAGCAGTTAAGACAAAAATAAGACATAAGTCTCTCTCTTGTTGGATATCACATGCAAAAAAGAAGATTAAATTATTGCAAAAATTTAGTCATGAAAAAGACAGAAACAGAACAATGCAAAGGCAAATAGGCCTTCTTTAGTCTAAAATCAAGGCCCCAAGAAATTTTGCAGAAATTAATAACCATTCAAAACTATTAAAAAATTCCAGCTAAAAATCAGAGAAAAAGTTAGCTTTGTGTTTTCTCATAGCAGCAATTACAAAATCATGATATATTTAACTCTTGTCGGAAAAACCATAGACAAAATGAGTTCAAACTATTGCGAAACTTAGTCATTAAAAAGACAAAGGACGCAGAACAAAAACTCAAAGCAAAAATCGTAAACAACCAAAACCTAACTAAGATATTCTCAGAAAACAAAACATAGTTGGCAGATTGCCAGAAAATAGCCTCAATAGATTTGTAGATCAGCAGCCTAAAAAAACAGTAAAAAAGACAGACCAAAATTCGTCTTTTCATTGAAGGCTGATCTGTTATATTTTGATTAAAAATCTGTATAAGTTATTGCTGCTTCTATTAGCTGATCTCAAATAACCTTCATTTAGAGTGACACACACCCATTTGACCTTATCTCTTTGAATTAAAGTAAATAAAAGTCAATTTCAAAGTGAGGAAGTCATTTTTGAGAGTGAGGTAAGTCAAGTGTGACCAAAAATTTAATCTGAACAAAAAACGCATGAACAAAAAAACTCGCTCCACGAAGAGCGAAAAATGACGTCACACATGCAATTTAGTTGAAATTGCATGAACGAATGAACAAAAAGTGGCTGTGTCGTCATGGCCGTAACAAAAATCTTGACGAAATTAAAAAACCAAAAGAAGGCCAATAATAGCCCCAGCTATCGCTGTGCGTCTATTAATAACCGACTTACGCTTTGAAACGACCAGCGAGCTGTTGTCTACTGTAGTTGCCAGCTGGGGCTTAGTGACCGTAGCATTATGGCGTGCATTCGGAGGAGCCAGGTTCTGAGGACTGGACCGGGGGCATGAATCGCCAGGAGGAGGAGGTTGGTTGTGGTGGTGGGGGTGGGTAAGTATGTATGCCTGAGTGCACGTGTGTGTCGAAGAGGGGAGGACTGACGGGGGGTCAAATTCTAAGAACCGTCATTCAAGCCATGAATTTGTCTCCTCAAGACAGTTCCGATTAATCGCATACTTGAACCAGAAGGGCGTAAGGCTTTAGAAGAGCTGCTCGGCAACCTGATGCCCTCTGGGATTTACCACTTTATTACGTTCTTAACGAAGAGAACTTAAAGCGTCAGAAAAAAAAATTGGTTAGCGAAAATTCCAAAAAGACTGCAGGACTAATATAATCGCTTGGTTTCAGAGCAATTATAGACGACCATCAAAAGTCGAAAGCGGAAAACTTTGCAAGTCTTTATATTAAATGAGATCCCTTAAAATTGTCATCAACATCAACATAGTTTTTTCATTTAGATTGAACCTGTTAGAATATCGATCAAACTATAGTCTTAAACTTAGTGAGAATTAGAAAGAAAGTTTGACTTACCAGATTAGAAAGACAAGCAATATGACTTTGATCAAAGAAATTATATAAATGAATCGCCAAGAAATGGTGCTGAGAATCAATATTCGGTTCAAATTGGTGAATCTAGATAACTATTATTAGAGTTAGATTAAGTGATGTAAAATCTTCCCAGCATGTATTAAATGATGATGATATCTCCGGAAGTGTGAATGAATTCTTAGAAAAGTGCAAATGCATTCCATTTATGGTTCCCTTTGCGACTGATTTGCAGAAGCAAACCATATTGGGTAACCCTTGCGACCCCCATTATAAATCACGGTGCTAAGATTAGTTTTGTATCTTGACTTTTTCACACTGATAATGGGTATATATACAGCTGATTTTTGAGTCCTTTATCATCCCCAAATTCAAATCACCATCTTGATCTAATAATCAGATCTCTCCTGTAAATCTCTAAATTCTTCTGTAAAATATCATTTTGTTATTCTCTCATTTTTTTTGAGAAAATAACTCTTTTAGTTAAAAACGCTTTTTATTCCGCTTGCGAAAATCCATAACCCAACAGGTTATGGGCCCAGCAATATTCTAAGTAATAAAATTAATTTCCAAAACAAAACTAATTTGTTGTTGACAGTCATAATCCTTTTCTGCTTAGTACCTTTTCTTTTCACAACTGTTTTGCCTGCTCAAACTTCAATGGATCAACAGACAGTGAAGCTGCTGACCTACACAGGAAAGGCACAGGACTTTCCAATCTGGAGCACAAGATTTGTGGCGATGATGCAGACAAAGGGACTCTACAAATCACTACTGGGGACAGAGGAGCAACCCAATGAGCCTGCGCCACTGGCCAATGGGGCAACCAATGATAAGAAGAACCACAGGGTGCTGAAGGATGCATATGAGAAGGAAGTTGCAGACATCAAGGAGAAACGGAACAATGTGTGGTGCCATCTGGCACTGACTCTAGATGCAACAACCCTCATGCTGATGAGACATGACTGTGTGGGAGATGACGGCATTGGAGATGGAGCAAAGGCTTGGAAGCTTTTGCAAGAGAGATTTCAGAGTGTGGAGACGCCGACAGTGGTGACTTTAGTGGCACAGCTTGCTCGACTGCAGCTCGAGGATTCTGAGGATTTGGACAGCTTCTTCATCTGAGGACAGCAGTTGCTCACAAGGCTACAAGAAGCAGGGGAAGCAGTCTCAGAGACCCTCTTCAACGCCTTGGTCCTCACTGGTCTGCCAATGAGGTATGAAAGTTTTGTTATACAGGAAAGCTTCAACCCGGCAACGAACTTCACAGAGTTGAGGAAAAAGCTGCAGAATTTTCATGAGAGCACGGTGCAGAGACACAAGGGACAAAGTGGTTCAGTGTCACTGGCAGTGAAGCGTGACTTCAAGAAGGGACCCAAGAAAGGAAACTGCTTTGTGTGTGGGATCCCTGGACACTTTGCCAAGGACTGCAGGAAGGAGACAGCACAATGCAGCAAGTGTGGTGAGAAGGGTCACCTAGACAGGGCATGCAAGACACAAAGAGATGGAGGCAAACATGAGTCAGTGGAAATGGGTCCAACATTGGCTACACCAGACGAGGAATGCTGGGCAGCTCTTACCCAGTGGAAGACAGCAGGCATGCTAGTGGACAGTGGTTGTACAGATCACATAGTGACGAACATCGATGCGTTCCTGGACTTTCAATCAGTGGTCAGAAATCCCAACGGAGAGGCTTCCAGAGTGGTGGGCAGAGGCTGTGTGAGGATCAGCATACCCTCAAACAAAGGGGAATTCGAACTCAAAAATGTTGTGTGTGCCGGACTATTCTTCAAACCTGCTATCAGTCTCAAGATGCACGGAGTGGGGACATAGCTTCACTTTCGAGAGAGGAAACAGCTGCATGAAACTCCAGAAGGGAACTCGGGTAAAACTAACACAAGAAAATAATTTGTTTTACTTACCCTGCAGCGTTCTAGAATTCAAGATGAGTTCCAACAGCGTTAAACTTGACAGTGCAAGGAAGTGGCACAGACGATTGGGTCATTTGAATCAAGCGGATGTGGTCAGGTATGCACCAGAGACAGTGGGGGAACTCGATGATGTATGCAATGTGTGTGCATTGGCCAAGATCACAAAGACTCCAGTACCAAGAGTGGCAGAGACCCAAGCAGAAGAGAAGCTGGAGAGGGTGTTCACAGACGTGATGGGACCTTTCAGAGTAGAGTCACTGTCAGGGTTCCGGTTCTGCATAGTGTGTGCAGACCAGTACACGAAGTTTGTGTTTGTGGACTTGCTTAAGGCAAAGAGTGAAGCACTGGCCAGCCTGAAGAAATTTGTTCTCAGTGTGGGGACGCCCAAGAAGCTGAGGCAAGACAATGCGAAGGAGTTTCTCTCAGAGCAGTTCAAGACGTACTGCTTAGATGCAGGCATTCTACAGGAAAAGACCATACCAGAGACGCCACAACAGAATGGGTTAGCTGAGAGGTGCAACAGGACACTGCTGGAGATGGCAAGATGTTTGCTCATTGACTCAGGACTTCCCAAGATGTGGGGAGCAGCAATTCTTCACGCAGCAAGGATCAGAAACTTGGTTGTGAGACGAGAAGAAAAATGCCCAGCAGAGCTGATGAGAGGTATAAAACCTAAGCTTTCAATTAGTAAATTATCTATTTTTGGTTGCACAGTCTTCATGAGGAAGAGGGACAGAGAAGTCAGCAAACTTGAACCCAAGGCACTGGAAGGAAAGTTTGTGGGTTACACTGAAGGAGAAAACGGATACCTGGTGTACATACCCAACACACGCAAGGTGATGGCAGTTCGAGATGTGATCATCAAGGAGTCTGAAGTGGGCTCAATCCCTGACAACAAAGAAACGGCTGACCTACTAGATGATGGGTCGGAACTGGTAATCTGGCACCCAGATGATGGTCATCAAGATGATGACAACAGAGAACGGCAGGACACATCTACTGCAATAAAGGAGGAGTGGCATGACGCAGGGAGCGTGAATACTCAAGAAACAACACTGAGACCAGACGCCTCAGATGTTGGAGAAACAGCACTAGATGAAGGATCTACTGCAACAAGAGGGAGTTACAGAGACTCAGAGTCACTGGAAGACAGTGACACAAAAGACTTCTCACAGTTAGAGACAGTTGGCTTCAATGAAGATGCACTGGAACACGCGGACAGAGCAGAGCCCAGACGAGGGACACGAGCAAGGAATGTTCCGCAATTTTTTGGAGAAGTCAGGACCCATCTTGCTGTGACTGAGGGCGACTATGTGGAAACCAAAACAGTCTACGAAGCCAAGCAAGGTGACGATTGGGACCAGTGGCACCCGGGCAATGAAGGACGAGGTCAAGGCACTCCAAGACAACGAGACTTGGAACCTAGTGAGACCACCCACAGACAGGGACGTCATACCGGGCAAATGGGTCTACAAAGTGAAATTGAGACCCAGTGGTCAAGTGGACAAATACAAAGCGCGCTATGTGGCGAAAGGCTTCAAACAAGTGGAAGGACTGGACTACTTTGAGACTTTTGCGCCTACCTGTAAGCCAGAGACATTCAGGATTCTACTTCAGCTATCAGCGAAGCAGGGCCATGTGATGCACCAATTTGATGTCAAGACTGCTTTCCTGCACTCACCAATCGAGGAAGAAGTGTATCTGGAACAGCCACAGGAGTTTGTAAAACGCGGATCAGATGGGGAAAAGTTATTATGTCGACTAAATAAATCAATTTATGGTTTGAAACAGGCTGCTAACAACTGGTACAAAGAGCTGGCAAACTTTCTACTGAGACAGAGGTTCACCAGAAGCAGGAACGATCACTGCTTGTTCGCAAGATCAGAGGCCGAGGATTACACCTTCATCTTGGTCTGGGTTGACGACATCATAGTAGCATCAAGAAGTATGACAGTGGTCTCTGATGTCAAGAAGGCACTAGAAGCAACCTTTCACATATGGAAGACAGAGGGAGACTACACTGGTTTCTGGGTCTTAGAATCAGACGAGAAGAGGGCAAAGTCACAGTCAACCAAGAACGCTACATAGAAACAATGCTTGAGCGGTTTCAAATGGATCAATGCAAACCCTCAAGAACTCCAGCTGATTTGAATTTGAAACTCCAGACAGCACAGAACGGAGACGAAGAAGTGGACCAGAGGATCTACATTAGCTTGGTTGGATCACTTTTGTATCTGGCCAAACAGACGAGGCCAGACATCATGTTCACAGTCAACATTCTGTCCAGACACATGAATGCACCTACCAATCAACACTGGATGTGCGGAAAACGACTTCTGCGATATCTTCAAGGTTCAAAAGATTTAAAGCTTACTTACACAAAAGAGGCTAGTTATGATTTAGTGGGGGAAAGTGATGCAGACTGGTCTGGAGACGTGAACGACAGAAAATCAACAACGGGCTATTATTTCAAGCTCAACGGACGTGGCGCAGCACTCAGCTGGGGTGTCAAGAAGCAGGCCACAGTTGCTCTTTCTTCATCAGAAGCAGAATATCAGGGCATGGCAGCAGCAGTTCAGGAAGCACTCTACCTGAAACAACTTCTAGAGGATTTTGTCATCCAACAGAAACGTCCAATAGCAATTGGAGAAGACAACCAAAGTTGTATCAGACTTTGCCAAAACCCAGTCATGCACAAAAGGAGCAAGCACATCGAAACAAAGTTTCACTTCATCCGGGACAAGACGGAGGATGGGACTATTTCAATTCATTACGTCCCTACAGACAAAATGGCAGCGAACATCTTCACAAAGTCCTTACCCGTTTCGAAAATGGAAACATTCAGAGCAGTTTTGATGGGAGCAGACTCTACACAATCAGCTCAAGTCTGAGTGGGGGTGTTAGAACAAACTATAGTCTTAAACTTAGTGAGAATTAGAAAGAAAGTTTGACTTACCAGATTAGAAAGACAAGCAATATGACTTTGATCAAAGAAATTATATAAATGAATCGCCAAGAAATGGTGCTGAGAATCAATATTCGGTTCAAATTGGTGAATCTAGATAACTATTATTAGAGTTAGATTAAGTGATGTAAAATCTTCCCAGCATGTATTAAATGATGATGATATCTCCGGAAGTGCGAGTGAATTCTTAGAAAAGTGCAAATGCATTCCATTTATGGTTCCCTTTGCGACTGATTTGCAGAAGCAAACCATATTGGGTAACCCTTGCGACCCCCATTATAAATCACGGTGCTAAGATTAGTTTTGTATCTTGACTTTTTCACACTGATAATGGGTATATATACAGCTGATTTTTGAGTCCTTTTTCATCCCCAAATTCAAATCACCATTTGATCTAATAATCAGATCTCTCCTGTAAATCTCTAAATTCTTCTAAAATATCATTTTGTTATTCTCTCATTTTTTTGAGAAATTAATTCTTTTACTTAGTTAAAAACGCTTTTTATTCCGCTTGCGAAAATCCATAACCCAACAGAACCTAAAATCGTTGCAAGTTTGACATAGTTGACAAATAATTCTGGACCTTAATTCAAATATTCCCAATTTTGATCAAAATTTAAAAATTCATGGGGTCAAAGTCATGGAAACCAAAGATATATTTCGGCCAATTTTTCAAGAATGGTTACGTGAATCTGCTTGGAGCCACTCAAAACTTCTGCTTTTATCGAGGAGGTGACTTCTACACGTATTCATGCTTAAAACACGAAACGCGCACGTTCTAAAATCACAACAGTCAACTTCCGGCCAAGTAGGAAATTCTGGCACTGCAGACTTTGGGCACTTAAAATGTGCACGTGCGTGTTTCAACTTGACTTTCAATAGTAAACTGCCGCCAAATAAGTTCCTGAACTTGTCCGAGAGAAAGTAAAAAAACAGCGCACCAATACAATCCAGTTCACCGATTGTAAAAACAAGCACTCAATAGCTACCGCCGATACTTAAAAAAAATGATGCTCACTTTTCTCCAGACAAAACCTTGGAATTTGCACGTGGCTAGTGTTTAATTTGAAACGTCAAGTGTTTTAACTGGAAAGCTAACAAATTTTGAACAAACACCAACTGAAGCAAACTATCTGTTTATACAATTTTCGATTATTTTTTTCTCCAACCATGAGAAACTGTTCTTTCGTCATCAATATGAAGGGTTACTAGCATCCAGAGTCAATATATGTTATCAAGGGAAAGAGAACTTTAAAATACAAGACTATAGATTATCAAAATCTACCAGGGGTGAGCAACAATTAGAATTTCACTTGACTGCAAATCTACGGTCTATTAAGGCAAAAAAAAACATGTTAAAAGATCCGACATTCAAACAAAATGTTCCACCTCAACTTGTGAAAAGCCCGGCTTCGAGATGTCGGATTTTTAAAATTAATACAAAATCAAAGCACTTTTCAGACAAAAAAACCGCAATGAAAAAAATATAAGTAGCAGACAGTTTTGAATTACTTACGATCTCAAAGAGGAGTAAAATAATTTTGCCCAAGTCAACTTTACAATATTACTTAATATTAATGTACAATTTCCGCCCATCTCTTATTTCAATAACGAAACATACCCGGCAGATTGCCGGAAAATAGCCGCCGTTGATTCCAATAAGCATGATTGGGATTGAAAGAATAGAAGATATTGAAAAAAAAAGATTTTTGTACAAAAACATTTTTAAGTCCGATTTATTTTGATGGCATTTCGTAGTTGAA
The DNA here is from genome assembly GCF_964194025.1 of Convolutriloba macropyga. Taxonomy (NCBI): domain Eukaryota; kingdom Metazoa; phylum Xenacoelomorpha; order Acoela; family Convolutidae; genus Convolutriloba; species Convolutriloba macropyga. The sequence continues at coordinate 12,489,700 of NC_134469.1, read as the reverse complement.
GATAACGTACTTCTGTTTCTTAGAGAGAGAGGCTACAGGGGCTACTATCAATACCAATAAGCATTAGAGATGGTAACTAAGACTTATAGGAACGACGTTCAAATAGCGGGCATCTAAAATTGGGCTTTATGGGTTTATCCCGTTTCTACTTCTGACTTCAATTTTTTATACTGACTCTGTTCATTTTGAATTGCTTTGCTGAGCAACTGATCTTCAAAATCACTTTTAGCAGAATGAGAGAAGAGAGAAACTAGTCTAGAGAAGTCAAAAAGATATCACGCAAAATGTTGAAAAAGCGGCAAAATGAGGTAAAGCGAAAATTTTTTTATTCGACGAAGTAAAAAAACATAGCAGGACAAGTCCTGACGTACAATTCAAAGAATTTTCATTGACTAAACAGAAAACTAGACCTAGAACGGACTATGAATGGTTTGGAAAAACCATTTAGAAAAAAATCCGATCCAAAAAATCGAAAAAACAGTAAAAATCAAAGTGAAATTGCCGCATGTGAACAAAAAACCACTACCGATAAAGCGAATTTTTGTTCAAACACCGTATTCTCACTCTACTTTAAAATTAGAGCGAAAAAATTTCACGCCGCAAAACCACTCGCTTTTTCGCTCCATTTCCTGTTTCGGCGTGACCAAAATCACCACTCCAATTTGACTTCAAAAATCATGAAAATGTGTGAACAGACCTTAAAAAAAAAAACATAGCCGGAAGAATTCCGGAAACGACTCGAAGTGAAAATCCATTTAAACGTTATCCAACTACTAATCAAACAAAACGTGCCTTCACTAAATTATGATTATCTTGAAACAAAACCATGAAACAAAAAAGTAAAAACAATAAAATCAAATCTGTTAAAATATGATAAAAAATCTGATCAAATTTTGTTATAAATTGAGATCCCGAAAAAAACGTTTGCTGCCAAAATAACTTCATCAAAACAACGAGTACTTATAAAAACTACTTATGTGAATTTTGAAAAAATACTTTAGGCTAAATTATGAAAAAGCTCTTAAAAACAACTTTTACTGAAAAACTGGAAAAAGTTACTAAATTTTTTAATATTTCAAAAGCATATAAATCCCAAGAAAAATTCCCTTCAGCCAATACGGTATCCAGACGCTCGCAAAACAATAGGCAAGTCATAATAGGCTAAGAAACTTAGCTAAAAACAAAAAAAAAGAAAAACCGCAAAAAAAAATTAAGAAAAATGGTTCCAATTTTCGCCATACTTTTGTTATATTTCTCAACAAAAAAATGATTCTTACCCACAAAACTGTAACCAATTGATATCATAAATTTGCTCAAGTAGAAGCGGTTTCTTCAATGCCCATTTGAGCCAGTAAAACAAAATAATCGTCGAAAAAACGCAAAAATTAGCCCGAAAATCAGCAAAATCAATGAAAAACCTCCGAATTATCATAAAATTCATATGAATTTCCAGAAACCTTCAAACCGCTACCGCAATGAGCCTAAAATTAACACAAAATCATAACCAAACCTCTTAACCAAAAAAATGAAAAAAACTGCTTTAAAATGCCGCACGTGAACAAAAAAATTTCGCTCGCTTAGAGAAAATTTTTTCACACATCAATTTCTCGCTCTCTCAAAAACAGCAGTATGAACAAAAACCACTCTCGTTTCGCTCCGCTCTTTACTTTTGTTCAGCACCAAAATCACTCCAAATTTTTTCACGCGTTTCATTTCCCGCTTCAAAAATCACTCCAATAAAATTGATTAAAAAAAAAGGACTTCTCCAATACTCCTCTTCGAGTCGTAAAAAGACAGCGCCCCAATACAATTCAAATTCTTTGAATTGTAAAAAAAAAATAGGAGCGCTATAATAGCCGGCTGAGAAGATGAGGCGGCTATTAAAAAAAAACAAACATAGATTAAACAAACATTTAGAGATAGGTCTGAGGTCAATTCAGTCAATCTGTTATGAGCAAAAATTTTGTACACACAGTGAAATTTTTGAAACACTGGTCGAAACAAGAAAATTGATTGGAGGTTTTTGAAAATGGTTAGAAAAAAGCAATGCCAAATGGCAAAAGCTACAAACTGGTCTACTAACATCACTTCGCCAAAGACTCTGCTCGGGTCTTTACCAAGTATCACAACAGGGGCGTGTACCATTTTGATGAACATAGTTAACCTACACTTGAAAAACCACTCGACTCGAGGGTCTGCAATGTGTTCATTAGAAAATAACTTACAAAATAAAAATAATCCTCTACCATCGGGCACATTGCTCTCGAATTATTCGCTAGGGGTTGTCAGCTTTATTTGTAGCTATCTTAGGCTTACGCACTGGTTAAGAGGGGTCCGAAAAAGTCAAAACTCAAATTGTCCTTCGCACATGAAGTTCTGCTTTTTCAGCAGCATCGGTGAACCGTACGGTTCGAGCCAACAAGAGCACGAAGAGCTATATACCAGCCTAATGCTGACGGGCTTAATTGGCACCAAAAGACGCACGTTTTCCATTCGCTAGCATCGAGCCAGTCTCTCTAGGGGACGAGAAAAATGATGCAAACCCTTGTCCAAAATAGCACACTTTACGTCTTTTGATAACTCATTAGGGATTGTATTGGACAACAATTTTTATAGCACCAAGTGCACTTTGAGGTACCACCTTTAAATGTTTCAGTATAAACTGGTATTCGCCTAATTTCTGCTCAGCAAAATGTTGACAATATTCACCAAATGCATACAAAAATCGTTCGCTTAATAATATACACCCCCTGACAAATGATTTAGCGCATAAAAATTATTTGCGTTCTCTTCATAGAGGAACCGCCTTCCTTGGAGAAATGCATTCTCCTGCTCCATGAATCCACAAATGTGCCAAAAGAGCTTTCGAAATTGCTGAGATTCTGACCAAAATTTACATTCCCGTGTCCAAAACTTTGGCAACCAGAAAAGCTTTCCGAAACTGTTGACACAAAGTCATGCAAAGCGCCAAAAATTTAACAATTTATCGTTTTATTACCGTTGAATTCTAGCTAACGAGTAACAGAACGTAAACTAGATGTGAAATAGTCAGAAAGCAAATTAGCTGCTTATAAAAAATCTGCATAGAATGGTTAGACACCCATCATTGTTGGAACGACAATTTGAACAAGCAGCAGACGGTTGCAAACAGTCTTAATGCCAAACAACACCATCAGCAAGTTCTTTTACAGAAGTTTTAAGGCACATATTCCCATATACATACGTACTAACTTTTTCCTAACAAGTAAATTTTCATTAAAATTTTACAACCTAAACAGCCGTTCTAAGTGACAATTTTATTACATTCAAATGGGGGCTTATCATATTCAAAAATGGGTTCGTCTAAAGGACACAGTATTAATGGCCTCAAAAAGTAAAAAGAAAGGAACTTCAAAACCCTATCGATGGGAGAAGTTGGCGGCTACTATGCATTCAGACGATTAAAATCTGACTACACATTAAGAATACGCCCAATAAATTCAAACCACCATCAACCGCAAGCATGAAATGCGCAAAATATTACAACTAGCACAACCACCACAGCTAGCTTACTATCATGCAAATCCAACACGAAATGAAGTGAAATGACGCGTAGAGTATAACTTAGAGGCGAACTTGATTCTAATTTGAGATTGGAGGGAATTAGACTTATTAAGCTTAGAGTGACGCAGTTAAGATTAAGCCCAATAGGCTGAGCTGCAATCGCATAACGTGTTTGGCAACCGCCCAGTGTTTATCAAGTTGCGACTATTCCACCTAAGGGATTGTTTCCCCCTCAACAATCTAGATAAGAGCCCCAGGACAACAATGCTAAGCGAGTCTTTTAATATGAAACATGTGTGTCAACAACCCAAAGCAAACTTTGTAGACCAATCAACACATTATTTAAAACCTGCTTGCCAGATACCTGCGCGATCATTTTAGTCCTACTATCATTAAAATAATTCAGACAATAAGGCACTTGCTTTTTTGATATAGGCCTAAACTGTGGAATAAACGGTGCCATATTTTATATCTGTTTTGCTATCAAACACCTAACTACCAACCATACAATCTAGCTCAAAATATTTATGGCAACCAGTAAGTGCGCAAGACGATTATGGTCATAAAACACGCATAAATATACAAACAAGCACCGAAATTGTATCTGCGTAACAATCGCTTATAAACCTCTCCACACTTGAATTAGGATTTGTTATTACTTTTCAACAAGGTGTAAAAGTGAATGTTGGTGACGCAAACCGGGAATAAAATATCCAAGTCTTGCTCAATCGGCTTCTTGTCTTATTTTTGTTGAAAGGAGTTGAAAATAATAGATCAAAACACTCAACGTCACTTCCAGAAACATGAATGAACAAATTTGTTCAACATGAGATTTTATTTTCACGGCAATGGACAAATACAATATTGACTAGGATTTATTACAGCGATTTCGACATTTGGATAATTTCTATACCACGCAGAGATCAAGCGTCTATCCGACAAAATTTGAACGCACTGCACTCATCGAAGGTAAAACCTATGACCGGAAATTTTTATTTCCTGATTCAATTCGACTTGTGAAAGAAAATTCCTATGGCACATAAGACCCTTTTATCCAGTGTAGCCAAATATGTTACGTAATGAATCAAGTAAAATTCGATGCAATCCCTTGAAAACTTATTTGTAAAAAGCGCATCTACCGGCTTATCGTGTTTTTATTCAGTTGAGAACTCAAAACTCAATTCTGTTTGAAGTAGCGAGTCGGCTAAGTCCGACGTCAAGCGTGAAGCTCTTGATTTGTATGAAATGATACGTCGACAAAAGATAAAAAAAATTAGACCTAAAAATAACTAGGAACTGACTTTTAAAATATTTAGAAAACATAGCCGGCAGATTACCGGAAAATAGCCACCGTTGACGCGCTTGACTCACATCAGGATTGAACCAGAAAGAAGAGAATTTTTTTCCTAAGTTTCAAAATGTGTTCTAATTCGGTGTGTAGTTTCAGTTAGATTCTGAAGCTATACTTAATTCAGCTTCTAAACTGAAAGCTATTAAGCTTAATACTAATGTCAGCTAGCAATCGCTCTAATGAACAATCGATGATAACCTAATAAACTATGACTCAATGACAGGGCTTTAATCCCGTTTCTTTTGATTTTGCTCTTTTGACATTGCCCGTATTCACTACAATACGCAATTTAATGCGTGAAAGAATTTAAACTCAATTCAGTTGAAGCAGTGAATCAGGTAAGTCGAGTCAAACGTGAAAATCGTGACTTATTGAAACGAAAAACGTTATCAAAAGGTAAAGCTAATTATAAAAAAAGAAAACAAAGCAGGCCAAGTCCTGACCTACTTAAAACTTCAGTGACTAAACGAATAACTGGACCTAGAAAGGACTATGACTGGATTAGGAAAACCAAGGGATAAGAATTCTATCAAAAAACCGAAAAAATTAAGTGAAAATGGCGCATGTGAAAGAAAACCCCAGCAATAATGCGAATTTTTGTTCAAACACTGGTTCCTCACTCAATTTTAAAATTAGAATGGAAATTTCACTCGCTTTTTCGCTCCATTTCCTTTTCCGGCGTGACCAAAGTCATCACAATTTGACTTCAAGATTCTATGACCATCTGTGAACAGATCTTAAAAAAGACAGCGCCCCAATACAATTCAAATTCTTCGAATTTTAAAAAAACGAGAGCTCCTAATAAGTAGCCGTTGAGAGGTTGATGGCGGCTGATATAAAGATCATAATCTGCATCACCTGAAAAAAGTCATTGAGTTTTTGCTGAACACCGTTTCCGCAGTCTGCTTCAACTTAAACTTCAAAAACTTCAGGCCACCACACTACTCACTTTTCACCCCACTTCCGTTTTCGTCGAGCTCAAATTAGTCACCAAACTTGACCTCAAAATAAACAACATAGCTGGCAGATTGCCAGAAAATAGCCGCAATTGCTTCGTAGATCTGCAGTCCCAAAAAAAACAGTAAAAAGACAGACCAAAAAAATTCGTCTTTTTCATTGAAGGCTGATGTTATATTTTGGTTAAAAATCAATCTAAATTTTTACTGCCTCTATTAGCTGCTCTCAAATAACCTTCATTTAGAGTGACAGACACCCATTTGACCTTATCTCTTTGAATTAAAGTAAATAAAAAGTCAACTTCAAAGTGAGGAAGTAATTTTTGAGAGTAAGTCAAGTATGACCGACAATTAAATCACGCATCACGCGAATGAATAAAAAACTCGCTCAACTAAAAGTGAGAAATGACGTCACGCACGCACTTGAGTAGAAATTGCATGAACGAATGAACAAAAAGCAGATTTGAAGTGGCTGTGACGTCATATGGTCGTAAAAAAAATCGCAACGACGAAACAAAAAAACATAGCCGGCAGATTGCCGGAATAGCTGCGAAATAGGCTTGCGTGCCGTAAAATACAGATAGAAAAAGATACAGAAGTGAGTTGATAATAGTTATCGCCGCCCCCTATAAAATTTACAAGTTTATTTCAAAGGAGGTTGTTTTTGGGTGCAAAAAAAGTTTCCCTGTCGCGTCTCGAACCGGCGATCTCCAGATTAACAGCCAGTCGCCTTAACCACTAGGCTGTCGGACCATACAATCTGTTTTCTTACAATCAACGTTGTTTTAGGAACAGATTCTGTTTCTGAATAACCGCAATTTAGGTCACGCAGAAAGCGTGAAATCAAGCGCGAAAAAGCCATTTAAGCAGTGACGAGACAGAATGTTCTAGAACAAATGTAAAACGAAAATAAAGCGTCAGACGACGAAACAAAAAAAACTAAGAGCACCCCAATATAGCTACGCTCAGCTTACAGCTTCGCAGCTATAAAAAACAAGAGAAGGCCAATAATAGCCCCAGCTATCGCTGTGCGGCTATTAATAACCGACTAAACGTCGGAAGAATTGCTCTCGAAGGACTAGTGGGAGCTCTCATCCATTGCAGCCTGCTTCATTGGGGCCTAAATGGGACTAAAAAGTTCAACAGTGGGCTTCAAATAACCACATTAGAGGTTAACATACCACTATTAATATTTAAAGTAAAAAATGACACCAGTTTCGGCGCACTTTTTATTTGACTTTTAGTATTAAATTGCCGCCAATTGAGTTCAGCTGCTTGAAATTGTGATTGAGAGAGAACTTTAGATCACGCGAAACGCAAAAAGTTAAGGGCGTAAAAGTCACTCGAAAAGTCAAAATTGTCAAGCAAAAATTTTGCCTAAAAAAGACACACACGTTTACAATAATTGCTATGAACTTCATTCAAGAGCAATTAATCAAATTGTGTGAACAGTTGTCAATAACTCCCAAACAGTTCAAACTTTAAATTGCAAAAAGCCAAATAACAGGCAATGGAGTAGCTGAGGAAACTATTAACCATTATTAGCCTACTTACAATTAGTTAAATAAAAATGTTTTGGGGCACAATCAGTGATAAAAATAGAAGTAGATCAAACAATGGCTCGTGAGAAAACAATATCTCATGAATTCTGAAGAAAATATTGATATTGTGAAACGAAGTGAAAGTGCAGATAAAAGTCACATAATAAAAGTCTTCCTCTCACGCTACTTTCAAAGTAAGAGTAAATCCACAACTCAAACCCACTTGCCTTCCTCATCTGTTTCAGGTCAAAAAAATATGTACTCCAAATTCACCAACAAAATGAGGCCAGAAAAATCAACTCTATTAACGCCTATCAAGACGAAACCCAGAAAAAATTGTCTCGATACTCATCTTAAGCTGCAACAATTCTACCGAAAAAATTACTTTGAGAGAACGGAAAGGAGAAAATGAGTGCAGTTGAAACACAGCAATATTGCTTTATAATGGATTTTATCTCGTCTGAATTTTCGGCGATTCGTAAGTTATGACGGCAATTGAGATCTATGCGAACCGAATTAGACGTTTTGCACAAGCAACTACTGCGAACAACCACTGATTTCGTTTTACAGCCAAAAGAGTTTACTCACATAATAAATTTGTCTTAAGTTGTGGCGTCTAATCCAATGGCTCTGGCACAACAGCAGTGTGTTCACCTCCATTGATTACACTTTTCGGGGAGTCCATAACCCCATTAATGACGTCACAACTGTTATTGTGCTCATCAGATGACGATGACGATGCTATAGTCCTAGTCACATCCATTGACTTATTAGATTTAGATGATGATGCTTCTGTGTGATGACCGTTGACCATGGTCGTAGAGTCTCCTGCTCCCTTTTGGATTGAAGATTGCTCTTTTGCTACTGTAGATGATGATGTCTTTTTAGCTGAATTTGGTCTCTGTTTCTTCTCAGAGCCAGTCTTGTGTGATGAACTTTTGCTGCTACTCTTGCTTGATGAGGTTTCAGCAGCTGACGGTTTATCGTCATCAGCGTCGTCTTTTCTAAAAGCAGAAAACAATTTTGCGTTTTTTTTCTGACACGGAATAAAAAAAAGTTGAAGGGTGAAAATCAAGATTTGCAGAAATTATCACACAAAAAGATACTTTTTAACTTGAGGTAAACTTTCTTTTTGAGAGTCAAATAGTCTAAATAATTCTGAGTATACAAGTTTAACAGCGCAAACTCCGATGCCTCACCTGAGTTATATTAGACTGAATCGAAGGTAATATTTGCATACAAACAAGAACTATATTCTAGAGGACATCAAGCGGGGGATTATATGCTCAACTAGTTTTTTGAGTTCAGTCAATCTTGTCCGATCGATATATTTGACGTAGAAAGGCATGAGTGGTATCAGAAATCCCATAAATGTAGAATTCACTTCTAGTGTAATTTTCCATTAATTTTTCCTGATTATGTCAACACTAGCAACCATTTCGTGTTATTAAATTGCGCGCAACCCAATAAAGAGGCTGATATCAGTCTCATTTTGTTTTTTACAACCGTTAGGATCTGAATTATATAGGGGCGCCGCCCTCTTCATATAGTTACTTTTTAGCGTCAATAAGACGACAAATCGGAACTTCGAACGTTCTAAAATGCAGAAGCAAACCTTTATACCATTTTCTCTAAAAATAATTTTTTATGATTTTGACTTTTGATTTGTATGTATGTAAAAATATTGCACGTGCATCTGGGGGTTGCAAATAATATGCACCCACTAAGCTGGGGGGGGGGGGGAGGGGGGCACAAACGGAAAAGATCCGATTTTTCAAACAGCTTATTTGTTTTGATTTTGACATTTTTGCATCGTAAAAGTTTGCTGAAATTTCTAATTAGAATTTTAGAAAGAAAAATTCAACTTCTATATCGTTTTTAGTGATAAGTTTATACCTCTATTGCAATTGTGTTTTCGGGAACTTTTCCCTCCATTTGTTGTTTTTTGTTTTCTTTCTATAAAATTCCACCAAGGACGTAATATTTTTTTGACAAAGCTAAATGAAAAACATTTTCCGCTTGACGAACATCGTGAATGGAAAAGCAAAAACAATTAAGAGATAGAGAATAACAAAATTTTGCTAGGTGTCAAAAAGTTTTCAAATTTGGTATGCTTTTCAGTTAGATTCTAAAATAATACTGAAATCAGCTTCCAAACTGGAGTCTATCAAGCTTAATTGAAATGCTAGATAGCAACCATAATAAGGAACTTTAATAACCTAACGCACTGACTTAATTATCGGGCTTCGCTTCGGTTTATCCCATTTCTCTTGATTTTGCTTTTTTGACCTTGACCGCACTCATTACATTGCATAATTCAATGATTGAAAGAATTTAAATTCCATTCAGTTGAAGCAATGAGTGAAAAACATAGCATAAAAAACCGCGAAAATCGTGACTTGTGCAAAACGAAAAAAGAAATCAAACGGTCAAGCTATTTTAAAAAACAAAGCTAAATAATAGCCGTTGAGAAGCTGACAGCGGCTATTAGTAACGGTTTTCAACTTTCACGCCAATAACTTTGGCGAGCTTTCAGTTTCGCAAACACTTCGCTTTTACTTTTTCTGAGAACTCTCCCGCTCGATTTCCGCAAATATTGTTTTCAGAGCAGCAAGGCTCAATCCTGTTCAACAAGGGTTCTTTTATAGTAAAATTAACATCAATATATTTGAAGTCCCTTGTCCAGACCTTTTTTCGGTTCCTATTTGCGTTTAAAGTCCCCTCACATCAAAGGGTTTCGCTCACGATCAAAGGCTAACGCTTACGTAAAACAGATAAAAGTATGGTTATCAGCTTTTCGATTTTTATTCGAGACCTGTTCTCGTATGTTTCTTTAATCAGTTGTCTTCTTCGATTACTTTTTGACCATAGGACAATAAGTCAAAACGAAGCCTTTCTATTGGAGGCCTTCATTACACATATAAGTTCCTTGGAACTTAATTTAACTGAAAGTAAAATTAAGACTTTAAGTGCAAAAGTCATGTTATTGAGTGAGGTAAGTCAAGTATGATCTAATAACGCAAATCTAACCACGCAAATGGCTTAAAAACGTTTACTATAAAGAGTGATGTCAAGCGCGCAAAAGTCATTTTGAAAATGCTTTGATTTTTTCAGTTTAGCTGAGTCAGTTTTGCGAATTTCTCTCAAACGACCGGCCAGCGGCCGGCTTTGTCAGTAGCCACGGTTTAGTGAGGCTAGCTTTAGCTAAATTGAAGGGGCGTAAGTGAGCTCAGCGGGGTGGGGGGGGGGGTGCACCAAGGAGGAGGGGGGGGGGGGCGATGGGGTGGGGGGGGGGGTAGTCAATCTCAAAGAACCGCCCTGACTAGCGAACTGAAAGGCTCTAAGAGCACCAAATGCCGGCTGTGCGCGGGGAGGACGAAAAGTCAAATGCGTTGGTCAAGCGAAAAATCGCATAAATAAGACCGACAGGACTAATACAATTGCTACAAACGTCGTTTGAGAGCAATTAAAAACAAAAACAGAGCGTCAGACGACGAAAACAAAAAAAAACTCGGAGCACCGCAATATAACTCCGCTCAGCTTACAGATTCGCAGCTATAATCTTGAAACTTCCTTACTTAGAGCACCTTAGTGTTTGACATTTGGCATCAAAAGTTGAATGTAAAATCTTCATTTTGTTGTTTGACAAATTTAGGTGTCTGCTTGAACAAAACGTTGTTTATTTCTGCTCGTGAAATAGTGTTGATATTGGTTCTTTTTTCGACTAAAGGTGATTTGTGTTAGTTCTCATTTCAAATTCTTGTTAATTCCCGTGACAGAAAAAATTACCAGACTTCTATTAACGTCACTGATATATGTCTGTCGTAGTTTGAGGAAACATCACATTCAAATTCAAAGCATCATCTATCCTTCATTATTTTAAATTTTCCCCCATCTCTGCTAAATCCGGTAGAGATTCAAGCCAATAATGTTGAGTCGTGGAAACATTACAAAGTGTGAAGGCACACTGGACAGCCTCCTTCTTTAAATTAGATTGCTGGAAACATTTTTTCCAGAAGTATATCAATCTGCTTAACACCAAATATTTGATAGAAAAGATTGAATACTGAACCTTTAAGTCCCAAGCGTATTAAATCTTTTACCTACCTATCGAATTAGAATTCCCCAAGTTTTTTTATTTCAAACGAAACCAACATTTTTTAAATTCCAGTTGAAAAGTGAGTACAAAGTAAACTTAAGACTTTAAGTGCAAAAGTTATGTTATTGATTGAGGTAAGTCACGTATGATCTAATAACGCAAATCTAACCACGCAAATGGGTAAAACGTTTACTATACAGAGTGAGAAATGATGTCACGCGCGCAAATGCAATTATTGAGAATAAGAAGTCACTTTGAAAATGCTTTGATTTTTTTCAGTTTTGCTGAGTCAACAAAAGTAACATAACTGACTGACGTCAGGCGAATTGCTCTCAAACGACCGGCCAGCGGCCGGCTTTGTCAGTAGCCAGGCACGGTTTATAGAGGCTAGCTTTATCTTAATTGAAGGGGCGTAAGTGAGCTCAGCGGGGGTGGGGGGGGGGCGATGGGGTGGCAACAGTGGGGGGAGGAGGTAGTCAATCTTTAAGAACCGCCCTTCGCACCTCATGACATATGTCTCAAAACATATTCTGGGAATCGCATACTTGAAGACTAGTGATCTGAAAGGCTCTAAGAGCACCGAAAGCCCGCTGGGCGCAACCTTTATCACATTTTTGAGGACGAAAAGTCAAATGCGTTGGTGAAGCGAAAAATCTCATTTCACTCTGTCTACTTCTCATTTCAAATTTTTGTTCATTCCAATGACAGAAAAAATTACCAGACTTCTATTAACATCACTGATATATGTCTGTCGTAGTTTGAGGAAACATCACCTTTAAATTCAAAAAATCATCTATCCTTAATTATTTTAAATTTTTCCCCATCTCTGCTAAATCAGGTAGAGATTCAAGCCAATAATGTTGAGTCGTGGAAACATTACAAAGTGTGAAGTCACACTGGACAGCCTCCTTCTTTAAATTAGATTGCTGGAAACATTTTTTCCAGAAGTATATCAATCTGCTTAACACCAAATATTTGATAGAAAAGATTGAATACTGAACCTTTAAGTCCCAAGCGTATTAAATCTTTTATGTACCTATCGAATTAGAATTCCCCAAGTTTTGTTTCAAACGAAACCAACATTTTTTCATTAGCAGTTGAAAAGTGAGTACAAAATGGCCAATAAACTTAGAAAAACCGCCAGAGCGTTTCTGTCTGTTATCATTAGTAGCAGTGGAATGCGTTGACAAAGTGCTTATACGAAGTGTATAAAATAAACATCCTTTTAAGATTTTGTAATTCACTCACTTTGTCTTCGACAATAGCATTTTGTCATTTTTTTATTGTTTCTTTTTTAAAAGTTTAACTGCTCCTGTTTTCTGATTTCAACATTAGACATCCGACATTTCAAGAGTATTGCTCATTGTGGTTACGCATCAGTTAACTATAAAGCGGTTCTGCCAAAAAAATACAATAGCATGAGATATAACATCCCAATCTTCATCTGAAAGCATTTTTTTGTTTAAAAGTGGCTTCGTAAGACACTAACTAGTTTACGAGTAGAGAGCTTTCCATTTATATAAAAAGTAAAGCAAAGTACGCTAAAAACATTACATTGAAAATTATCAAACTCGAATTATGGACACGCATGTTTTGAGTAAAGCGTTAAAAAAATTTAAGAAATTTTAATACCTTGAAAGCTGAAGTCATAGCATGACTTTAAAACGGAGCAAGCAAATAGGTTTTTAAAAGCGTGATTCATTTGAACTAATCGTAGGTTGCCCTAATCACTTACTGTGGACATCTGAGGCTAAGCGCAATTGTAGTGGAGAAATCCTATTTTATATTTTTGTCCTCTCATTTTGCTCAGGTTAACAGCGATGGAATAGCAGACCACATGCAAATAGGCAATTGTCAGTTTTATTCTCCCTTATTACAAAGATATGCCACCCAAAAAAGGACCGTCTCCTGTTTCTTGCTTCAATACAACTAGGATAAAGCGTGTACGCGCAAGTACACGCAAAATGTGCAAAATCTAATTCGCCAATACATGCTAATATATTGTAAAAGTTCTCCTTTGTGTTTTAGTAGTCTTATTACCAAATACTGAAGAGAAACAAAAACGCATTTCTAGGAAGAATGTGAGGTCGGGGAAAGACGAAAGCACCCAAAAAATCACAGATATTAGAAAGTCACGTACAAATCACCGCTTCAGAAAGTTGAATGAAACTTGACTGGTAAATGGAGGCACATAGATTGCAGGAGGCAATTATGATAGAAATCTTTATGTTTCCGCTACATGTCTTTGAAACCTTAAAACGGTTCCTTCATATAACAAGAAAGTTCACATGGAACTACGCTTGATTTCACACCAGTATCAGACAACATTCAATGTACAAAACCCTCAGACTAATACAAACATATCAAATTTACAGTTCTGTTTAAATAAATTCCACAGACAACGGGAAACAGCAGAAGTAATCACGTCTGCCTCCATTGAGATTTTACATAGCTAGTTATGACCCTCCCCTTAAACTGATGACCACAGGGTAAACATCGCCTTCAGAAACTAGGCAAAATAAAAAAACATAGCCGGCAAATCGCAGCCGTGCATCCGCTTGACATACAATGGGATTGAAACAGAAAAACAAAAATAAAGAGATAGAAGAAAATGACAGAATTTTTGTAAGTGTCGGAGTTCTTATTTGTCATGGAAATACTACCTATTCGGCTATGATTTAATGACCGGTCTTTATATGTTTATCCCGTTTCATTTGACTTTGCTCTTTCGACTTTCACCGTATTCATTACATTACGTAATTCAATGCGTTAAAGAATTTAAAATCCATTCAGTTGAAACAGTGAGTGAAGTGAGTCAGAAGTCAAATGTGAAAATCGTGATTATGTAAAACGAAAAACGTGATCAAAGGTAGAGGAAATAAAAAAAAGGAGAGTTTCTAAATAATAGCCGCTGAGAGGCTGACGGCGGCTTTTAAACATGCATCCATTAAAATTGATAGTAGGCTTACTGAAGCAGCATTTCATTAGAAAACTTATACCACATTTTAATGAGTCATTTAAAAATTGTCAAAAAATTGAAAAATTCTGTTTTTTGTTGCATAATTTCTGCTTCGTATTTTGAGTATTTAAATAAGCAAAAATTAAATAACTTTGAAGCTGATTTATTTGCAAATTTTCGAGAGCTCATCACTTTTTATCATTAAATCGTGCTGCTTTTGATACTTTTTCTTTTCATGCTTCATGGCATTGATCAGCTTTTGATTTTGATGACAATCAGAACACTGTCTGGAGGGAAAATAATGTGTTCCCTCCAAAGTGTTCTCAGTCATCAAAATCAAAAGCTGCTCAATGCCATGAAGCATGAACAGAAAAAGTAACAAAAAAAGCACGATTTGCGGATGAAAGTAAAGATCTCTTGAAAAATTGCAAATAAATCAGCCTCAAAGTTAATACATTCAATATTTGCATATTTAAATACTTAACATAGCAAGCAGCAATGATACAAAGAAAAATTCAAAGCTAGTATCCTAAAAAAGAAAGAAATATGAGCAAAATAGAAAAATCTACAATCCTTTTTGAAAATAAGGGTCATCATAGTCAAGAAACTCAATTATTTCGCATTGATTCATTTAAGAAAACGAAAACCATGGAACGCACATTAGAAAATATATCTTTGTTTCCTAAAACCGTGTATTAGAAAAGTCGCAGAAAGCAGCCAATGCCGTAAAACGTCAAATTTCACTGATTTTTTTTCGATTTTAGAGTTCTAAAACAAAGTTATAACTCACTAACACTCACTAATGTTGATTTCATTGCATCGATCAAACTAAAAAGTTGAAGTGTTTTAAATAATTGGTTACCTCATAGTAATAACAGTGAATAGCTGTAGTTTGAAACTGCCCGCTTAAATTTGAGAGCTATTTAGCATCAGCACATGTACTGATCTGATGTACAGTTGTTTCCTCTGTCAATGCTATCATTGAAGATAAGAAATTAGAAAACAGCAAGTTTGGGAAAGTATCGTAAAAAGTATTAAGATTTGAGTTTCATTGATTTTTTAAAAGTGCACCACATGCAGCAATAAATTTATCACCGCTTAGTAAGCTTCGGTAAGCATACAAACAACTCTAATTAATTAATTGAACATAAAAAAATCGGAAAATCAAAAATGTGTATATTCATCTTATTTTCTTCAAACAAAACAAAGTTAGATTGATAACAACAAAATCAAAAGGCCAAGAAAAGCAGCCTAAAAATTATTGTGACAAACTGAAATTATCTTTGACACTAAAAACATGAAACCCTAAAAAACCATCTAAAACGGCGAAATCACAAAAATAGCTCTAATATATGATTGATATGCTCTCACTTTTAAAATTATGGTTGTTGACCATATTATGGTTGTCTAATACTTGTTAATATGGTCCAAAAAAGTAAAGTAGAAACTTTAACACTGCTTCGAAAAAGCTGCAAAAGAGCAAAAAATTTTACTGCTAAGCAAAAAATTGTTCACACCTATTTTTCTCGCTCCCCCTAAAAAAAGAGGCACAAACAATATATAACTCTCGCTTCTACCTGCCCTTCAATTCATTCAGTCGAATGCTTAAAACACTTAGTTTTCAAGCGCAGCATTGATATTTACATCCTGTTTTAAATACATTGCAAAAATTATTGATAAAAAAAGACGCTCCACCAATACTCCTCTTCGAGTAATCGAAAAAGCACCAATGCAATTTAAATTCTTTGAATTATAAAAAACTACCAATCTGAAATAGAGTTCACATAATTATAAAAATCAATATTTAAATTCTTTGAATCATAAAAAAACTACCATTCTGAAATAGAGTTCACAGAATTATAAAAACAATGCCAAAAATTAGACCATGAAATGACTACGACTGAAAAACAACTGACTTTGAAAACCATTTTCAAAAAAATCTGCAAAACACCCCGAAAAAAGACAACAGACGTCAAATTTGACTGTGAAAATCATTAAAATTTGTGAAATTCTATAAAAATCACGATGAGAGCGACAATGGCCTCGTAATTACTGCGCGGCCATTAGTAATGGACATTTTGGACCCATATAACAAACATAAACGACTAAACGTCGGAAGAATTGCTCTTGAACGACTAATGGGAGCTCTAATCAATTGCAGTCTGCTTCAGTCGGGGGGGGGGGAGCCTAAATGGGACTAATAAGTTCTATAGTGGGCTTCAAATAACCACATTAGAGGTTAACATATACCACTATTAAGATTTAAAGTAAAAAATGACACCAGTTTCGGCGCACTTTTCATTTGACTTTTAGTATTAAATTGCCGCCAATTGAGTTCAGCTGCTTGAAATTGTGATTGAGAGGGAATTTTAGATCACGCGAAATGCAAAAAGTCAAGGGCGCAAAAGTCACTCGAAAAGTCAAAATTGTCAAGCGAAAATTTTGCATAAAAAGACACACACGTTTACAATAATTGCTATGAACTACGTTCAAGAGCAATTAATAATTCTTGAAATTACACACAAACACACACACACATTCATTGATTTGCACAGCCTAATGAACTTAAAACTTTTGTAGGGCGAATGGAAAGGATTTCTAAAAGTTTTTATATTTTCAGAAATTGTAACGCGATAAGGGGCTAACTTGAGGTGGAAAAAGAAGAAGCCATTGATGACGTTTAACATCTCCAGGACTCCCTTGTGAGTGGGTTGTGTGATGAAGAGGGCTGGCAGAGCAGCATTGGCAAAGGATGCCGAGGAGCTCTTGGAGAACTCGTTGATCTTCCTCTGCAAAGCGACTGCCTGACTGGTCAAGTGTTTCAGGAGCTCACTACTTTCCTTCGTCTTTTCGTTGTCTTCACCTAGCTGCAAAACAATGATGCGTTCAAATGACATCAAGTTTTGATTTAAAGCTGGTAAATTTGAAAAATTTAGTCAACGAAACGAATTGGAACGTATATTCACCATATCAAAATTTATTTTTCATTAAACTATTCTATACTTCTCACACTTTAATTGCTATCATTCTGCAAACAAAAGTAGCAAATTTTGCAAGGTCGCCAAAAAAATTACGAGAATAGAAAACTTCCCAAACATTTCGTTGGAGCTCGTAGACTGACCTCAGTTTTGTAAATATTGAATGCCTCTTTCTCGTACTGCAAAGCTGATCTGAAGTCTCCTTGACAAGACGCAACACAGGCTTTCAGATGGTGCGAAAGGGCCGTTTTCAAGGACATTTTGCCACAGTGCTTTTCATTCAATGTCAACGCATTGTGAAGGAAGCTAAGAGCCTGGTCGAACTTCTGCATCGCATGCAGAACCAGCCCGATGTTTGTATCTAAGGTTGCAATTTCAGGGTGGTCTTCGCCCAGAGCAACACAAGATAGGTAGCGTGCACGATGTAAAAGATATAAAGCGCTGTTTTGCTGTTCGCTACAGAAGCAATACAAAGCTAATCTGAGGTACTCTGAGGTCGTTTGCATAGAATCGTAACCAACACATCGTTCGTACATCATAATGGCTTTGTGTTGATGGGAAATGGCTTCCATTGGGTCGCCCAGGATGTAATTCAAATGCGCTAATAGCTTCAGACACAGTGCTATCTCGCCATGAATTGGTCCATATACGTGATTAAGAAAGTGTAGCGATTCCGTGATCAGTTCGCATCCCGGACGTAGCAAGCCTAAAATTTACTACGTTTTTCATCAACAAAACAACTTCTGTCGTCAATGTTTTTGCAAACATTCTGAAGCAAACGAGTAGCAAGGTGATAAAAAAAATGGAGGCAATGACAGTTAATCTTTAAATAACCACAGAAAAAGTTGACGTTTTCTGTCTCAACTTTTCATGAATTTCGAATTCTTTCAATCTTTTTTCAACGCACTGTTTATTTCATTATTTAATAATGTCATTTCAGTACACGACTTATTACTGCAAACCTCATCTCTGGGGAAGCTACATACCAAACATACCCGGCAGATTGCCGGAAAATAGCCGCCATTGATTCCAATAAGCATGATTGGGATTGAAATAACAGAAGATATTGAAAAAAAAAGATTTTTGTACAAAAACATTTTTTTAAGTCCAATTTATTTTGATGGCATTTCGTAGTTGAACATACTTATGTTTCTTAGAGAGAGGCTAGAGGGGCTACTATCAATAACAATAAGCATTAGAGAGAGGTAACTAATATTTATAGGAACGACGTTCAAATAGCGGGCATCTAAAATTGGGCTTTATGGGTTTATCCCGTTTCTATTTCTGACTTAATTTTTTATACTGACTCTGTTCATTTTGAATTGCTTTGCTGAGCAACTGATGTTTAAAATCACTTTTAGCAGAATGAGAGAAGAGAGAAACTAGCCTAGAGAAGTCAAAAAGATTTCACGCAAAATGTTGAAAAGGCGGCAAAATGAGGTAAAGCGAAACATTTTATTCGACGAAGTAAAAAAACATTGCAGGACAAGTCCTGACCTACAATTCAAAGAATTTTCATTGACTAAACAGAAAACTAGACCTAGAACGGACTATGAATGGATTGGAAAAACCATTTAGAAAAAAATCCGATATAAAAAATCGAAAAAACAGTAAAAATCAAAGTGAAATTGCCGCATGTGAACAAAAAACCACTAGCTAGAAAGCGAATTTTTGTTCAAACACCGTTTTCTCACTCTACTTTAAATTTGGAGCGAAAAAATTTTACGCCGCAAAACCACTCGCTTTTTCGCTCCACTTCCTGTTTCGGCGTGACCAAAATCACTACTAAAATTTGACTTCAAAAATCATGAAAATGTGTGAACAATCTTTAAAAAAAAGACAGCGCCCCATTACAATTCAAATTCTTTGAATTGTAAAAATAGGAGCGCTATAATAGCCGGCTGAGAAGATGAGGGCGGCTATTAACTAGTACATATTTTCAAAAGTTTGATAAATTTTTTTAGACTGTTTAGCTGACCCTGTTGTATGTAATGCTGTCCTTTGTTGAGCAACTTCATTCCCTCTTTAGCCTTGGGTAGGACATGCTTTATCACAGGGTACAAGTTCAGCACATCTGAGGCGTGGAAAGTGGGCGCAATTGTAGAGAGGAAGTCGTAGTTTTTCAACTTGAGCTGAATTCCAACTTTGGGACAGATGGTACGTAACAAGGAGGAGTGGATCATTCCATAGTTGAGACAAATTTCATCTATGGAATCACTAAAACAACAGACGTTTCTTCTTTCGTAAGTTAATCCTTAGATTTGTTGACCAACTTCTTTTGTCTGGTATATTTCAAAACCACAATCTATGGCCCGATTTGAACAACACTAATTTTTCAGGCCCAGGTGGTGAGAGCAGAAAGATTCAGATGAGAGCAATTAAACAGAATCTATAACTTTTGCGCTTCTGTTTTGGCTATTTTGTAATACTAAACCATAAACATTCCATACTCAACTTCGAGTGGAGGCTATATTGAAATGTGGAACCTAAACAATTAGCAGAAAGATTGCAATCAGTGATCTAAATAGAATAAAAAAACCCGAAGGCGGTAAATATGCCTATAAACCTATTGTTATTCCAATTTTAAACAAACGCTTAAAATTTTTTTTAAAATGACAGTCATCTTTAAATACGCCACACGGTCTAGAATCCCGACCTTCAGTATGTGAGTCTGACATCTTAACGACTAAGCTATAATGGCTTTGACTCATTTTCGCTCACCATCGCCTTCATATTAGCAACAGACTTTATATCACAACGAGAGTAGCTTAGATAACTCAAAACTGAACTAAGAGTAAAAACGTCACTCCTGAAATCAAGCTGAGTTGTGGGGAGGCGTCTGGGAGGTAGTTAGGCAGGGGAGAGCTAGAATCGGGGTAGTAGTTTTAGCGTAAGGTGGAGTGAGGAGCAAGATAGTGAGGTGATGGGTGGGCGGTGAGGGAGGGGTGAGGTGATGGGGGTGAGTTGTGGGGAGGCGCCTGTCATTTGGATCGGGAGCAGAGCCTGTTATCAGAAAACTGCTCAAAATGCCCTTTTGACTTTGAGTATTACCAGCAGTTCCTAATTACTATGTATTATTAATTAAGCTACTGTTAAAGTCTACTGCCCGAACACAGAAGTCGACGTTCTAAACCAGAAGAAAATGTTCGGAAGCTACAGTCAAAAGCTCAAGTAAAAGCTGCAGTCAAAATTTCAAGCAAACTTGCGTCCACTAAAAAAATATTTAGAATCTCAATATTCGCCTTCGAGTCGTAAGACATAGCCGGTAGAATACAGGAAACGACTAAACGAGTCGTGCAATATCATTACTAACCAAACGAGTTCCTAAATTGAGGACACATATTTTAAATTAGAGGTCTGTTTAGGCGGGGTGAGGTGCTGATGGAAGGTGGTAGTTTTTGATGTGCGCGGTAGGGGGTAGGAGGGGTTATGTGGGGGGGGGGGGGGGGGGGGTAGGTGGGTGGAGTCTGTAGTTTAAATAGGGAGAAGAGACAGCTATGGGAAGAAGGTTTCTCATAATGACCTTTCGTCCTTCAGTATTGGCAGCGGTTCCAAATTGATAAAAACATAACCGACCAACGTCGGGCGAATTGCTCTCAAACGACTAGTTGTCTTTGACAGTAGCTAGGCACGGTTTAGTGAGGCTAGCTTTAGCTCAATTGAAGGGGCGTAAGAGAGCGCAGCGGGGGAGGGGGGTGAACCGGGGGACTGGTGGGGTGGCAACAGGGGGGGGGGGGTCCGCCCTTCGCACCATAAGTATAAGTCTCCAAAACAGATTATCAGGATCGCATACTTGAAGACTAGAGGGCTTAAAGGCTCTAATAGAATTAATGACCGCTACCTGTTTATCCCGTTTTTGAGGACGAAAAGTCAAATGCGTCAGACGAAAAATTGGTCAAGCGAAAAATCGCAAGAAAAGGACCGACAGGACTAATTTATTTTTAAAAACTTCGTTTGAGAGAAATTAATAATTCGTAACTAAGCTACTGTTGAAGTTCAATGTTCGAAAACAGAAGTCAATGTTAACAAAGTCAACCTTTGAAAACAAAAGTCAAAAGATCAAGTAAGGAACAAACTTGCTTCATCAAAAAGAAGTTTGTAGAATACCAAAACAATTCTTCGAGTCGTGAAAAGATACACGCTTACAATAATTACTTCAAACTTTGTTCGACAGCATCTAATTATCAATTAGGCTTTCCTTCATTTCGGTCTAAAGACGTATATTTCTTAATTTGACAAGCAATTAAACCATTTTCCGTACAGTCAATGTAGGCCACACACGCTTACAACTATAATCTTAAAGGCTTGTGCAAAATGTCACTATTTTGAGCAAATAGACCCAGTAAAAATATGAGAGCAGGTAAAAACTAAGCTTTCAAATAATAAACCAAAATTTTGATTGTAGGTAGGCATAGATAACTATTGAAATAAATCTCCAACGTATTTTCCAATATTTAGATTACGTTTATTAGAATATCAAAAACAATATTTAGATTACAATATTTAGATTATCGAACAGATCCGACTTACGTCGGGCGAATTGCTTTCAAACGACCGGCTGGCTTCATAAGTAGCTGGCTACGGTTTACTGACGATAGCTGCTTGAGCAGAATTGAAGGGGCTTGAGGTGAGCTCAGCGGGGGGGGGGATTCACCGGGGGAGGGGGAGGAGAGGTGATTCGCGGGGGGGGGGGGGGGGGGGGGGGGTGATGCGGTGGGCAACGGTGAGGGGTCTGTGGCTGCACGGGGTCACGTCCTTACGGCCTGAACGATGTGTAGGGGTGGGCATTGGAGGATGGGTGAAGTGAGGGTTGGTGGACATATGGAGGAGAGAGTTGAAGTTGGGGGGGGGGGGGGGGGGGGCCTCAAACTCTAAGAACCACCCTTCACACCATGAGTATACGTCTCCAAAACAGTTACTGTGAATCGCATACTTGGACACTAGTGACCTGAAAGGCTCTGAGAGAAATGGCCTTTTAATGCCTTCTGGGCGCTACCTGTTATCCCGTTTTGGAGAACGAAAAGTCAAATGGGTCAGACGAAAAATCGGCCAAGCAAAAAAATAACATTAAAAAAGACCACAAGACTAATAACATAGCTGGAAGATTGCCAGAAAATAGCCGCAATAGATTCGTAGATCGGCAGTCTAAAAAAAAAACAGTAAAAAAGACAGACCAAAAAAATTGTCTTTTCATTGAATACTGATCTGTTATATTTTGATTAAAAATCTGTATAAGTTATTGGTCCCTCTATTAGCTGCTCTCTAATAACCTTCATTTAGAGTGACACACACCCATTTGACCTTATCTCTTTAAACTTAAGTAAATAAAAGTCAACATCAAAGTGAGGAAGTCATTTTTGAGAGTGAGGTAAGCCAAGTCTGACCAAAATTTAATCACCCGAATGAACACAAAAAAAAACTCGCTCCACTAAGAGCAATAAATGACGTCACGCATGCAAATCAGTTGAAATTGCATGAACGAATGAACAAAAAGTGGCTCTGACGTCATATGGTCGTAACAAAAATCATGACGACGAAATAAAAAACAAGTCCTGACGTACAATTCAAAGAATTTTCATTGAAAAAACAGAAAAACTAGACCTAGAATGGATTATGAGTGAATTGAGAAAACCATTTTTAAAAAAATCAGATAAAAAAATAAGAAAAAAACAGAAAATCAATGTGTAAATGCCGCATGTGAACAAAAAAACCACTAGCGCGAAATGAAAATTTAGTTCAAACAAAAAACTAGGCCTAGAATGAGCTGTGAATGGTTTGGGAAAACTATTTAAAAAATCCGATCCAAAAAATTGAAAAAACAGTAAAAATCAGAGTGAAATTGCCGCATGTGAACAGAAAACCACTAGCGAGAAACCGAATTTTTGTTCAAACACCGTTTTCTCACTCTACTTTAAAATTAGAGCGAAAAAAAATCACGCCGCAAAACCACTCGCTTTTTCGCTCCATTTCCGGTTTGGGCGTACCAAAATCACTACTCCAATTTGACTCCCGGCAGATTGCCTGAAAATAGCCGCCGTTGATTCCAATAAGCATGATTGGGATTGAACGAATAGAAGATATTGAAAAAAAAAGATTTTTGTAGAAAAGAATTTCAATCCGATTTATTTTGATGGCATTTCGTAGTTGAACATACTTCTGCTTCTTAGAGAGAGGCTACAATCAGTACCAATAAGCATAAGAGATGGTAACTAAGACTTATAGGAACGACGTTCAAATAGCGGGCATCTAAAATTGGGCTTTATGGGTTTATCCCGTTTCTATTTCTGACTTCAATTTTTTATAATGACTGTTCATTTTGAATTGCTTTGCTGAGCAACTGATGTTCAGATTCACTTTTAGCAGAATGAGATAAGAGAGAAACTAGCCTAGAGAAGTCAAAAAGATTTCACGCAAAATGTCGAAAAAGCGGCAAAATGGTACAGCGAAAAAAAGTTCGACGAAGTAAAAAAAAATAGGAGCGCTATAATAGCCGGCTGAGAAGATGAGGGCGGCTATTAAAAAGACAGCGCCCTAATACAATTCAAATTTTTTGAATTGTAAAAAAACCAAGAGAAGGCCAATAACAGCCCCAGCTATCGCTGTGCGGCTATTAATAAATGCTACAAACTTGATTTGAGAGCAATTAAAGGTATTAAGATTATCGAAAATCCTCAAACGTTAAATCGACCAGCCAAGCAAGAAATTGAACAGACATTAAATCAAATCACAAAACAAGATTAGCTGCAAAGGAATTGCATTCAAGCTAAAAATTGATTTCCATTTTACCGATTAAATGATGAAGGTAGCAATAAAAAATCCTAGATGTTTAAATTTGACTCACGAATGTCAATGAGGCAGTTATACTTCGTTGGTACGCAGCATTTGGTGGGTAAGGATATTGACCTTGCAATAGTCAAGCATTCAAAACGGTCAAGTGGAAAACCGCCAAGGAGCGCAATAACAAATATCCATAGAATTCTTTTTGAGAGCAAAAATCTTACCCTTGGAGTTCAAAGTAGTAATACTCCTTCAAGTCAACCCTGATCTGTCTCCAGAGTTGTGTAGGCGACAGATGCATCCATGAGGTCATCAAACCACCCGAGGAGGAAAGTGAAGATTCTGATTGGCTGCTTCCGAGAGGAGAAGTTGCGCCTCCACTTGAAGGACTGGTGGCACTGCTAGAGTTATTCGTGTTATTGCCGCTCGTTTGTCGCTGATTTGCCTTCTTCTTACTTTTGTCTAAAGCATTGCAAAATTATATTTTGATAGAAGAGAGTTTTCAATCTGTATCAATTTATTATCCCATAGATAGATAAAAAGAGATAGACAAAAAGATTTATCACAAAGATAAAAAAATAACCGCAACAAACAAATTATCACCTTCGCTCGGTAAGATTCAACTCGTGGACGCGATCCCCTATAAATCAGCAAAGTATGTGTACCTTGGAGCTGCCCGTTAGTATCAGTTAGTGAAACCTTCAACTGCTAAATATTGCTCAATATGCAATTAACTACACAAGCTTACTTTTCTTGTACTGTCCAAACAGGGCGTTATTGGTCCCAGCCGACTTGAACAATGTTCTAGAATATTCCTCTTCATCTGCTATCACTTGCAACTTTGGCTCTTTGTAAGCACCAACGAAACAGTTCAGGAACAGTGCAACCCCGTCAGACAAACAGTGGGCATCAACTGTTTGCATGTATCTTTTGAACACATGCTTCGCACTCCTGCAGATAAGTTCCAAACAAGCTACACGTTCCAGCATGTCCAAACTTGCAATGATGGAGTCTTCGTTTGGACTTTCCGGGTCGTGTTTGGATTTCTGGGTCTGGCATAATGTGACTATATGTGATAGGTATCGCATGTTGATTCCCCTTGAGTGTAATGCATCTGTTAGGTGAATTGAGTCCAATGGAACGCTAAAATGTTTCCAAAAGAAGTCTACTTTTGCTTAAAGTTCATTTCAAACTTTCCAATATTTGCTCGTTTTTCCCTTAAAGCGTATTCACTCAAGCAGAACCGACGTTCCAATATGCAGATTACGCTTTTTTAATTGCATGACGCAGTATCGTAATAATAGCGTTGATCAAATGACAATTCGCCCTCATTTCGAAGTCCACTTAGTTCTAATTTAATGATTTAAAAAGCATGACCTTTCCACGCACACACAACTATGAAGTGCTCTACCATATGGTCTTCACATTAGAAACCTTTCAAAAAGCGGAGCCTTCAAGTTGCAATTAAAGAGAGGCAAAAATTTTCGACAAAATAACCCATATATTTTGGAATAGTGCTCACTTGGAGATATCCTGCATGCAGTCCTTGACGAAAGAGGGTATCATGAAGTGGAGAAGGAACTTGCAGGCATCCTTGATAACCTGTCTCTCTGCTTTTAGCGCCTTCCTCGCTGACTCCGGAATGCGAGAAGACACCTACGATGCAAAATAAAACCCGTTTGTTGAATAGAACTTTCGGGATATTTTTCCGTTACCCAACCATCCAGGCCATTTCAAAACACTTACATGATTAATCATTAAGTATAATTAATCCATGTGCGTATGGGGGATGCAAACAATACACAGCCACTAATTTTTTGGGGGGACAGAAGCGGAAAAGATCCCATTCCTGAACTCATTCCGATTTTTTAATCGACGTAAAATTGTACTGCATTAAGATTTAAGATAGTCGGCAGACTTTCGGAATAGCTGCGAAATAGACTTGCGGGCCGTAGAATACAGAGAGAAACAGATACAGAAATGAGTTGGAAAAACTTATCGCGACCAACTTTTAAAATTTTAATTCAAAGGGGGTGCATCGCAGAACATTTTTGGGTGCAAAAAATTTTGACAACGCAGATGTCCGAACCCCAATCACCGGCGTTAGAAAAGGACGCATCAACTATTAGACAATTAGGCCCTTCTCACCGCTTATCCTACAATAAATTGTTTTAGAAACAGACAAAAATTCTGAATGCTAGCAATTTAGGTCACGCAAATCAAGCGTGAAAGTCACCGAAAAAGTCAAACGAAAGAATGTTCTAGAACTAATGTAAAGACAGACGACGAAACAAAATACATATCAGGGCAAGTCCTGACACAATTCAAAGAATTTTCATTGACTATACAAGAATGGACTATGAATGGATTAGGAAAATCATTTAGAAATAAAATCACATCAAAAAAATCGTCAAAAAAAACCAGTAAAAATCAATGTCAAAACGCCGCATGTGAACAAAACATAGCCAGTAGATTGCCGGAATAGCTGCAAAAGAGTTGACTTGCGTGCCGTATAATAGAGATAGAAACATACAGATTTAAATTTAAAAAATCGACGCCGCTCAAAAAGCTAGGTAAAAAAACATTCAGCCATAAATTAATAAAGCTTGTTAAAATTCATTCCGCAGAAGCCTTTTATTAGGGACCTTTACTGCACATATGAGTTCCTTTGACCTTAAACTAACTCAAGTTAAACTCATTTTTTAAAGTGCAAAAGTCATTTTATTGAGCGAGGAAGTCACGTATGATCAAAATCTAATCACGCAAATGAACTTAAAACCTTTCCTAGACATAGAATGAGAAATGAAGTCACGCGCGCAAACGCTGTTAGTGAGAGGAAGAAGTTATTCAGAAATTCAAAAATTTACGCCGCGCAACCACTTGCCTTTTCGTTCCATTTCCTGTTTCGGCATCACAAAAATCATCACTTTAATTTGACTTCAAAAATCATGAAAAGACAGCGCCTCAATACAATTCAAATTCTTTGAATCGCAAAAAACCAAGAGTACCGCAATATAGCTCCACTCAGCTTACAACTTCCCAGCTATAAAAAAGCGAATTAACAGCCTGGTAGGTATCTGAATACATATTCCAAAATTTTACAGCATCAAAATCAAATAAGGCTAACTTTTGGGGAGAAAGCATCCAAGTTGAACGATATATCAAATTTGTCTTCGCTTAATGATCCAGCAACTTCGCCTGACATCTTGACAATCTGTTTCTGGCTATCATTTAATTGCTTCTCCCCTGAGTCTTCTTTCCCGGCGTCTCCCGAGCCCCCTTCAAAATCTTTGACAAAATCTATCAGTTTGGCCTGTGCACCTTTGCCCGCAACTGTCGCTATGTTGTTGTTGGTTTCTAAAGAGCTTTCGGCTAGAGATTGAGCCTTCTCTATCTGTTTCTCGATGGTCGTCAATTGGTCCGATTCGATGGAAACTTTTTGTGATAAATCAACTTCTTGGTCCACTGCTTTCTTGAGTTGTTCTGTGGAAAAAAACTACAATTAATGTTTGCTACCTTTAATTTACTTACTTTTATAGTAGATCAATGCTTTGAAAACAAGAATTATTATAAGAATCAATCACCAATTGGCAATCATATTGAGGCAATTAAATGTGTGATTTAAGGATAATATGATTACATAATGACGGTAAACGCTTTTCCTCCTGGAAAACGGCCAGTGACGAAAATCCTTATAGAAAAGCCCTGATAGAATTCGACTTGAATGAGACATTGGGTGGCTTTGAACTCAAATAGATACAAATCGGGCATCGTATACGAAGCAGTTCCTGATTTCTCTGAGACACAGGAAATCCAACCCAAAACTTAGAAAACGGAAGGGTTGAAAATCACAAGGCTAGAAATATTTACCAGAAGAATTAGCTTCTTCTTCGGTTTTTGTAGATTTTGTCGATGCAGCGCTAGTCCCACTACCACTGTTCTTCTGTTGTAGCACCATAGACGTGGCATGGCTCACAAACGCCAAGTATCGACTGTCCACAAAGGCTTCAACCAACTCCTGTCGCAACTGAGGTAACTTGTGGGGATGTTTCCTAGGGAACCCTTTATCTCGAACCGACTCCTCTAACTGTTCGCCGTCTTCGAGGTCCGGCATGAAGTTCACATCAGGTGGAAACAATCTCAATAGATCAAGTAAGTAGTGTCTGCCATCGTTTCCGATTATGCCTTTACATTCGGTCGACACGTGAACAAGGTGTTCTTTCCCGTCTTCGGTTTCTTCCCCAGTCATGGTATGTGGTCTCGATTTTAACTCATGGGCAATTTTTTCAAGCTTTGGTCCGTATGCGTCATGTGACACGATCTTCTTGCCAAAATCAATTGAACCATGGACCACACTTTCTTCCTGTTCTTTATCCAGGACTCCTAAAATCATCATTTCATTAATTTCTTTGAAAAATTTTCAACACCAACTATTTAACAAAATATTTTCAACAGGTTACCGCACAGAGTTATTATTTCATGATCAATTATGAACAATTTAACGATCCCAAAATAGTCGTGGTTAAAATGTATTTACTGGCAAGCATGTACATCAAAGAAAAACATAACCAACCAAGTTTGGACGAATTCCTGTCAAATGACATGTATTCAAGTAGGAGAGTGGACAAGTTTGTAATGTGACAAAACTTCCAAATCGCCTTTTAAGTCTGTTAAAAACCATACCTGGCATGATAGTCTGACAAGCGACTCTGTATCCCCTGTAATCCACAACAGCGGTACCCAAAGTGTACAGACCCTCAACATCCGCTTCACTGATTACTTTCACACCCTTCAGATCATGATTACACGCAACGTATGCAGCTGCATCTCCACCAAAATCAACGTAATGATCTTTCACATCAAACCCAAGAGAGAAGAATATGTTATTGTAAATGTACATGTGAGTTTTGCGTGGTTCTCCTGGATTTATCGGCATCATATTTCCATCTATCACAGATATGGCACCTCGAATTGCAGCTGAGAGAAAGTCGCTGTATGTTTTGTACATGGCACGTTCCTTGGTTATCCTTTCTCCTTTGGATTTAGCTGGCATTTCCCGAATTGACTGGATCTCTTCGTTCCAATCTCGAGTCTGGCCAAGAATATGCTCTTCGTATCCTAATCTGTATAACCAGTTGTCTTCAGCTTTCAGATCGTCAGGAACCGGAGGTGTGGAAGGTACAACCCAAGACCAGTGTTGAACAGAAGTTGGCACTCGGGTCAAAACATTTCGTCCAACTCTAAACAAAAGACCCAATCAGCGGTTGATTGAAAGTATACCATTATTTGATCGTTTCAACCTTGTCTCCCTTCTAGTGGTTTTTATATTTTATTTAACCAAAATTTGGACCAAGATCAACATCTCGACATTGTAAAATGCATCAAGCCGCAGCTTACTTAAGAAGTCCAGCATATGCGAAATGATAAGTGCAAGAAATATGAGATATTGTCTCAAATAAGTGCTACGGTTTTTGGAACAACCAAGTTGATCAACAAATTAAGCTATATCTACAGGAAATAATGAGAAAGCTTCCGATGACATCATAATGTTATTCAAAGATTATTTTCCATACTTACCGTTTCTTCTGAGCTAAGGAGAAGTTTTTCTTGAAAGAAGGACTGATTCTAGAGAGGAGCTCGACCAGCGTCAGACTCATATTGGGATCATCGGAAGGTGCTGGATTGAACAGTGCATCTGTAATCCGATTTAGATAGAACCCTCTTGTACACGCTGTAATCCCAACATCAAGGTTCTCAAGGGTCCTCACCTTCAGGTAAAGCAAGTCTCCCTTTAGCTTCCTAGTGCTCGGAACCGGGTTCCAATGCGAAATGGACAACTCAGAAAGACATGTAATTGAGAGTT
The DNA here is from genome assembly GCF_964194025.1 of Convolutriloba macropyga. Taxonomy (NCBI): domain Eukaryota; kingdom Metazoa; phylum Xenacoelomorpha; order Acoela; family Convolutidae; genus Convolutriloba; species Convolutriloba macropyga. The sequence continues at coordinate 12,459,633 of NC_134469.1, read as the reverse complement.
GAGATTGGGATTCGGGAGGAATCATGGGCAAAAGAGGCTGGCTACCGGGTACAAATTGGCCAGGGCTCATTTCTGTTGAGAACTTGGGTTCGCTAGGATCTGAGGGTGAATTGATGTGACTATCAGCTCCGTTTTTGTGACTACTTTTAGGCGAAGAAGCGGGACCATTGTCTACAAGGCCCTTGACTGAAACAAACCAACAATGTCTGGATTTGTTTCAAAAACTAAGATCATTTCTCCGCAGACATTTTCCTATCAGAAACATAGCTGGCAGATTGCCACAAAATAGTAAATAAAAGTCATTTTCAAAGTGAGGAAGTCATTTTTGAGAGTAAGGTAAGTCAAGTGTGACCAAAAATTTAATCACGCAAATGAACAAAAAAAAAACTCGCTCCACTAAGAGCGAAAATAACGTCACGCATGCAATTCAGTTGAAACTAGCAGGTCCGTAGAGGCTATCTGAATGAATCTTATCTTGAAACTTTAACTATTGATATTCCATTGAAAACTTATTCGTGATAACTGGTGTACATGCGAAAGTTTCAATGAACTATTTGCAAAACTACTTTGGACACACTAACAAAAAATGAAGAGCGCCAAATATGTAAAAGAGAAATTTTATGCGAGTTAAGAGTAATAGACGTTCTCACAGAGCATTAAAAATCAAAACAGATAGAATGAGGTATAAAGAGGGAGAGAAAGAGAGAGAGATCGATAGCAGCAGAAATATATAATGAGGAGAGCAAATAGGTTAAATTACGAAAAAAAACCAAAAAGGCAGAACAAAAGAAGGTTGAAAGCAGTGAAGGAAAAACGAAAAAACAAGAGTCTGGGAGAAAGCCAACGGGAGCCAAAAGGGAATTGACGAGAAAAAGAAAACGAAAAATTGACGGGAGAAGAAAGAACAGAAAGAATACAATGCAACAAAAACAATAACATCAGGAACCCACCGTAAGAAAAACAATAGGACACAAAAAATTGAATCAAGAACACAAATAAAAAGGAAAGAGGTTAGTAAAAACACCAGAAAAGAAAGACAGAGAAAGGAGGAAAAATGAAAGTGAGCGAAAGAAAGAACGCAAGAAAAAACGAAAACGACAGAATGAAGAAAATTGGGACAACAAAAAGAAAGAAGACGCAATCATGAGAGAAAGTACAAGAACAGCGAGATAGTGAGCACGCGCAAAAAGCAAAAAATTAATTGCAAAAATATCACAGTTAGAGAACACTTAAGAAAAAATAGAGTATCGAACAACAGAAAAAAAAGGAAGATAGAGGAAGAAACTGAAGAGAGGGAGAGAAAAGAAATCCTGGGCGAGACAATGAATTCCGGTTCTCATAAACAGAATGAATGTGCTAATGAGAACACGATGGATGTGCCCAGGACGAGGAATGTGCTGATAAAAAGTAATCGTTGGCAAGCCTTTGCGAATGCTTCTAAGAAGTCAACAAACACAGAACTGAGTTAAAGTGCTGGCTAATGCCACCAACAAAACTTTCTTCGAAAAAATTAAAGAAGGAAGATTATATACTTATCAAGTTTTGCATGCAATAATTTATTAGTAACAGCTCTTAATATAGAAAGTCCTCTACTTTGTGCTAAAAAATTTGTATTTATTTCAAGACTTGTTTTGTCATATATATTTTTGGCACCTAACTTTGGTTCTTGCATCGGCATCATCTGTGTCTTTTAAAATTTATTCACTGAATTCGTCTGTCTGTATTGAAAAAACTTTGGTACAGTGACACTTTGACATGATAAATTTCCATTGTCCAAATTGCAATCCATGACGTTTTCGGTGAGTGACTTTTCCTTCACAAATTTTCAACACCACATTTTTCATCGATAACAATTTTTTGACAATGAATTACAAAAAAACAATATTTCTTTCAATCATAAAAACCTCTTTCTCTTGACACAATTTCGATCGATTATCTTTTACTACCCTTATTGAACAACTAATTGGCCAATGATTTTTTCGACATTATTGTTTTTGTTTTTTGCAACACCGATTATTGTCTTTTTCGAAAATTCTGGTAACACGCTTTTCCGCAAAGCGTTTTTCGGTAGAAGAAACAACCTCTTAGCAACATTTTGGGTCAATGGCCTTTTGGCAACTCTTTTCGGTCAATGACCTTTTTGCAACATTTTTCGGTCAATGACCTTTTAGAAACATAAATAGGTTAATGACCTTAAGCACACTTTTTCGGTCATTAACCCCAATTAGGCGACCGCTTAACCGTGCTCTTCGGTAGTACTGTTAAAACATGCTGATCAGCTATGCCTCTAAAACATGCCACCTTATGTGTTCACGCGATTAATATATAGATTCCATGAACGAATGAACAAAAAGTGGCTGTGACGCCATATGGTCGTAACAAAAATCATGACGACGAAATAAAAAAACATAGCAGGACAAGTCCTGACGTACAATTCAGTGACTTTTCATTGACTAAACAGAAAACTAGACCTTGACCGGAATATGAATGGATTGCGAGAACCATTTAGAAAAAAATCCGATCTAAAAATCGAAAAAACAGTAAAAATCAAAGTGAAATTGCCGCATGTGAACAAAAAACCACTAGCGAGAAAGTGAATTTTTGTTCATACACCGTTTTCTCACTCTACTTTAAATTTAGAACGAAAAAATTTCACGCCGCAAAAGCACTCGCTTTTTCGCTCAACTTCCTGTTTCGGCGTGACCAAAATCACTACTCCAATTTGACTTCAAAAATCATGAAAATGTGTGAACAGATCTTTAACAAAAGACAGCACCCCAATACAATTCAAATTCTTTGAATTGTAAAAAAAAATAGGAGCGCTATAATAGCCGGCTGAGAAGATGAGGGCGGCTATTAATCACCACAAACTTCGTTTAAAAAAATAGCCGGAAGAATTCCGGTAACGACTCGAAGTGAAAATCCCTTTAAACGCCATCCAACTACTCATCAAACAAAACGCGCCTTCACTAATTTATGATTATCTTGAAACGAAGTCATGAAACAAAAAAGTAAAAACAATAAAATCATATCTGTTAAAATATGATAAAAAATCTGATCAAATTCTGTTATAAATTGAAATCCCGAAAAAACTATCTCTGCCAAAATAACTTCATCAAAACAACTAGTACTTAAAAAACCACTTATGTGAATTTTGAAGAAACACATTAGCCTAAATTATGAAAAAAAGCTCTTAAAAAACTTTCACTGAAAAACTGGAAAAAGTTACCAAATTTTTTAATATTTCCAAAAAACATATAAATCCAAAGAAAAATTTCCTTCAGCCAATAGGGTATCCAGATGCTCGCAAAACAATAGGCAAGTCATAATAGTCAAAGAAACTTAGCTCAAAACAGAAAAAAAAACTGCAAAAAATTAAGAAAAATAGTTCCAACTTTCACCATTTTTTTTGTCATATTTCTCAACAAAATGATTCTTACCCACAAAACTGTAACCAATTGTTTTCATAAAATTTCTGAAGTAGAAGGGGTTTCTTCAATACCCATTTGAGCCAGTAAAACAAAATCGTCAAAAAAACGCAAAAAATTAGCCCGAAAATCGGCAAAATACATTAAAAACCTCCGAATTATCATAAAGTTCATATGAATTTCCAGAAACCTTCAAACCACTACCGAAACCAGCTTAAAATTAAAACAAAATCATAACCAAACCTGTTAACCAAAACAAATGAAAAAAACTGCTTTAAAATGCCGCACGTGAACAAAAAAATTTCGCTCGCTTAGAGAAAATTTTTTCACACATCAATTTCTCGCTCTCTCAAAAACAGCGGTATGAACAAAAACCACTCTCTTTTCGCTCCGCTCTTCACTTTTGTTCAGCACAAAAATAACTCCTTATTTTTTCACGCGTTTCATTTCCCGATTCAAAAATCACTCCAATAAAATCGATTAAAAAAACTTCTCCAATACTCCTCTTCGAGTCGTAAAAAGACAGCGCCCCAATACAATTCAAATTCTTTGAATTGTAAAAAAACCAAGAGAAGGCCAATAATAGCCCCAGCTATCGCTGTGCGGCTATTAAACAAAAAACATACCCGGCAGATTGCCGGAAAACAGCCGCCGTTGATTCCAATAAGCATGATTGGGATTGAAAGAATAGAAGTTATTGAAAAAAAGATTTTTGTACAAAATTATTTTTTAAGTCCGATTTATTTTGATGGCATTGTAGTTGAACATACTTCTGTTTCTTAGAGAGAGGCTACAGGGGCTACTATCATTGCCAATAAGCATAAGATATGGTAACTCAGATTTATAGGAACGACGTTCAAATAGCGGGCATCTAAAATTGGGTTTTAAGGGTTCATCCCGTTTCTATATCTGACTTCAATTTTTTATACTGACTCTGTTCGTTTTGAATTGCTTTGCTGAGCAACTGATGTTCAAAATCACTTTTAGCAGAATGAGAGAAGAGAGAAACTAGCCTAGAGAAGTCAAAAAGATTTCACGCAAAATGTCGAAAAAGCGGCAAAATGGTACAGCGAAAAAAAGTTCCACGAAGTAAAAAAAAATAGGAGCGCTATAATAGCCGGCTGAGAAGATAAGGGCGGCTATTAATCACCACAAACTTCGTTAAAAAAATAGCCGGAAGAATTACGGAAACGACTCGAAGTGAAAATCCCTTTAAACGCCATCCAACTACTCATCAAACAAAACGCGCCTTCACTAATTTATGATTATCTTGAAACGAAGTCATGAAACAAAAAAGTAAAAACAATAAAATCATATCTGTTAAAATATGATAAAAAATCTGATCAAATTTTGTTATAAATTGAGATCCCAAAAAAAACTATCTCTGCCAAAATAACTTCATCAAAACAACTAGTACTTAAAAAACCGCTTATGTGAATTTTGAAGAAACACATTAGCCTAAATTATGAAAAAAAAACAACTTTCACTGAAAAACTGGAAAAAGTTACCAAATTTTTTAAAATTTCAAAAAACATATAAATCCAAAGAAAAATTTCCTTCAGCCAATAGGGTATCCAGATGCTCGCAAAACAATAGGCAAGTCATAATAGTCAAAGAAACTTAGCTCAAAACAGAAAAAAACTGCAAAAAATTAAGAAAAATAGTTCCAACTTTCACCATTTTTTTGTCATATTTCTCAACAAAAAAATTGATTCTTACCCACAAAACTGTAACCAATTGTTTTCATAAAATTTCTGAAGTAGAAGGGGTTTTTTCAATACCCATTTGAGCCAGTAAAACAAAATCGTCAAAAAAACGCAAAAAATTAGCCCAAAAATCGGCAAAATACATTAAAAACCTCCGAATTATCATAAAGTTCATATGAATTTCCAGAAACCTTCAAACCACTACCGAAACCAGCTTAAAATTAAAACAAAATCATAACCAAACCTGTTAACCAAAACAAATGAAAAAAACTGCTTTAAAATGCCGCACGTGAACAAAAAAATTTCGCTCGCTTAGAGAAAATTTTTTCACACATCAATTTCTCGCTCTCTCAAAAACAGCGGTATGAACAAAAACCACTCTCTTTTCGCTCCGCTCTTCACTTTTGTTCAGCACAAAAATAACTCCTTATTTTTTCACGCGTTTCATTTCCCGCTTCAAAAATCACTCCAATAAAATCGATTAAAAAAACTTCTCCAATACTCCTCTTCGAGTCGTAAAAAGACAGCGCCCCAATACAATTCAAATTCTTTGAATTGTAAAAAAAAAACCAAGAGAAGGCCAATAATAGCCCCAGCTATCGCTGTGCGGCTATTAAACAAAAAACATACCCGGCAGATTGCCGGAAAATAGCCGCCGTTGATTCCAATAAGCATGATTGGGATTGAAAGAATAGAAGTTATTGAAAAAAAGATTTTTGTACAAAATTATTTTTTAAGTCCGATTTATTTTGATGGCATTTCGTAGTTGAACATACTTCTGTTTCTTAGAGAGAGGCTACAGGGGCTACTATCATTGCCAATAAGCATAAGATATGGTAACTCAGATTTATAGGAACGACGTTCAAATAGCGGGCATCTAAAATTGAGTTTTAAGGGTTCATCCCGTTTCTATATCTGACTTCAATTTTTTATACTGACTCTGTTCATTTTGAATTGCTTTGCTGAGCAACTGATGTTCAAATTCACTTTCAGCAGAATGAGAGAAGAGAGAAACTAGCCTAGAGAAGTCAAAAAGATTTCACGCAAAATGTCGAAAAAGCGGCAAAATGGTACAGCGAAAAAAAGTTCGACGAAGTAAAAAAAAATAGGAGCGCTATAATAGCCGGCTGAGAAGATGAGGGCGGCTATTAACAAGCATTGAAATTTAAATTTTTACTTATCATTAGGATGCTGCTAAGTTCGTGAGTTTATGCCAATAGATAGATAGCTAAAAACTTCGACAATTTTGCTACTTTGCCTTGTTTACATCAGTGGCAGCAAAAACATCAACGAAAGACACACGGAGTTCAATTTTCTCCAATGCAACTGATCTATGCAAACGGACGAACCTAGTCTACCAGTTTCGTCCATGACAGTGTCTAAAACAGAAACAGAGCAGCCCCTCTCCCCAGAGTATGCCTCCTGTTTGTCCTGTTGGCCTCCAGAGCACATCAGATCCCTCACGTGACGCACATGCACTCTCGCCTCCCTCAGAGTGTACGGTTCTAAAACGACATCAATCAATTTTAAAAATTTATCTGTAGTCACAAGAAGCAATTCTGTTGATATGAAGTTTAATGAGATTTGCACTATGAAAATTTGCTTCAAACGCTGTCATGAACTCTTGTTTAACACTACAAGGTGCTGCTTTTCGCGCTCCTACTCTTCTTTTCAGCAACTGAAGTTCAGCTTTCCAGTTCAATTCAAAAATTTCCCTTCTTTCACTAAAATTCCTAACTCAATTTCAGAATTCTTTCTCGACTACGTCTTCCCCACGATCTGGATGAAAAGAAAACTATGTTCCAGCAAAGTTCATTTTCGAATTTGAATTTGTTTTCTTCAGTGGACTGAAGAAAGTTTTCGCGTTTTGTTTCCAAAAAACTTTAGGGATGGCACAGAAATTGATTACTAGAAAAAAAGTTGTACGCCTCTGACGTACTAAAGAGTCAATTTAGCCTCTGACGTACTAAAGAGTCAGCAAGCTGAGAACAGAACCAACTAAAAAGATACATCAATTTACAATGTCCGTTTTGCCTAGTAAGCGGAAGAATGATGGAAGACTACCTTCGTGCACTCGAATGGTAGATCCCTGCTTCATGTCCTTGAAGGATTTGACCTCTGCGAAGTTATCCATGTGCTGGTTGTTGAAGTGGAGAGAGAAACAGGTGAACTGACAAGTCTCCTCTTTGTCCATCAGCACCTGGTGCAACTCCTGCACCAACTCTGTCGGGTTCACCTACACAAACCCCAGCATCCTTCTTACACATTAAATCAGAAAAATTAGAACGATGGGCTGTAAAAAAAAACGGAATTGAAACTACTTTTTGCTATCTATCTTGTTTCTTCGGTTCAAAGAACGGATCTTTTCTGTTTGTGCCCCCCCCCCCCCCCCCAGTTACAGAGCACGTGCGTATGGGGGTGCAAATAATATGAACCCAATAAGCACAACGGGGGGGGGGGGGGGGGGGGGGGCAACGGAAAAGATTCCAAAGAACAATCAATTTGTGTCACAAATTCCAACTACGATCACTCCAAATGGACACTACAACTTTATTTATGACCTCTCGCTGCAACGATTCGACTATTAGAACGCGCCATTGAGTTATATCAACCAAAAAACGAACAAATGTGCCAAACAATCCATCAAAACAACGTCAAAATGCTCAGGCAAAAAATCGCTTAAAAACTGACAAGACACACGATTTCTACAAACATTGTCTGTCAGTGAGAAACTACTCTTGGCAGCAATTGATAGCCGCTGAACCTGAAATAAAAAATTAATTCAACAAAATTTTTCATTATGGGATTAATCTTCTCACCCTAGAAATTTTCCGTAATAAAACAAGAATTCCTGAGTCACATACAAGAGCAACCCTTAGTCACCGTATAACACAGAAATTTGATCCTTCAATTAACTATATTGCAACCGGACCACCGCAATTATATGGCGACTACTTTTGAATACGAATTGTTGCGAAAAAACAGAACATCAATTTGAGATTGTATGGATAGACATGTAGGTTAATATGTACACATGCTTGCATGAATGTTATGTATGTACTGTACTGCATCAGATAAGCTTACCGAGGAAGCATACACAGACAACATAGACTACTTAAACAAATTTCACGTGTCGCCATGTCTGTCGACCATTCAATATGTTTTTGTATTGATTGTATGGAACGGAATAGGAGCATGATTAATCATCACGCACTAACTATTACTCAAAAGGACTGACTTTGAACTTTAAGCCAACGCACATGTTTTTGCTGGACCATGATTTTCAATTTTGACTCAGTGGAACTATAAAAACAATAGAAACGATATAGCCATTGTTACACTTGTTCATAGCATTTAAACTCTCTTCGCTGTGCTCAAATTTAATATATACTATAACCGCAGCATTTTGTAAGCGCATTAATTGATCTGATTTTGAGTTGAAAGCATATCACCAACAAAGAAGTTGGCTGAATAGATCACGTAAATTAATTGTTTTTGATTACTGAAATGAATAGTATAGTGATAGAAAATGTCCGTTTTAATTAACGCCCCTTATAAATTAATGTCAAACGGCTGGGTAGCGCAAGTGAAGAGAATCTAATGAAGATCTTGCTGTCACAGTTGCTATATGGAATAAAGTTGCAATCAGGTCATTCAATAGCTAGAAAGATATTTCAATTTGATTTTCGTAAGACTCCTTTTATTATTCCTCAAAATATTTGATTAATTAACTTTATGTACAAAACACAGCCAGTAGATTACCGGAATAGCCTCGAATAGCCCACAGTAGAAAATAGATAGCGACCAATATAGAATTGAGGTGATGAAACCCATAATAACCATTTGAAAAACTAGAGCGTTCTTAAAATTTTCACCGAAAAAACTAGGGTTACTCGCTTGATAAATAATAACTTATTTTCGGAACAGATAAACAAAAAAAACTACATATGTTAATTACACTTTTCGTATACACGTTTTTTTTCTGAACTGAGAGAACGCAAAAAGGCAGTTTTGCCTCACGAAGCAGAAAAAATCGTCGTCTTTTACATTCAATTTATTAGGTTCGGATAAATATGAAAAAAAACTCAGTAGAAACCCTATAGCAAATCAGCAGAGCCTAAAATGATTTTTTACGGAACCGATTAACAAAATCTTTGCACCCTATCGTCGACAGTATTGTCATTTTTTCAGTGAAATAAGGTTGGAATTTTTAGTATTTTTCAGCAGTTTTCTTGCTCTCGTTGAAATGATCTTACTGTTAATTGATCCTTTATAGGAAAAATTAAGCGCACAACCTCTCCGTGTTTCAGTTTTACTTAAATTACATATTTTCGAAAATTCGAAAAGTTTAATGCACTCATTCAACTCCATTTTTTTCGTAATTAAATTCAAAAGCTCATTTTTTTGTAATTAAAATCAAATTTACCCATATATAACTGTCACTCAATGTTTAACTTTGTTGTTCGTCACTTGTTTTGTTGATTAGTTTTTTTTGACGTCACTGTACGCAGCTCTACCATAGACTAAAACTCAATACTGTAAGATTTTCAACGTTTTGTAAGCAACAATTAATTTATTTTTATGTCAGACAGTTCTTTTCTGAACTAGTGTCAAAAACTTTAGTAAGCCCAGAAAGATTGCAACTGTTGAAGTTGCTGGTCTGTTAAAATTGTATCTGATTGAATCTACAACAGATTTCAAGGCATCTATGCTGCCTAATTTGGAGCGACAACCAAACTTATTTTTCTGCAGCTGTTTTGTACGTATCCGAAATTTGTTCAATCTGATGTAGATTATCTTTTCGAGTACCTCTGATACAGCAAGCAAAAAAGAATTGGGCCTGTAATTATCAGCTTCAGAAACATTTTCAGATATAAAAAGCGGGAGAACAGCGGTTTCATTTAGTTTCATTGTTTTTACTAATAAAAGCAGTGATTGTAAAGAAACCATTCATTGACCTTGAAAGACTTCAGAGTAACTTCAGAGTCAACTAGCTTAAGAAACCACGTCCAGCACATAAACGCAGCAACAGAACACTTGTAGCATAAACGAAGAGCACGTTTGAGGCATTATAAACGTAAAATGAAGAAAAATCAAAGGTAGAAACAAAAAAAAAGAAAGGCAAGTTCTGAAATAACCCCAAGAAATTCAAAATTCAATTACACACGGGACTATGTATATATCGACTGCTTTCTCTGGTTACTCGAAGCGCTAAGTAAGAACAAATAAAGCGAAAATCTTTAAATTGAAGAAAAGGAACTGTTGAACTGACCCAAATTTCCGAAACCATATTCGACTTCAATTAATCAAAAAAACACCAATCAACAGAGCCGTGAGTCAAAGCGATGAGAAATGGGGTAGTGTTAGGAGGCTTGGACCAAAAGCGGCTCCAAATTCAAATTCCGCCAGTTGGAGGAGGATGGTGAAGAGGGAGTGTTGGGGGCGAGGAGTTCAAATTAAGAACATGCCTTCACATCACGAAGTTGTATCCTCAAAACAATTTCGGTGAATCGCATGCTTAGAGGGTACGATTTCATCGGTCACCGAAACTACGAGGCAGAGAACTTAGTTTGAAAGGTTGAACTTAGACCTAAGGAAGTAAAAGTCTTCTTGCGCGAAACTTAGTGTTCTGATTTAGGATACTAAATTTAGCGCTAAATTTAGATTAAGTAGAGAACACTTTTGCTTTGGCTTCCTAAGTTTTGCTCTTCTGCGCAGCGCTATCATTTGCCTCAGAGGGTGCTGCGGTTCCAAACTGTGGCCTACTGACAGTGATAGTTCTTGTAGTGCCATAGTGCGGGAGGGGAGACTAGATTGATAACAAATTAACCTTATATTACGCAGCTCAAAGAGTTATAGTGCCTTGTTTCTTTGACGATGCTATGAGCATGTATTTTTGCGATAAATTTACCTACGATGCTGTGATGTTTCATAGTGTCACTGTTCCGTCCATTTGGGTGGATCACACCCCCGTTTAATTTTTTTAAAAAATTCAATGAAATTTGCTTTGGCTTCCTTAAGCTTTCTTTCATTGCTCACAAGTAAGTTACCACACTCTATAAAAATGAGTGTTGCTAACTTTAATGAGAGAGTTTAAAGCCAAAATTAAAAACGTCACTATTATGGGGATATTTTAGTTTATCGAGAACCCCGATAGAGATATTAAACCACAGTTTTGAAATGACTATTGATAATGAATGACATGATAATGGATTAGTCTTTCCCATTTTATAAGACATACCCCTGTCATTTTCATTTACGGTAACTGGTGGTGGGGTGGGGGTGTACGTAATGTGTAAAATGGCAAAGACCGTAATTCCTTATCAAGGCGCAGACTTAAGACGAAACTCGGATGCCACTGACTTCCTCTTAAAATAATTGCAATAACAAAGCTTATTCAAGGCACCTGTAGATCGAAGGGTTCACCAGTGATTGGTACAATCTTAACAGAGAAGCCCGGAGATTGCAGCTCCAGTTCAATGCTGGAAGAATTGTCTTTTTCATTGCAGCATGAGTTGCCAGCACACTCTTCTTTGTCAACGGCTGCCGCGTCTAAAAATTATTTGTCTAATTTTGCTTAGGCAATTGGCTCTTATATATTATAAATCAAATTCAGCCTGAAAAACTTTCATTCGGTCCACAAAAATCTCACCACTTTGATCTGCTAAGGTTGAGTGCTCTGCAATGGGGCTTGGTTCACATTCGGCCACCATTGTCTCTGAAAGTTTGATACATACCAGTAAAATGTTACGTCCACATAAATTAAAACAGCTGTTGCTTTAGTGAGGGTCACACGTATATATAAATCTTTAATCTTTAAAGATTGTTAATATATTCCATTTTGGTTGAAAACACTCAGACTAAAGTTGATAACCTGACGATACTAGTTATAGCGAAAACGTTCGTTTCTATATTTAGAGTTAGACTAATTGGCTTTTAATTTCTTTGGATCTTTTCCGTTTGTGCCCCCCAGCTTAGTGGGCGCATATTATTTGCACCCCCCAGACGCACGTGCAATATTTTTACATAGTGATTTACTATGTAATGGCACGTGCTCTGTAACTGGGGGGCGCATAACGTACTGGGGGGGGGGGGGGGGCACAAACGGAAAAGATCCGTTTCTTTTAACGTATTAATAAAAAAGGGCACTAAAAAATCTTGAACATACGAAGTTTTTGAATGATGCAAAGAAGGAATTGTCAATTAAAACAAATTGATTAAAAAAATCGAACGTTTTCGAACATTGCGTTCATCGTCAGGTTTAAAAACTAAATGAAATCATTTATAAAGTATATAAACTTGTCTTTGACAATAATTCTATGAAATAAGTTAAATTAACAAATTTTTGAAAATATTTACAGTTAAAATCACATTTACAACATTTTATTTACACTTATTACACTAAAATTATTTCAATCTTTATTCCGGAGTTTTTGAGAATCCCGGGTATAATGTTTTGTATTCCTGAAAAAGGATTTTAATTTTCATTCCTATCAATTGTTATTTTTTACTTGTTGGGGTTGACAGAATTTCGAATTAACATGTACCAGAATAACTTTTGAAATTCAAAAGTCAAATTTTTTGTATTTGAACTAATCCTTCAATGTCAATTCCCGCACCCGGTACTCATCGCGCGTATTAAATTGCGGTTTCAGTTTTACGATGTAGATCGCGTATTTGTCATCAGTTTTTCAAACCCGCGACATGCATCTTGAAGCTCCCATTCAATTTTATGCGCCATAACAGAACATTCAACGAGGTGTTGTCCCACAGGAGAATCCTTCTTCTGATGCACCGAAATTCTAGTGGTCACATGTCGGCTGGTTTGGCCAACATAGTGGAACTGCATCCATTAACTGTAACTTTATTCATGGGATTTCAGATTCTTATCAAAAGATGATTTCAGGGTGGGCTAGCAAGTTCTTGATTTTCTCGTTTAAAATCAATTGATGTCAAACAGTATTTTAGTCTACTTGCAAAATTATGAGTGGTGTTTCCTCTGTATTTAACAGAAACTTCGGTTTTAGCTCCTTTTTGTAAAGAATTTTAACTTTCTTAAGATGTTCATTTTTTGGGGATTTTGCTGTAACATTTTTCTTCGTGACTAGTTTATCCAACGTGTCAATCACAATACTGGAGGACCACTCAGTTGGATATTTATTTTCAGTCCAGATCTCTCAGATTTTTCTTGATTTTTCTTAAGAGCTACATCAAAGGATTGTCAGTCACTGGTCGCACTAAAAATCCTATTCATAGTCCCTTGAGTCACATTTTTCTGATGTTGTAACGGTGAACAATTACGGAAATTTAGAATTATGCCGGTATCAGTCATTTTTTGATACCAGTGACAGCTAATTGTCCTATCTTCGTTCACGTTTATGTTTAGGTCTAGGAATGCCAGGTCTCCACTACTGTTTGGTGTCTCAAACAGGAATTGTACGGTTTTTTGAAGAGAATTTGAATATTCAAGCTAATCGAAAGGGTTCCACTTGACAGTGCACACTACGTTATCCAAATATCTTTTGAATAATTTCAATTCCTGTGTGTCCTCTTTTGTACCTTTTTCTGAACAATAGGATGAGATCCATACAATTGCCTGCATGTTCTTACACTGCGTGTCAGTGATACATTGGTATTTTGCATGAAACCAGTTTTTGCATGATTTGCACTCGACCTCTTTCCCTCAGACAGTAACGCGTAGGTTACTATCAATGCATATCAGTTTTGTATCCAAAGTTTCCAAATTTACAGCCAGCGAAGCACCCATTGCTAAATCGTCCGATTGAATATACCCTGTTTTATTACACTTAAAGTGATCATTCGTTACGGCTAGTCTCGAAAGGCTCTTCATAGCTGATCTCGGAATCTCAGGAACCTCGTAATTCGAGTGCTGATCTTTAAGCCGAATTTTGGTTGCGTCCTCAACCGGTACTTTGATGTACAAGCTTTCAACATTGGCTTTTCAACAACTAGCTCATTTTCATCCAATTTGGTAGCCTCTAAAGTGGCTCTGGCATCTTTCGAGTTAGTCACAATATTTGAACTGGTAGCCTCTCGAAAAATGGGGAAAGAAAATTATTGAGGTTCTCGTAACTGCTACCGGGTATTGACAGAACAGGCCGAAGCGGCGTACCGCTTTTATGCATTTCAGCCGGTTGTGATCCCGTTGTCCTGAGCCTGCGATAATCTCTCCACTTATCTTCCCACTTACATCAATTGATGCAAACTGATGTTTTTCATTTTCTCCGTTTTTATTGCTAGATCATCAACTCCTTCATTACGAGCTTCAAACTGATCAGCACTGAGGACTTCATTTAGTTTATCCGAGTATATTGTCTGTTTCATAACACCAAAAACCGCAACCTTTACCAAATGGTACAGCTAGTAGCTTTTGATCTTTCAAAAAATCATGAACTTTTTTAACCCCTCTATCCATTGGTATCTCACGAAATTTCTTGATGTACCAATTGGCAGACATTTCTTTTTCCAAAAGCTTTCCACCATCAGTGCTGTTTGCCCTTAACTCACGAATAACATGTTTACATCCGCAAGGAAGCGCACTTCATTAAATTTGTCCCAGACTGAATGCTTTGAACCTAATGATAAGACATCCAGGACATATTTTGCAGTTCAACGCCGTCCTATGTTATAACAGTAATATGAGATCCATTCCTCAATGAATTCTACATTATTTTGAGGCAAAGGCAAGGAAATATTAAGAGGCAAAGCATTCCGCAAAAGATTCCACATTGTTATCCATTTCACATTATTATGAGATTCATTCCGGTTTCTTGAATGAGAAAGTCAAAACTAAGGCTCGAGACATGTCTTTTGAAAATTCGTAACAAGGATATCATGAATCGGGTTGCTAAAACTACCAAAAAATGGAAGCTAAAAACTACCTAAAAACTAGCCCACGGAAGCACCCTAATCTTAGTTGCGATAAAAAAAAATTTTCAAAGTCGTCAATCAAGCGAAACCGTCTTATTTGATACATTTCATCGTATTATTTACTCAAAATTATTTTAAACAAACTTTTTCTGAAATTTCTCTTTATGTTAGAATGTCTAATCGTATTTATATTTGTATTGAAAAACTATATTCTGATTGATTGATATTTTCGCGTCTTACATTCAATCGGTTTCATTGCCCAAACCAGAAGATGTTTGGGCAGAAAGTTTTAATTTTACAAGCACGCGGAGGTGCAATCTGGTGGAAATGATCAACAGGGTGGAGCATGCAAGACTGTGAGAACCTAACGGTGCTCAGTGATGAGAACACCAGACTAGTAGCACCTTGGGTTGGTCTCTTCAACTACAAAGACCAAGTCACCGGTCCTTAAGTATTGCTCGATGGGCATCGGCCACTTAGAACGTCGCTTCAGCACCGGAACCCACTATTTGATCCAACGTAACCACTTAGCGTTAGCGCAAAATTGAGCAAGGGCTTACCGCTTGCTGTTGCCAATCTTGTCAACGCTAACGGTTAACAGACTTGTTGTTGCTTGATAAGATTTTCCCCTCAGAGTCTTGAATGGGTGTTGGTGGTTACTAAATCATGACGCCGAAATTTCGGTTCACTTGTGACAGATATCGTATTAAAAAAAGAAACGATTTCACCCAACTTTTACATGTCGGTAGAATTTGGAACATGATTCTCCCTTTGCAATGATACCCTATCTTTTAATAATTTCAGCTCATTTGAAAAATGACCGAACAATGAACGATTATCCATCAATTCGGCATCGTTTAAATTAGCTGTGGAATCACTCTGGTGATGACCTTTCTCAATTCTTGATCTGTCATATGTTACATTTGCAACTCAAAAACAATTCTCTTTATTAAAATTTTGTTTTTGTTTTTGTTTAACTGGGCGCAAGGCAGAAAAATTATTTTTATGAAAGATAGACATGGCTGACAACATTAAATGCGTTTTTGTGTTAGATTGATTGTGCTCCTTTATGACCTTGCATACGTTGCTTTGGCAACCGACTGCATAGATAAAGTTCCTAACCGCATACAAGAATTCATCAAGAACTCATCTGAGTTACATCATAAAATCACCCCCTAGGAGCCAAGTAAATTGACTTCAGTTCAGAACTCTTTCTACTGCCACAGATGGCTGAAGGCATCTTTGAAGTTATAAACTAAAACTTAAAATGCAACCCTGTCCTGCCAATCCATGACGTCAGTGATGTTCTTCTGGAGTTTACGTAATTCGGATTTCAAATTAGATCGTGTATTACAGAGCTTTTTCCATTTATCCTGTAGTTCAGCCATGATCTTGAAGTTAAGGTTTCTTAAATTAAACTAATTTCAACAATTAAACGCGGGGAGGGTTAAACCGAACCCAAATGACAATGACCTGACAGTGAAGCCGCCAAAAAGCCTGACAGAGGTTTTCGATTAGCTAAGTACTCAGCGATAGTAAGTGTCATTAGGTGGATGGCGTCTAACGTGCTTGTTTAACTTCAGGAAAACAATACGCGAGAACAGAAATGATAATGCAGAATGAAACGAAGGGTACGGATACGCAAAAAGAGCAACACAGGAAGAACGAAGCGGAAACGAGAAAGGATGGGAGACGTCAAGTGGAGACGTCAAGCGAGTAGTGCGCGAGAAAACAAGAAACTAGAATAGAAAGGGCGGAACACGAGCAAGAATGTAGGAAGAACAACGCAAGCAAACCAAAGCTCCAAAACAAACTTAAGTCAAACTTCAGCAACAACCATACTCAAGCCACTAATCAGATTACTAAAAATTTTGATTAAAGTTGAACAGTAATTAAAAATCTACAATTCTGTCTTTTAGAATATGACAGTTGTAAAGGTTGGAAAGCAATATTGATAAAGCTCCAGAACAGCCGAAGTCACATCCTAGAAAGCAGCAGGACCAAACCAACTGACAATCATACATTTACACATCAAAACAGCAGCAAAAATTATGTGCTACAAAAAAAAACTTCTAAACCATAGATGTTGAAAGGTCAAGAAACAAACCAACCAAAACTTGTGAATCAATTAGGTCACACAATAGCAAATAACAGCACTAGATAGCAAAACAAGAAGAATAGTTTAGTAAACAACCTTCGACAAACTCGAAACATAATTATTCACATTTGACAACATAGTCAAATAAAGAGAGAAAACCAGGAAGACAAAGACAGACTACGTAGATAAAAATCCTAACCGCATACAAGAATTCATCAAGAACTCATCTGAGTTACATTATAAAATCGCTGCCCAGGAGACGAGTAAACTGATTTCAGTTCAACGGGGTCCAGTATAAAAAATACCTCTCTTCACTGCCACAGATTGCTGAAAGCATCTTTGAACTTGAAAAACAAACCCTGAAATTCAACCTCTCCCACCAATCCAAAGCGTAAGTGATGACCGTCTGGAATTTACGTATTTGGAGTTCCAGATTACATCGTGCATTACAGAGCTTAAACATTTTCTCTCGTAGTTCAGCCATTATCTTGAAATTAATGATTTCCTAAATTAAACTAAGTTTCAATAATCAAACGGAGTGAGGGTCATACCGAACCCAAGAAACGATAACTTGATAGTGAAGCCTCCAAAAAGCCTGCCAGAGGTTTTCGAGTAATCAAGTACTCAGCGATAGTAAGTGTCATAAGGGGAAGGGCGTCTAACGTGCATGTCTAACTTCAAGAAAACATTACGCCAGAGCAGAAATTATAACGCAAAACGAAACGAATGGTACGAAAACGCAGAAAGGGCAACACAGAAAGAGCGCAGAGGAAAACGGAAAGGATGGGAGACGTCAAGTGGAGACGTCAAGCGAGTAGCGCGTGCCGAAACAAGAAACCAGAACAAAACGAGCGGGACCCGAGCAAGGATGCAGGAAGAAGCATGTTAGCAAACCAAAAATACAAACACAACAAAAAACTGCCCGTGACTCCAGGAAAATATTAAGTCACACCGTATAAAGAAGGAGAGAAGCTACTAAAAGACAAACCTGGCACTAGTCATTGTTGAGCTTATTCTATCACTAACAAAATAATTTAAAGCGACTCAGTAGTGTACTAGAAATGTAAAAAAGATGAAGAAATCTAATTGTCGTTGCCCCAAAACAAACTTAAGTCAACTTCAAGCCACTAATCAGATTTCTAAAAATATTGATTAAATTTGAACAGTAGTTAAAATTTTACAATTCTTTTAGACTATGACAGCTTTAAAGGTTGGAAAGAAATATTGATCTAGCTCCAGAAAAACCGAATTCACATCCTAGAAAGCAGCAGGACCAAACCAACTGACAATCATACATTTACACATCAAAACAGCAGCAAAAATTATGTGCTACAATAAAAAAATCTCTAAACCATAGATGTTGAAAGGTCAAGAAACAAACCAACCAAAATTTGTGAATCAATTAAGTCACACAATAGCAAATAACGGCACTAGATAGCAAACCGAGGAGAATAGTTTAAAAAACAACCTACAACAAACTCGAAACATAAATACTCACATTTGACAACATAGTCAAATAAAGAGAAAAAACCAGGAAGACAAAGACAAACTACATAGATAAATTTCCTAACCGCATACAAGAATTCGTCAAGAACTCATCTGAGTTACATCATAAAATCGCTGCCCAGGAGCCGAGTAAACTGATTTCAGTTCAACGGGGTCCAGTATAAAAAATACTTCTCTCCACTGCCACAGATTGCTGAAAGCATCTTTGAACTTGAAAAACAAACCCTGAAATTCAACTTCTCCCACCAATCCATAGCGTCAGTGATGACCGTCTGGAGTTTACGTATTTGGAGTTCCAGATTAGATCGTGCATTACAGAGCTTATACATTTTCTCTCGTAATTCAGCCAAGATCTTAAAATTAATGATCTTTAAATAAAACTAATTTTCAACAATTAAACGGAGTGAGGGTCATACCGAACCCAAGAAACGATGATCTGATAGTGAAGCCTCCAAAAAGCCTGCCAGAGGTTTTTGAGTAGCCAAGTACTAAGCAATAGTAAGTGTCATAAGGGGAAGGGCGTCTAACGTGCCTGTCTAACTTCAAGAAAACAATACGCCAGAGCAGAGATTATAACGCAGAACGAAACGAACGGTACGGAAACGCAGAAAGAGCAACACAGGAAGAGCGCCGCGAAAAACGGAAAGGATGGGAAACGTCACGTGGAGACATCAAGCGAGTAGCGCGTGCCGAAACAAGAAACCAGAACAAAACGAGCGGGACCCGAGCAAGGATGCAGGATGAACCATGTTAGCAAACCAAAACTACAAACACAACAAAAAAAACTGCCCGTGACTCCAGGAAATTATTAAGTCACACCGTATAAAGAAGGAGAGAAGCTACTAAAAGACAAACCTGGCACTAGTCATTGTTGAGCTTATTCTACCACTAACAAAATAATTTAAAGCAACTCAGTAGTGTACTAGAAATGTCAAAAAGTTAATAGGAATGTCAAAATAGTATAAAAAATATCTCTTTCCACTGCCACAGATTGCTGAAAGCATCTTTGAACTTAAAAAACAAACCTCGAAATTCAACCCTGTCCTGCCAATCCTTAGCATAAGTGATGTCCGTCTGGAGTTTACGTAATTGGAGCTCCAGATTAGGTCGTGCATTAAAGAGCTGAAACATTTTCTCTCGTAGTTCAGCCATGATCTTGAAATTAATGATCTCTTAAATTAAATTAATTTTGAACAATCAAACGGAGTGAGGGTCATACGGAACCCAAGAAACGATGACCTGATAGTGAAGCCTCTAAAAAAACTGCCAGAGGTTTTCGAGTTGCCAAGTACTCAGCGATAGTAAGTGTCATAATGGGAAAGGCGTCTAACGTGCATGTCTAACTTCAAGAAAACATTACGCCAGAGCAGAAATTATAACGCATTTTTTTTCGATTCTGTCTTTTAGACTATGACAGTTGTAAGGGTTGGAAAGCAATATTGTTCTAGCGCCAGAACAACCAAATTCAAATCCTAGAAAGCAGCAGGACCAAACCAATTGACAATCATACATTTACACATAAAAACAGCAGCAAAAATTATGTGCTACAAAAAAAATCCACTGAACCAAAGATGTTGAAAGGTCAAGAAACAAACCACCCCAAAACTTGTGAATCAATAGCAAATAAGTCACACAATAGCAAATAACAGCACTAGATAGGAAACCAAGGAGAATTGTTTAATAAACAATTTTCGACAAAAACGATACATAGTTATTCACATTTGACAACATGCTCAACGAAAGATCAAAAACGAGTAAGACAAACAACTCTGAACAGGGGAGTATATATATATACGAAACAAAAAACTATGTTAAGTTAGAGCAACATTTTTGAAGATTGGAAATCGAGAAAAAGCGAATTAAACGGAAGAAAAATAAGCTGACGTTATATGAAAACCAGAGAAGAGAACAAAATTTTAATGAATTCAGTAACTCTTTTGTATGCTGGAGGTTGCAAACTGATTTTCACAATTTTTTGTTCTCATTGTTTTGAGTTTCACTCAAATAACGAGATTCTGAAATTTAAAAGTTCATTTTCACAATTTTGTCAAAGCTTTGTGCTTTTTTCAACTTTTGTTCAATTTGGTGCAAATGGGCAATTATTTTATTGGGACAAATTTTCTAATCCTTTTCTATATCAAAATTAACCAAAATTATCAAAAAAGAACGTTTGATCATATACTTAATTTTTTCTGATTACAACTTTCTTTGCAATCAAATTGTCCAAAGTTTTTGTTTCTTGTCCCAAAAATTTATTTGATGGGATTCACGCTTCCCAATCTGATGTGTAAATCACTTATTCATTTTAACAGAACACCCCAAAATATCAAATTGATGAGTTGTGAAAGAGGAGATTAAATGCATTAGCTCACCGCAAAAATTTTATTGAATGATTCTCTCTGAGAGTTCTTGACTTTTTGTTCTGTTAACAAGTGAAAGAGTTCTTTAATTACCAGAAATCATCTTCTGGACCCATCATCTAAATAAGTTTGATTATAGGACGTATAAAGCACACCCGGACACGCACAAATCATTTTGGTCCGGAGCGACTTTCATCTAGATGAAAATGTGCTTTATTTGCGTCTGCATCTCAGAAAAATTATTGTTTATATCCATCTGGCTTAGAATTACTTGTTTCTCAACCCTAGATGTTGAGGAGATAACGCTAGAAACCGCTTCAAACTGCAATATTTGGGGTGAATACAGTGATAAGATACAAGGAATGCAGTTTTTAGCGTTGAATACAGCGATTGCGGGGGAAAAGACAAGGCTTAGAATCGCAAATTTTACAATTATTCACAACTAATTTACCAAACACCTTAACCTAGCGAAAAATTAATTCACCCCCCCTAAGGTTCAAAAATACTACAAATGGTCACTGCTAAAGTTAAAAAATATCTTGACGGCACAGAAAGTTTCAAAAAAGATATAAATTCTCAAATCCTAAAAAACTTTAACGCATTTGTTACCCATGCCTTTTACTCAATCCGATTTAACTTCAAAAGAAATAATATGAACGGAACTGACAGCACAGTTTATAATTTGAAGAGTTCAGGTGATTGCGGTCAAAAGAAATTCACGCTAAAGCTGCAAAGTTTACAAAATTTCACCGCTTGAACCGCCTTCATCGCTGAATATTGTTTTCATCGCTATTAAACAAAATTCTCACATTGTTTTTTCGACAAAAAAATGACACAGGAACCGCTCGGCATAAAAACATTGGTTTCCACACCGAGAGTTGACGATAATTTTTGATGAATTGTAGTTTGATTTTCTCCGTTCCCATTTAATTGTGTTTTCATCTATTCTTGGCGAGCTCCTCGACACAGTAAGTCTGTGTCCCTGTTTGAAAAAAATTAAGATAGCTAATTGTATACGTAGTTGAACGTCACGGATCAGACGAACCGAAAGCTTAGCAAACGAATGTCTGGCCAACTGAATCCCCGCTGAGAAAAATTACAAACAATACTTGACCAACGTAATCCAGAGAAAAAATATTGTTATTGAAGCCAACGAAATTAGATGAAAAATGAGAGTCAAAACTGAGACCTGTTCGCTAGCTACAATTTACAAGATCTTGCCAATGGATCCGATTTAAATGCAAAAGAAACAATATGAACGGAACTGACAGCGCAGTTTATAATTCGAAGAATTGCTGTGATTGTGGTGAAAAGAAAGTTCACGCTAAAACTGCAAAATTTTCAAAAATTTACCGCTTGAACCGCCTTCATCGTTAAATGTTTTTTCCCATCGCTATTTACCCCAATTCTCAAATTATTGTTTCGACAAAAAATTGACACAGGAACCGCTCGGCATAAGAAAATTGCTTTCCAAACCGAGAGTTGAAGAAAATTTTTGATGAATTGTAGTTTGATTTTCTCCGTTCCCATTTAATTGGGTTTTCATCTATTCTTGACGAGCTCATCGACACAGTAAGTCTGTGTCGCTGTTTGAGAAATGTTAAAATAGCTAATTGTATATGTAGTTGAACGTCACGGATCAGACGAAATGAAAGCCTAGCAAACAAAAACCAGGCCAACTTAATCCCCGCTAATAAAAATTTATGATTCTAAAATTAGTCGAATGCCCTACGTTGGTCACCATGAAATCCAGTTATCATCAAACTGGTGGGAACGTTTTTATTCAATCAATAGGAACGCATTTTGATAATATACAGTACGCTATAGATTAAAACATGCCTGACATTGTTCCGATGGCAGCAAGGTAAAAAATCACACAAAACAACGTATTAAAAACTAACAATTTGTTTCTGATGTTATTGATGTCAAAATTGGTTCATAAGTGGTCAACAGTTGTCAAGACAACCTATTTTATAATTCCGAAACCGTCCCTTTTGATACTTATCATGGTGTGCTTAAATTTGTATTTAAAAACTATATTCTGACTTATTACCATTTTCGCGCTTCATATTTACTTGGTTGCATTGTCTGACACAGATGTTGTTGGGTGAGCGTGCAAGACTGTGGGAACTCTCACGGAGCTTAGTGATCAGAGCATCAGAACGGAAACACGTTGTGTTGGTCTCTTCAACTACACAGGCCAAGTTACCGGTCGTTAGTTATTGCTCGATGGGCGTCTGCCACTTAGAATATTGGTTCAGCGCCACGACCTAATCATTGATCCAACGTAACCAGTTAGCCTTCGCTTAAATCCGTGCACGGGCTTATCGCTTGCAGTGGTCGATTTTTTCAACGCTGACGCCTAAGAGACTTATTGTTGCTTGATAAGATTTTCTCGCTCACAATCCTGAGTTGGAGGGTCTCTGGTTACTAAACTTGGACGCCGAAAGTTTGACACACTTTTGGCAGATATTGTTTTACAAAGAGAATTGTATTAATGTGCAACGGAGTTTTTTAAATTTTCTACTTATATTAGAACCGTTTCTGAAAGAATTTATATTTGTTTTTTTTGAATGTTTGTTCCAACTGGTTAAAAATTTTACGCTTTATATTTAATCGGTAAAAAGCAGAAACCTTTATCAACAACGAAAACTCACTTTAAACGTTCGACAACCTTAAATCAAATCCTAATTGATTTTAATTATATATATATATATATATATATATATATATAATATATATATATAAAAATCATTTGTAACTTCAACGCGGATGAAAAAATAGAGAAAAAAACGAACAACTGCGCTCAGAGCTTCTACTTTGGGAAAAATTACAAACAATACTTGACCAACGTAATCCAGAGAAAAAACAATGTTATTGAAGCCAACGAAATTTGATTAAAAATGAGAGTCAAAACTGAGACCTGTTCGCTAGCTACGATGTACAAGATCTTTCCAGTGAATCCGATTTAAATTTAAAAGAAACAATATGAACGGAAATGACAGCGCAGTTTATAATTTGAAGAGTTCCGGTGATTGCGGTAAAAAAAAAATTCACGCTTGAACCGCCTTCATCGCTAAGTTATGTTTTCATCGCTATTCACTACAATTCTAAAATTGTTTTTTTGACAAAAAATTGACACAGGAACCGCTCAGCATGAGAACATTGGTTTCCACACCGAGAGTTGAAGATAATTTTTGATGAATTGTAGTTTGATTTTCTCCGTTCCCATTTAATTGTGTTTTCATCTATTCTTGGCGAGCCCCTCGACACAGTAAGTGTGTGTCCCTCTTTGAGAAAAGTTAAGATAGCGAATTTTTTATGCAGATGAACGTCACGGATCAGACGAAATGGAAGCCTAGCAAAGGAATGCCTGGCCAACTGAATCGCCGCTCATAAAAATTTAAGATTCTAAAATTAGTCGAATGTCTCACGTTGGTCACCATGTAACTCAATTAACAAAAATTTGATGGCAGCGTTCTTATTCAATCAAAACGAACGCATTTTGATATATTACAGTAAGGCTCTAGATTAAAACGTGCCTAGATTAAAACGTTCCGATGACAGCAAAGTAAAAAAAAACCTAAAACAACAAATTAAGTACTACCAATTTTCGTCTGATGTTATTGATGTCAATATTGGTTCATAAGAAGTCGAAAGTAGTCAAGACAAGCAAAACCGTCCCTTTTGATAATTGTCATGGTGTGTTTAATTTGTATTTAAAAATTATATTCTGACTGATTACCGTTCTCGCGCTTTACTTTTAGTTGGTTACATTGTCCGTTACAGAAGTTGTTGGGTAAGCTTGCAAGACTGTGGGAATTATCACGGAGCTTAGTGATCAGAGCATCAGAACGGAAACACCTTGTGTTGGTCTCTTCAACTACACAGGCCAATCACCGGTCGTTAGTTATTGCTCGGTGGGCGTGTGCCACTTAGAATGTCGGTTCAGCGCCACGACCAAATCTTTGATCCAACGTGACAAATTAGCCTTAGCGTAAATCTGTGCACGGGTTTATCGGTTGCTGTGGTCGATATTGTCAACACTAACGCTTAAGAGACTTGTTGTTGCTTGATAGGATTTTCTTGCTCACAATGTTGAGTTGGAGGGTCTGTGGTTACTAAACTTGGACGCCGAGATTTCGACTCTATTCTGGCAAATATTGTGTTACAAAGACAATTGTATTAGTGTGCAAGGGAATTTATAAAAATTTTCTACGTAAATAAGAACCGTTTCTGCAGGAAGTTATGTTTGTTTTTCAAATTTTTTTTCCAACTGTTTAATAATCTCACGCTTTATATTTAATCGGTAAAAGGCAAAGACCTTTATGAACAACAAAAACTCACCTACAACGTTCCACAACCTTAAAAATATAAATCAAATCTTAATTGATTTTAATAATAATATATATTTATAGAAATCTTTTGTAATTTCGACGCGGATGGAAAAAATGGAGAAAGAGAATGAACATCTGCGCTCAGAGCTTCTACTTTGGGAAATTTCAATCAGTACTTGACCAACCTAATCCAGAGAAAAAACATTGTTATTGAAGCCAACAAAATTTGATGAAAAATGAGAAATCAAAACTGAGACCTTTTCGCTAGCTACGATGTACGAAATCCTGCCAATGAAGTGTTCTGCCAAAAAAAACGACCCTGCCAAAAATTGAACCTTCTGACGTACCCCGATACTAATTAAGATTAATAGCTCCTGATAACCATCAGTAGAGAAAATCAAATTATAGCCACCAATGCAGAGCGAGAAGCGTACAAAACTTTTGGAATCAAAAGGCCGAGCAATTTAGGAACAATGATAGACCACCTAAAAATTCCCCTTGAATAAAATACAAACTTTTTATACATTAGAACATTCGTTTGCAAAAGGTCAAATGGAAATAATTTTAAGGCACCATCGAAGACGCAGAAGCCATCTGGATGAAACTGTGCTTTATTTGGGTCTGGGTCTCAGAAAAATTTTTGCTTGAATCCATCAAGCGTAGAAAAACTTGCCTCTCAACCCTAGGGGTCGAGGTGTCAACGCCAAAAACTGCTTCAAAGTGTACGATTTACTGTGAAAACAGTAAAAACATGTAAAAATTCTTTTTTTAATGTTGAATGCGGTAAATGCGTTGGAAAAAAACAGTTCATCGCATAGAATATCAAATCTTGCGAAATCAACCGGCAAATTTATCAAATACTATCAAAGCAGAAAAATTTGCAAAAAAACGTAAAAGAACAGCGGTGAATGCGTTGAAAGTTGTGAAAAAACAAATCACCACTAAGACTCACAAAACTTGCAATTATTCATCGCTATAGATAGAAAATGTTTTCACAAATTTAGTATTGCAAAAAAGATGATATTTCTCAAATTTTACAAAATTTCAAAGCATTTGTTACCCATAACGTTTATTCAATCTGAATTATATTCACTAGAAGAAATATCGTCGTAACTGAAAGATGACCAGTTGAACAAAAATTGGTTGACATGCAAGAGTTCAGGGTTCGAACCCGTGAACTCCGGTTAATTTGAAAAAAAAACAACAAATGTTACAAAAGTTTACCACTAAAAACCACAAATCTTACAAAACTTCACCACTATTACCGCTTTTACCGCTAAGGGATGTGGGATAAGGATTGCGGTTTTTTTACCTTTATTCACCGCAATTCTTACACTTCTTTCAACAAAACCTCGGCCTGAGAACAGCTCAGCATGTGATCATTGTTTTCGATTGCGAGAGTTGAAGATGATTTTTTGATTATTTGCAGTTTGAATTTCTCTTTTCCTTTTTTATTGTGTTTTCAATTATTGTTGTTGAGCTCTGTGACCTAGTAAGTCCGTGTCCTCTGCCCTTGTTTGTAGAAAGTTAAGAAAGGTAATTAAATATACAGTTGAAAATTACGGGTCGGACGAAATGGAAGCCTAGTTTGGTCGAATCGAATCCCCGTTTGAACGTTTTGAATTTACGACAATGTTTTGAATAGGAAATTGTATGTCCGGGGCAGGAAGAACGGAATGCGTGGCCAACTGAATCCACAATCATAAAAATATAATGTTCAAAAATTAGTCCAAAGTACCACGTTGGTCACCATGTACTTCAGTTAACAAAAATTAGATGTAAAATTTTGTTCAATCAATAGGAACAGATTTTGATAGCCTACAGTAAGCTTTAAATTAAAGCGTGCTTGACATTGTTCCATTGATAGCAACGTTAAAAAACACACAAAACACCGTATTAGGTGCTACCGGTTTCGTCTGATGTTATTGATGTCAAAATGGGTTCATAATTGTCAACAGAACTCTAGAAAACCTGAAAAGTTTAATACGAAACCATCATCTTTGTTACTTATCATGGTATTACTTACCTAAAATTATATTAAACGAATTTTCGCCGCACTTTTTTTGAATGTTGAAACATTTTCTGTGCGTATATAAAACTTCTTTTTTAAAAACTCTACTGTGATTGATTAATATTTATGCGCTTTATGTTTAACCAAATACATTGTCTGACTCAGAAAATGTTGGGTGAAAACTACTAACTTTGCAAGCAGGCGGACGAGCACTCCATTTGAATTGCTCAAGAAAGCGCAGCTTGCGGTGCTGTTGGATCCACCACCGCGTTCAGCGATCATAGCAGTAGGTTAGTAACACCTTGGGTTGATCATTTCAACAGCACAGACTAAGTCACCGGTCTTTCTGTTTTGCTCGGTTGACATCTGCTACTTGGAACGTCAGTTCAGCGCGGTAACCTACTCTTTGATCCAACGCAACTGCATAGCGTAAGGGTAAAACTGCGCACGTGCGTACCAGTTGCAGTGGTCGCACTTGTCAACGCTAACGGTTAAGAGACTTGTTGCTGCTTTAAAGAATTATTCTTCTTGGATCTTGGATGAGAGGTTTGACGGTTATTACATCAAGTTGCCAAAAACTCAGTTATCTTGCGGCAGACAATGTATTACCAAGAGGATTGTATTACTGTGAAACGGTCTTTTTTCTTACCCTTCTACTTATATTAGAACTGTTTCTGCAAAAACTTATCTTCGTATTAAAACACTTTCTTTGAAAAGGTTAAAAATCTCACGCTTTGCGTTTAATCGGTGCTATGAATGGAATTTTATGAACAAGGAAAACTTACCTTCAAACGTTCCTGAAATTGAAGAAAAACATTGAAATTGAAACCTTGAAATTGAAGAAAAATAATGACCGTTAGCGCCACTTCAAATCAGCTACCAAAGCCATCAGACAGCAAGATATAACCTTTGAAAAGGAAAAACCTTAGAATTTTTCGAAACTCAAAAATAGTCAAACCTGAAAATTTTTACAATATGGGACCGAAATTTTGTACACCCCCCAATTTTTAGAAGGGAAAACCTGAGCAACCCGAGGTTACAGCACATGGTTAGGGTTAATTCTAAGCTACTCATGAACGCAACGAACGTTATCGCTTCAGACCCACAAGTGTGGCTATTAGCACTTATATGGTGCAAATTGGCATTTTTTTAAAATTTTTGATATTTATTGTTAAATTTCCTAAAATGTTTATTTTATGAGAATTTAGGTGACCATTAAAGGCCAAATTCCGTACGTTCGAGGCAATTAGAGCCACGTAATAACCATCTGTGCTTATGTCAATAAACGTAAATATTGCCGTAATTTGACATTTACTATGAACAGTGACCTAAATCACTTGATTAACCAATCAGAAACAAGTAGCGATGATGTTATAAATGATAAACATTTAATTATTCACTTTAACCCAGTTGTTTGAATAGTGAAACCGAGATAGAAATTTTATTTGGAACCATTAGAAACTGTTATACAGAACAGTTGGCTCTCGGATTGACTAAAATTTGATTCTTTAAATCTTTTTGTTAAGTTTTGAGTTTTAAGTTAGTTGAGCTTACTTAACGAGAATTAGCAGAATTACTAACACTGGCTGAAGCCTTACAAACGTCGGCACGAGATTGAACATAGATTATCACTAAGGATTTTCTTAACTTCAATCAACTAAATTAAAGTTACAGTCCTTTAATAAGTCCGAGCGTCTAATTGTTTCGACAAGATTGTTAGTCAATCGAACCCTGTGTAGAACCAGGCGGCTTAAAATTTGAGAACCAGGCTGGATATATCGGTTCCAATCAGATTGTGGAGCAGCCGCAACATTTGGTCCGCCGACCCGGACAACAACACGAACAGCAACGATTCAATTTGGTGGAATAGAACGAAATCTTACGATGACTGGAATGAAACCCGATAGAGATTGAAAAACGACTGACTACAAGAAATCAGGCCCCCTCAAGAAGCTGCAAAATGAGCAACTTGAATTGCTCAAAACGTTTGACGGACATCTGGCTGATGTGAAAATTCACTTGGCTCAGAAGAAACCAGTGATTGTAGAAAAAGCATAACAATCTTTCTTCGAGACGTACGATGATCTTAAGAAAAACAGACAGCAGCAAAGACAACTACTGAATCTAAAGTACTTGGAATGTTTTGAAGGCGACACCGAACGAAGATTGGGCGAAAAGAAGAAGACAATCGAATGCCAAAATACCAAAACTTAGAAAAATTGAAGGATATCGCAACATCGTTTTTAACCCAGGGAAAGACACCTTGCGGCTCTACACAATGTCGGAAACATGTGAATCGTACTATAGAGAAGCAGAGGAAGTGGAGTTCAATTTGGGATCAGAAAATTTAGACGGCTCCCGCAAGCAAGTTTTGTGCGGTAAACTTGAACAGATAGTAACGAAACTAGACTCAAGTCACGCAGCAGTTATACAAATCGTGAAATCAGATTTTGCTACGGAATCGTTGACAAGTTTAAGCGAGAAAAAAAATTATATTCAAAACCAACTAAAAAAATATCAGCAAAGCGCTGAGAATGAAAGTTAAACAGCATTAGTGTCATCCACTTCGGCTGGTAATAAAGACTCAAACGAAACTGTAATTAACACAGAAATTGGAGCAATAGAAAACCCAGAAAAGAACTTCGATGTCTCATCCAGACATTCTGCTACACAAAAAAGCCGAAAAAACCCAGTATCACCAACTTGCGATCATCGAGAAGGCGACAGATTGACGAAATGGAGCTCCAAAACATAAGAGCTAAGAAAGAGGCAGAGCAACGACTACGAGAGCGACAGTTGGACATAGAGAAGGAACGTAAGGTAAGAGAACTTTGTCGTCAGCCAGAAGAGTTACGTATACAAAAGAAACAACTGCAATAGCAACGAGAACAAGAGTTACGTCTAAAATTGCAACAACAAGAAGACGAGCTGCGTTTGCGACAACAAGAACGAGAACTCGAAAACGAAAGAAAGAAAGCTGAAGCCGACGAATAGCAAAAGCGCATGGAAATTGAATTGACAAAAAAGAGTTCAAGAGCATCTCGATCACAGGCAGACGACTTAGAAGATGTTTGATCAAGACACAATCTAGAAAGAACTGCAGGCTGGACAAATTCAGTTGCCCAATAGTCTGGCCCTAGTCGACCAATATCTCCAAATGTTGTGATCGAGCCTCCTAAGAATGTTACACAGGACAAAGATGACAAACGCTTTAGCGCCTACCAAAAAACTACACCGTGGTTCCAGCCGTGTGGAGGACTTTTCTCAACGCAACTGCAAGATTCGAGTATTCTCAAGAAACAAGAATTCCCTAAATCAATTAGGGTAACAGAACCACAGACGTTTTGCCCAAGACAACGTCCCAAGGCAACAAGGAGCATCAGTGTTCCCAAACAGGCAGAGAAGCCAGAGTCCCAAGCAAAATTCTCGCAACAGATCGATGGAGAGCCAAAATCAAACATCAGTGAGCCAGCCTACGGCACAAGTAATTTACCAACCGAATGGTGACCCAAGAGGATTAACAAAACTCAAGCTAACGGAATTCTCAAGAGATCTCTTGGTGTGGCCCGAGTGGGCGGAAATTTTCGTTGTAATTGTGGCACCAAAAAGAGCTGAGCGATATTGAGAAGATGCAGTATCTGAAAATTAGCCTCACTTGTCAGACAAAAGCTGCAATTTCTCGACTGGGTTTCAGCTCACATGCATATTATCAAGCCTTGGACATTCTCTGCAAAAAGTTTGTCTGACTGAGAGTTATTGTTGAATCTCAAAACTCAAGAAGATATGCACACATCCTCCAGTTCAACACAATGACTCCAGCGGCCATGTTCGTTTTGCTAAAGTAGGCAAAAACACGGTTAACGTTTTAACTCGACTTGGTTTCCAGCATAACTTGGTATCGGAGGGAGTTCTGAGTTCAGCAACCAGAAAAATTTCCTCTAAGCTTAGGAGCAGTGGCTGCGACTTCTACAGGATCGTCGACTACTAGCAGCGAGCTTGACTGTTTTCAAAGGCTGCTTGGAATCAGTTGCTTTCATACATGAAGACTTGTTAACCCAGACAACTCCAAGTTTCAAAGTCGCGAAAAGCCAAAAACAAGTACTTTTGCATCCAACGCTGATGATTATACAAAACAAAAATTCAGAAGGTCCGTTCAAAGATGGACAGCACGCCATTTGGAGTTGCGCCAATCAACCAATGAAAGTGAACGAGCGACGAGAACATATACAGAAGATCAGACTGTGTTTCGATTGCCTGCGACCTGGCCATTGGTCGAAGGATTGCAAAAAAAGAACCTGCAGTGTGCCCAGTTGTGCACAACATCAGTGCACAACATCAGAACAAGCTTTTGCACACCGAATTCCAAATAAGGAGGCTAGAACAGGGTGCCTCAGATGCTACGACAGCAGCAGCAACAATGATCACACAAGGGGTACTCCCTGTAGTGCGTATAAAACTGGTGAATGGAAACCACAGCCTGAGCGTGCAGGAAATTTGTGATACGGGATACTTAATCTCATTTGTGGACAAGTCCATTGTATCTACACGACAGCTGCAAGGCCAAAGAGCGTGTTCGTCAGTAGCAGGAATCCACGGATCACAAATTGTCAAGACGGATATAGTCCCGATATCGGCTTCGGCACACAAGAAGTCTCGACCAGTGACAACCGTGCAACTTTATGTTCATCAGAAACAGAAATTGGGTGACCAGATTGTAGAACAGCAGGGGTTGAAAGATCGCTACCCACATTTGAGTACTTTGCCAAATCAGAGCTACAATCTAAACGAAATTCAAATAATTGTTGGACATGACTGTTATGACATCCACCAGCTAATAGAGTTTGAGAAATCAGACGCTAAAACCGCACCGTGGGCAGTCAAATTGAAAATAAGATGGGCGTTAAGTGGTCACTTACCAGCGAAGCAAGCAGCAACTATTGCTACAACAGCAACCTCAGTATTAAAGGACAAGTTAGCTAGTTATTAGAGTAATTGAATCCTACGCCTCAAACTTTGGTCATTCCAAAGACAAACAGACAGCAAACAAAACATTGCCGCAAACAATTCGATTCACAGGTGAAAGATACAAAATTGGACTACTATAGCGAGAAGTGGAGGTGAAGTCGCCAAATAATTTCTACTCTGCTATGGGGCAACTCAAGTACCTATAACAACGCCTACAGAAAAAAGATATGTTGCGAAAGCGTTATCAGGAAACCATTGACACTGACGGCAAGGCTGGTTATGTCCGCAAAGTCCAACAAGTTGAGCTGAACGAAACCAGAGTCAAGCTTCAACGGTACTTGCCACGTCATCCTGTCATCAACCCCTCACAAATCCAAAAAATTAAAAGAGTGTGCAACGCAGCAGCAAAGTACCAAATTGTAGCCCTCAACGACAAACTTTTATCTGGACAGATCTAATGCAGAGTCTGATCGGAATTATTTTTTGCTTCCGAGAACACCTGATAGCACTTTCAGCCAACATAGAAGCGATGTTTCTTCAAGTTGCTGTCCCAAGCGATGCTTACAATTTCTCTGGCGAGAAGATCCAGAGCAGAGGATGGAAGTCTACGAGTATACACAACACAGATCAACAGAATGTAGACAGATCAACAAAATTTTTGAAAACTTTTGAGGCAGAGCCGCAATTATTGGACTAATCAACCCTTGGACTGAACTGCAATATAGACACAGACAGTCTCATAATCTGTCGCGGAACTGAGCAAGAAGTTCCAGCAAAAATATTTCGGAGAATTGTCCTATCCTTTGTTTCAGCAGTATTTCGACCAACTTGGGATATGATCACCCTTCACTATAAGAATGCAGTTTCTAATTAAAAGCATTTGGGCAGCAATGGGAAAAACATGGGACCAAAATTTGTCAGCAGAACACTAAAAACTATTCAGTGATTGGTGCTATGAGTTGAGAAGAATAAGGATGATGTCAATAAATCGACTTTTTTTCGAAAAAGTATGTACAAACTTGAGAGTACACTTTTTCACAGACGCGTCAGAAGAAACATTGTGCATAGTGGCATATCTACAAGACGAGGCAATGTTGAAACTTACCTATGTGATAGTAAAATGATAAATAGCACCTATCAGACAAACGACGATTCCGAAATTAGAACTCCAAGCCACAGTTTACAGAGTTCGTATCAGAAAACAGATATTGAGAGAACATGATGTCAGAACTGACAAAATCTATCATTGGACAGATTCATCTACAGTCCTACAGTGATTACAGTCAGCTCACAAGAAACTGCAATTGTTTTTTGCCAAACGGGCAGCAGAAATACTCGAAAACTTTTCAATGGATCAATAGACACATGTCAAAGGCATCGAAAACCCTGCAGATATTGTATCAAGAGGGATGTACATCGCAGGCTTCAGGGATTCCGGGTGGTTAAATGGGCTGGCACGGATCCAGACAGATGAAGAAAAGTGGCCAAAGCCGTGGTGCCAAGTGGATGAAGCAGAAGCTGAGCAAATTACCAGTACTGCAGCCACAGAAACCAAACTAGACCGACTAATCGATTGGAGACAGTAAAGTTCTTTCAACAGATTTAGAAACTTCATTGCCTAATGCATGAGGTTCAAGAAGAAGCAGAAGGGACCCCTTAAAGCAGACGAAATTCATCAAGCCGAGCAAATACCGTTTCGATTAAATGCGTTCCGAGATGTGTCGAGATGTGAAAAACAATTCGAGATGAGTCAAATGCAGACACAAGAATGCCAACCCATTTCATCCACCTATGGCAGACCTACCCTGAGAGCGACTTGATGAACACGTGTTCCCATTTACTCATACCGGAAAGGATTACTTCGGCCCCATCGAAGTGAAATTCCTACGACGTACAGTGAAAAGATGGTGCTGCCTCTTCATTTGTCTAATAACCAGAGCAGTACCAATCGAAGTGGCACAATCATTGGACACCGAGTCATTTCTAGCAGCAGTGACAAGATTCATTGCAGGACGTGGCTAACCAAACACCATCATCAGTGACAACGGAACGAACTTCGTTGGAGCAGCCAATGAGCTGAAAGCGTTTATGAACGAGTGGGACAAAGCTGAGGTTGAGAATGACTTCAGAGACAAAGCTGGGAGAAAGCTGGGGTTGAGAATGAGCTCAGAAAAAGTTTGTTCAGAGACTAGCTCAAAGTTGGAAGAAAGTGATGATCGCAAACTTGGACAAACGACTACTGCCCGCCGATGAGGTACTCAGTGACACAATGTATCTCATAGAGAAAACGTTTAACGTAAGACCCTTGAGAGCATTAAGTGACGGCCCTGAAGACCTGACAGCACTTACACAAAATCACTTCTTGCTAGGACGAGAGAACGCGAGTGCTAGATTCATGCCATCCAACGACCGCTACCATGACCTGAGAAAATCTTTCAAAACGTCTCAAGCATATGCCGAAATAATCTGGAAAAGATTGATTAATTTGCACAATGGATCCACAACGCGAATATCTTCCACAGTGGAACCAGAGACCGAGGCGGTTTAAAGAACATGTTCGAAACCTGAAGGAATGCGAGCTAAGATGCCTAAAATATAACTCTGCGAAAATCTGTGAGCACAAGTTGGGACTAATCTCTGAAAAATTTCACTGGCAACGACGGTGTTTTGAGATCAGAGAGAGTCCAAATGTCACATGGAGAGCTAAACCGGCCAGTCGTGAAATTAGCGCCAATATTCTACGATGGTGTTTCCGAGATCGAAAACAGGGTCGGCGATGTTAGCGCCAATTCAAATCTGCTGCAAAAGCATCACACAGCAAAACATAACCTTTGAAACTGAAAAAATTTAGAATTTGTCAAAACTCAAAAATGGTCAAAACTGAAAGTTTTTACAAATTGGTACCGAAATTTTGTATACCACACCGATTTTTAGAAAGGAAAGCCTAACGAATCCGAAGTTATAGCACACGGCTAGGTTGACCATAAGATTTTCATGTACCCAACAACCGTTTTGGAATCAGACCCACAAATGTGGCTATTTGCGCTTATATGGTGCAAAATTGGCATTTTTTGATATTTTGTTATTTATTGTTAATATTCTTAGATTGTTTTTTTTATGATACCTTAGGTGACCATCAAAGTCCCAATACCGTACGTTCGAGGCATTAAGAGACACGTAATAACCATTCGTGCTTATATCAACAAATGTAAATATTGCCGTTATTTGACATTTATTTTGTAAACAATGACCTATATCATTCTCTTGATTAAAAAATCAGACACAAGTAGCGATGATGTTATATATGATGAATATTTGATTTTTTAATTTAACTCAATTGCTTGAAGAGTGGAATCTTATGATCTTGCAAGTTTTAATTTGGTTGAGCTTACTTAAACCAGGCCGTGAAAAACCAGTTTGTTCTGAAAATCGAGAAGCAAACTGTGATATAACGGTTCCACTGAGATTCTCGAAGAGCCGCAACAATGACCAATTGCAGTCAGAATTTCTACTACTAGAGAAACTACAACAAGTACTTGACCAACGTTCGCCGCAGATGAAAAATTGCTTTTGATGGACAACAAATTCCTTGAAAACGAATAAGAAACTGTGGCTTCAGAGTTTCGTCTATTCGAGTTTCGGCGCGTTAAAAAGGAATTTGACTAGCTACGGTGTATGAGATTTTGTCCGTGAAGTGTTCTATGAAAAAAGTAAAACACAAGGCCACAAGTTGAAGCTATTGACGCCCCTGATGCTAATAAAGATGAATAGCTCCTGATATCCATCAACAGAGCGCACCCACTTTTAACCAACAATGTAGCGCGGGAAACGTACAAAACTTGTGGAATAGAAAACCGACAATCGCATATCTTACAAAATTAACTGCCAATTTTACCAAATGAATTCACCTCAGAAAACTTGCAATGAAATATATAAGAATAGCAGTGAATGCGTTGAAAGTAGTGAAAAAAACTCACCACTAAGATTTCAAAAACTCACAGATATTCATCGCTAAAGTAAGAAAATGTTTTCACAGCAGAATTGCTGCAAAAAAGATAAAAAATCTCAAATTTTTTGAATTTTTAACACATTTGTTAGCCATAACGTTTTTTGAATCTGTTCTTTTTTCACACGAAAGAATATGAACATAACTGACAGATGGCCAATTGAATAAAAACTTGTTGACATGCAAGAGATGAGGTTTCGAACCCGTGTACGGGAGTTAAATATGTAATAATTCCGGTCAATGTGGTGAAAAAACAAATAATTGTTACAAAAATTTGCCGCTAAAAACCGCAAATCGTACAATAGCTCACCGCTGAAACCATTAAACTTAGAAAATATCACGACTATTACTGCCTTTATCGCTAAAAAATGTGTGCGGAATGCGGTTTTTTCCCTTTATTTACCGCAATTCTTATATTTTTTTACAGCAAAAACTCGGACTGGGAACCGCTCGGCACGTGAACATTGTGTTTGATTGCGTGAGTTGAAGATTTATTTTTAATTTTTTGCAATTTCTCTTTTACTTTGTTCTGTTTTCAATTGAGCTCTGTGACATAGTAAGTCTGTGTCCCTGTTTGTAGAAAGTTACAAAAGATAATTGAATATATTGTTGAACGTCACGGGTCGGACGAAATAAAAGCTTAGCAAATCGCACCCCCGATTGAACAATTTGAATTATGAAAATAATTTAATAAGTAGTTGAGGGAGCGGAAGAATGGAATGCCTGGCCAACTGAATAAAAATTTAAGATTGTGTCGAAAAATTAGTCGAATGTCCAACGTTGTTCACCAGGTACTTCAGTTAATAAAAATTAGGTTGGATTTTTTTTCTATCAACAAAAACATTAAGCTCTAAAACAAATACATTAAGCTCTAGATTAAAATGTGCTTGACATTGTACCGATGATAGCAACGTAAAAAAAACACAAAACACCATATTGAGTGCTACCGGTGTTTGTCTGTGGTTATTGATAACAAAATGGGTTCATTATTGGCCAACATTAGTGTATAAGACCTAAAAATATAACTCAATTTCATCACTTTTGTTAGATATCATGGTATTACTCATTTAAAATCAGATCAAACGTACTTTTTCTACACTTTCTAGGTATATTAGAATGTTTTCTGTGCGTATTTAACGTTGTATTTAAAGACCTTCCTCTGACTGATTAATATTTTTGTACTTTAAATTTTACACGTTAAATTGTCCGACCCAAAAGATGAAGGGATAAAAAGTACTAGTTTTACAAGCAGGTGGACGAGCCATCCGTTTGAATTGCTCAACAAAGCGGAGCGTACGGAGTTGTTGGATCCGTCACAGCGTTCAGTGATCACAGCAGTTGGTTAGTAACACCTTGAGTGGGTCTCTTCAACTGCACAGACTGAATCACCGGTGTTCAGGTTTTGCTCAGTGGGCATCTGCCACTTGGAACGTCGGTCCAGCGCGGGGACCTACTCCTTGATCCAACGTAACTGCATAGCGTTAGCGTAAAACTGTGCACGGGCGGACCAATTGAAGTGGTCCAACTTGTCAACGCTAGCGTTTAACAGACTGGTTGTTGTTGCTTGATAATATTATCCTCCTCAGAATCTTGAATGGGAGGGCTGTTGGTTATTAAAACAGGACGCCAAAAACTTACTTCATTTTTGGCAACAATTTATTACCATGAGGACTTTATTACTGTGCAACGTTCTTTTTCTTAGCCTTCTACTTATATTAAAACTGTTTCTGCAAAAAGTGTATTTGTTTTCAAACACTCTTTTAATGGGTTCAAAATCTCACGGTTTACGTTTAATTGCTGCAATGAAGGGCATTTAATGAAGAATGAAAACTTAGTTTGAAACGTTCTCCAAACCGAAAGACATAATTCAAACCCTAATTTTTATTTATTATAATATTTTATCATATTATAATAATTATTTATTATAATATATTTGATCAAAGTGTGCCGCAGAAGAAACGTTGTATTTGATATACAGCAAAACTCTTTTGAAAAATAGGAAATCAAAAATGAGGCTTCAGAGTAATTTATATTCAAGTTTCGGAGCATTAAAAAATGATTCGACAAGCTACAAGGCGCAAGATCTTGTCAATGAAGTGTTCTGCCCAATAAAAAAAAAACAATGCCAAAATTTGAACCTATTGATGCCCCACTGATGATGCTAATAGAGATGAGTAGGTCCTGATACCCATCAACAGAGCGCACTAATTTTTGGCCACCAATGTAACGCGGGAGGCGTTCATAACTTGCGGATTTAAAAAACCGACAATCGCATATCTTACGAAATTCACAGCCAATTTTACCAAATATATTCACCGCAGAAAACTTGCAAAAAAGATATAAGAATAGCGGTGAATGCGTTGTAAGTAGTGGAAAAAAACTCACTTCCAAGATTCAAAAAACTTACAAATATTCATCTTTAAACTTAGAAAAAGTTTTAACAGCAGAAAGAGTTGAAAAAAAGATAAAAATACTCAAATTTTACGAATTTTTAACGCATTTGTTACCCATAACGTTTATTGAATCTGATTTATATTCACAAGAAATAATATGAACATATCTAGTAGATGACCAGTTGAAAAAAAACTTGTTGACCTGCAAAAAGTGAGGTTTCGAACGCGTGTACGGCAATTTTTATATGTAATAATTCCGCTAAAAACCGCAAATCTTACAATAATTCATCGCCAAAATCAACTAATCTTGCAAAATTTCATCACTATTAATGCCTTTATCGCCAAAAAAGTGGGCGGCTTGCGGTTTTCTTTTCACCTTTATTCACCGCAATTCTTATATTTATTTCAGCAAAACCTCGGACTCGGAGGCGCTCGGCACGTGAACATTGTGTTCGATTGCCATATTTGAAGACTATTTTTTGATTCTTTGCAGTTTAAATTTCTCTTTTTTATTCTTTTCAACAAGGAAAACAATGATAACGATGAGAACAATGAAAACTCACCCTAAAGATTTTCTTTAAAAATACGCACTTTTTATACCATAGGACTTAAAATTAAAAAGTGTGTCAATTGAATATTTTTTTTGAACACTGAGTGAGCTGTACACTCTTTGTGAGTTACACACTCATATACAAAAGAGCACAAAACAACCTGGGGCTCCAAGGTCAAAGACAAAGTTCAGATCTCGTTTTGTTAACACTTTTATGGCTGACAGAAATTTGAAAGTTGACAGAAAAGCTTGGGCTTCGAGCAATATTTACAAAAATGTCAAAAATTTTGACTTTGTTAATTTACCACGCTGATTAAATTGATATTTAGTACGGACCAATGTAGGGAAATCATTCAATCATTGAACAAAAGTTCCCCAGTTCGAGCTGACAACTCACTTGAATCTTTAAAATATCAATTAACCCTGCCTAACTAGTTATTAGTTCAAATTTGTGTTTTAATAAGAACCACGCTCAACCCGTTTCCGATTTCATATTTTGGTCACGGAGGGGGCTGCCGTAGTGGAGGCAGAGACGAGATTACTGGTGCAATAAATTCATATAAAAACCCCTGACCAACGAAAAACGAACTAAAGACTTTGATGAAAAATAAATTGTAGTCTTTTTCCATCAACAGATTTTGAAAAAGAGTAATTTTGATCAAACAATTTGCTACAATGATATCGGAATGATCAGTCGAGAACCATTTTAATATTCGGATGCAAATTACAGTGATAAAAAATTATAAATTGGGCGACCAGTTCCAACAAGATACTTTTCAAGCAGTGATTGTACTTTTTTAACTTAAAGACCAAAAGCCTATATGTTTTGGTAACAAGCTGTGCATAGTGCAGTGTCAGTGTTAACAGTCTACTTGATTTTTAAAACGTTGAAACCTTTTTGTGATGGGTTCATTTATTTGGGATGAACCTTTCAGTGAGCATCTTGGCAACAACTGGAGCTGAATTTCGACCTCATATCTGGAAGGCCTATGTAAATTCAACTACTCAAGTTAATTAAAAGACGCCAAAAAGAAAAGAAAGAGAAATTTTGAAATAGTCGGGTGCTTGAAACAAGTTCAAGAAAAGAGTTCCAGACCAACAAAAGGGAAAATATCATGATCTCAGGGATATTACCTTGGACTTATATATTAAAAATTTGAAAAATCTTGAGTTTGAGATAAAACAAAAGCAGAATTGAAACGTCTCAAATTTGGTAACAAAAAACAGAAAAAGCAGAAAAAACGTCTGGGAATCAAGATTATGAGAAAAGTAAAGTTTTCAATTTGAAGACCAAATCGAAAAGAGACAACCAAAAGTGCTTTGAATTCTGACAAAAAGTTAAATTTTTACAGAAATTTTTTCATTTATCAAAGCAGGCAGCCAGACCCCACAAATTGGCGAATTTTGGCCAGACCCCACAAATTGGCAACCCCACAGGTTGTTGGAAGGTGTATCCGAGATTTCTCTGTGAGTACACCGGGTTGTATCTTGTCTATCTCGGACTCGGAGGATGTTACTTCAGTACTGCTGGCACCTGCATACATTCGGTTCCATGCTCTGCAAGCAGAAGTGGAAATGCAAAGCCAGTGCGTGCAAGAAGAGCAGGCAAAAAACACAAAATCTTCTCTACAAACAGAATCAGTCGAGCTTCGTCATAAAAAGACCGATCATTGCATTAGGGCTAAAGATGCAACAAAAGGATATTGGACGTGAGACGTGTGGCCACAATGTAAAGACAATGGCATCCAAAACCGAGGAGAACTCAACTGACTCATTGAAACAAGAGTTTGGTGAGTTTTATTTATTTTATAGACAACGATTTTCCGGTTTTCGGGCTCTTGTCGGTGAGTGTTCTGCCACCAGAGAAATAAAAATAAAAATAAGGCCATAAATGGAAACTATTGACAAACCTTGATGCTAATGGAGATTACTAACTGTTCATAGTCACCAATCGAACATACAAGGCTTTGGCCACCAATGGGGCGCGCTAAGCGTTCAGTATATGTGGAATAAAAAAGAGAAACATACAAGAAATTGAAAACCACCTTGAAATTTATCTTTTTAAAAGTACATCAATATACGTATTAGGACATTCATTTGAAAAGAGTTATGAATGAATATGTTTTTTATCACAGAGTGAGTGGTACAGTCTAGATTTTTTTTAACAGGGAGCAGCAGCGTGACTCACACACTCATATATAAAAAAGAAAGGATTCAAGGTCAGAGATATAATTCGAATCCTAATTTATTACCACATTTATGGCTGACACAAGGTCGACAGGTGTCATAAAAGAAAGAAAAATTTGAACAAAAAATTCGGGATACCACACTGGCAAGGTCGATATTTGGCACGGACCAACTTAAGGCCTTAATTCAATAATTGACTACCAAACCTACCATCCAAGCTAACGACTCAATGGAATCGTGAAATTAGAAATTGCTTCGTCTTTGTATCCAAATTTCTTTTTCAAAATCATTTTTTGTGATTTACAAGAACCGTGCTCAATCCATTAAATTTATATTATGTTGCGCACGGGTGGCTACTATGCCAATATGTAATAAGTAGACAAGGAAAAAAAGAAAAGAGCGCAAAATTAAATAATACTTTTGTATTCGAAAACACTTATCTTCAGAGTCATGAATGCAATTAGCAACAAAATTAATCAATTATGATTAAACCGATTTTATATTTGATCAAAGGAATCGTTTGAGACCTGTTATTATTCAGAATATGTCTTACGTCTACAAAAAGGGCGTCATTTTTAGACAAAAAAGAAAAATTTGTCCACTAATTTTT
This sequence comes from Convolutriloba macropyga, assembly GCF_964194025.1. Taxonomy (NCBI): domain Eukaryota; kingdom Metazoa; phylum Xenacoelomorpha; order Acoela; family Convolutidae; genus Convolutriloba; species Convolutriloba macropyga. The sequence continues at coordinate 12,417,585 of NC_134469.1, read as the reverse complement.
TTTTTGCAAAAAACCTGTGTCTTATCCATTAAACTCATAACGATTTCCTTAAAGCAAGAGATTTAATCTTTTTGCACCTTCCTTGGGAGACAAAAGCGTCATATGGGATTTCTAAAAAACGAGACCAGGTAACAAATAGACAAAAAAAGAACAAAACTTAAAAAATGTTTTTTTTTTTACTTTTTAAAACAATTGTATTCAAAGTCATGAAAGCCATCAGCTATGTAATCAAATCAGAACAAATGCTCACTTATTCCTCCAAAAAAGCCAGTGAGAACTGCCGAAAATAAGAACATGAAAATTCATACAACTACAAAGACAAAGTATAAACGACATTTAAAGACAAAATAAAAAAATTTGAATTAAATTCATCGAGAAAGGGTCGTCGAAACCGTTAAAACCATAATCCATGCCTTAAATGATCTTAAGGTGTTCAATTTTGCCTAATTGTGAACGCCAATTTGGTAATATGTGAACAATGAATGACGCGATAAAGTGAAAAAGCGAGAAAAAAACTTGAAAACTGCTCTAATGCCTAAAAATAAAAAAAATATTGTGAAATCTAGGAGTATCAAAACCAGAAAACCATGACTTAAAGCAAAAAAAAAAATTCATTTCATTAGAAAGAAGACAAAGAAGAAGTATTCTTTGGTGAGACTACGCTACAATATGACCAAATTAAGGGGAAAATAGTGGCAAATTCAATAAGCAATATTGTATATTTGAAAAACAAACAATTTTAAAAGTCAAGAAAACCAATATCTTTGAATATAGAAACTAGATACATTAGTTTGGAACTGCTTATGAAGCTAATTTGACCTATCAACACTGAGTTTTTATTTGAATTGTTCGTTTTTTCATTAACATGTAAAATTTTTTCTTAAAAAAGAGTGACTGATTACATTGCGAAATATTTTTGGATTGTAACAGTCCAAGATTGGACCAAAACCAGCCTTGCTTTTGCTGTTCACTAAGAACACTCAATCGTTTTGAATGTTATAGATCCAGATAATTTGTGAGGAAATCAAAAGTAAATGCTGCGTTTTTGATAATCATTGAGTATATTTAGCAAAAAACGGTAAAGAGTCAATTCCAGAATACTCTCGCTGGGAAGGGAAGTAGGTCTAGCTCGGTTTGTAATTTACAAAGATTATGTTATGTGATTTTGGGTGTGAACTTTCGGCTAATTTAATCAAAGTGGTCTAAAGAAGCTTATTTCGAGTTTATAAAAAAAACTTTATAAACAATTAAAACACATGTACAACAAAGATGAAGCCAAAAAAGAACTATTTGTTTTTCACTCAGGGTTGGACAAACTCCAGTCTTGGTCGAAAAATAGTTCAAAGCTGGAAAAAGACGAAGTGCAATTTGCAGATCCTGATGTAGAAATGGGTATTTTGCAATTGCCAGTTGTGTTCCCAGAGAAGGCAAAGAAATTTAACATCTCTACATCTGATGTCGAATCATAGTCGCGGGTTCTTGCACTATCTGTTTCATTGGATCATGCCTGTTTTAAAATGCACAATTTCCGACAACTTTGCTCTATTTTGAACATAAAAGCACACTTTCGAATCATGTGAACGCCTTGTCTGAGCATCTAACCAAAGCGAATTTTTCACTTTGTCTGGGTCTGTTATAGCTTAGATTAGCTATGTGAATTGGATGAGTAGTGTGATTACACTATATTAAATCTATTGTGGAATCGCAAGGCGAATCCTGAATTATGTGTGTTTTACTAAATTTACTAGATGGAATCGCAAGGCGAATCCAGATTAAATTGAGCTTGAGCAAAATGAAGAGCGATTACAAAGACAACTTGAATTCAGGAGATTATTTGAGATTATGTTTACTTAACATAAAATAGTATGAACAAACTATGAAACAATTTAGTAGACTAGCGGGAATATAGTTATATGTGGATAATAAAAGTCGTCATAACCTTTGTTATAAAACGCATGATATAAATATTAAAATAGAGGGTAATTTATAATTCAGTACACATAAGGGTTTCGATATATATTTATGTATCCATAGGTATCACATTTCCCCCATGACAAGAAAAATTTTGTAATGTATTTACAATTTTTTAGAAAGAATCAACACAAACAAATTAAACGGGTGGAAAGGAATGGTCAGTACAAGTGTCAGAATCATTAGGGGAAAAGCGCCACGAATGTAAAGTTAAATAAACGGAAAGGCATTATTTTATGCATTTGTAGAGCAAATACATGTGGAGAAATATAAGTGCATAAGCAGTGGATATACTATTGAATACTGTTTAAATGGAATTGCGAGGCGGATGCAGTAAGTATAATTTTAAAACACAATGAAAATGGGATTCGCAGAGCGAATACATATAAGAATTGCGATTGAGGAAATGAAAATGGAAATAAATAAAGAAATGAAACATAACTAAAATAAATAGGTTTCGCAGGCTGAATACATGACTGAATTTAAACAATTAGTTTTTTCAACAGTTTTAAAGTTTTATCAATTGTCCTTAAATTTCGTTCTCAGCATCCCATACTGACATCTCTTTTTCTTGTTCATATTCGTAGTAACGGATTCGGGAATCGGGTGGAGATACTTGACCAATTTGAATGCCGTCCTTGGTGGAGATGGAACTCGAGATTGTTCAGCACTTTGAATTAAGGCGACTACCGATTCTTCGGTGGCTGAACTTTGCTTGCTTTGATTTTTGGGCATGCGTTTCTTTGGTTTGGATGGGTAAAAAGATGTCAGTGAACTATTTGGGGAAATGTCTGCCTCCGTAAATCCGTAGAATTAGAGTCGTTTTCTTTTCCGCCCTTCGTTCTGTGATGGAGTATCTGATCCCAGTGACGATTCGGGTAGTTCTTGAGGTGGTGGTACTGGCGGAGCGGGTAAAGATGAAAGTCCAGGTTGATCTTGAGATGCACTTTCACTGGGTTCGTTCGGAGGGGCTGTGGTTCGTCTACGTTTAGGTTGTGGCACGGATAAAGCACGGGTGACGTTAGAATTGACGGATGAAACTTCTGATGTGGTGACCCCTCTTCTCCCCTCTTCTGTTTTTCTCCCCTCTCCTGATTTCTCCCCCTTCTGTTTTTTCAAGTCATTGCTATGCTTGGCTATTTTTGTTTCTGTTGTTTGTTCATACGGGGCGGGTCTGAGCTGTGCGTAAGTCCACAGATTAGTGGCACGCTCCGCTTTTGTGCCAAACTTTGCCAAATCACTATCTCAAACTTTTACAAGTGCTCGTCCTGGTTCGTTGATGATTGTTGTCGTTGGAGAAGATTTGGTCACATACGATCCAGGTTTGAGGATTTCGTACAAGCCAGCGAGTTGTCGTATTGCTCTCTTCTTGTTTGGCAGTATTTGGGCAAGTTTGATGTTTAAGGATGCCTCAGTCCTGGGAATGGGGTTCGAAATTTTTGGATGGATTATGAATCGGGATTCTTTGTTATTGGAGTCACACATATTTTTCTCATGATCCAGCCCAACTCGTCGAGGAAGTCATCTGCGGGGACCGGGTCGGCATCTAAACAGTGGTTTATAATATTTTCGTAAGTTAGATTTAGACTCGAAGGAACAGTACTAAATTCTTTAAAGGTGTATTTGCCGGGCGACCAAAATGAGCTTCGAACGGTGTTATCTTTGTGATTTTCTGTTTTGTTAGACCAAGATCTGAAATAATCTGTTTAATTGCAGTAGAAGTGACAAAGGTTTCTTTTTTCTCAGCTTTCATGCAGGCTAGACGCTTTTTATTGTTTGAATCTTTCGCTCCACTAATCCAATAGCCCTATGATCACCTACAAGAGCGTCGAGAATGTCAATATTATTTTCATTGCAATAACTTGTAACTTGTTTACCTATTAGACATATGGCTTGATCTAAACGTATTGTTCGTGGAATCCCAAGTTTATATGCATACTCTCGGAGAAGTTTAACTACATTGGTTCCGTTAGCCTTTTCAAAAATCTCAACTGTGGGGTACTTTGAATAACGATCGATACATGTTAGAAAAAAGATTTTTTATCTTTTTCATTCAATATTGGACCTCCAAAGTCAATTTGGATTTCCTCATTAGTTTCTTGACATAATTTATGTGGATGCCACTGAGATTTAGGGATGATAGGTTTTAGGTTCTTACCAATATCTGTACACGGAACACAATCGGAAGTTTTAGCAAGATTTTCCCTATGCATGTCGGGCCACCATGCATATTGGGATAAGGAGATCATCCCCCAGCTTCCTGGATGCGTCATATGAATGGACTCGAGTACAGCATCTTTGATCGAGTTCGGAATCGCGACGCGTTCGTCGGCGCAAAGGCATCCGGACTTAACGTGAAGGTCCTTCCAGAAAAAGTGGATGTAGTGGCTGACCTCTTTACATCTAGCCTCGTCGTCTTGCATTACACAATCCCTGATCTCCTTTAGAACAGCATCCTTGCTGGTGAGGACTGCGAGGAATTACTTCGCGAAGAGTTGATTCAGGTTATTTTCAAAAATCTCCTCCCAGGATAGCTCAATGTCTCGATGTTCGGGTGATGAAGAGGCCGGGGTATTGTTGATGCTTGCACTAGTGTTTGTATTTGACGTGAATTGTGCTCTGAAGGTGACTCGGGGAGTTTGCAGTGAAGTTGAGAGATTGTTTTGAGCGGACTCATTAGCAGACATTGTGATATGATTTACTTTATTGCTAGTTTTGGTGGTGGAATTGAGCTTTAAAAATTGTGATTGGATTTGCGGAGCGGATATAGTATTAATTTTGAGCAATTGATTCGTGTGACAATTGAAGTTGGAAATGAATTTTGGATTGTAATTATTTACTTTTGCTAGAACAGTATGTGAGTTATTTGGGGCATTTGGAGTATGTGCGCTGCTTTTAGCAATTTTGCAAGAGTCGACGCGCGTCTTGTTTACTTGTAATTGACTTTTGCTGGTATGGTGGCGCTTTTGGAATGGAATTTTATTTGAGTGACAAAATAAAGTTGTAATTGCGTCGCGAATGCGGGAAATTGTAGATACCATGAATTTCTCATCATATTGAGTGATGCTTTCTGCTTTCTGATTTGGTTGGCGCGAAATGTAATCAACTAATCTCCATTCTAGTGCCAGGGATATGTTCTATATTAAAATCAAAATGTAGCAAACGATCTATCCACCGTGTTAATCGACCATTATAGGATTTATTTGAACGATGAGATTTTAAAAGAAGTGCTCTATGATCAGTCAATACTGTAAAGTTTTTTCCAAAAAGATAATATTTAAAGTATTCGATGGCCCAAACCACGCCAAGCAACTCGAGTTCAAGGAAACTGTAACGTTCTTCATTAATATTAAGGAAACGAGATGCAAAAGCTACCGTTTTCCACCTTTCACTATCCAAGTGTTCAAGCGCAGCGCCTAGACCTTGGCGAGATGCATCGCATTTGACCCGCGATTCCAAGGTCGGATTAAAATGAGTATTTTCCGTAGCATTTGCAATTATAGTTTTTATATGGTCGAAATGAGTTTGATGATTTTCTGTCCAGAGAAATTTTTCATTTTTCTTTAATAGGGGCCGAAGAGGTTGACAGATTTTTGCCAAATTGGGAATGAATTTGCTTAGATGATGAACACTACCCAAGAATGATCGTAGTTGTTTTAATGTTTTTGGAACCTTGATTTCTGCTATTGCTGCTGTTTTCGATTCTATAGGTTTAACACCATTTTTGGAAAATGTAAAACCTAGACAGTTTATCTGGTCTTTTGCAAAATGACATTTACTTAAGTTTATTCTGAGATTATTGGCGTCAAATTTTTGTAAGCATTTGTAGACGTATTGGATGTGTGATTCATTACTCCCTTTGCTAACTATATGTTTGTCTTCAAGAAAGCAATATGTATTGGTCAAACCAACCAATTTGTAATCCACGGCCTTTTGAAACTCCGTCGGCATATCGGTAAGATCATAAAACCCCGTTTTAAAACGATACGTATAAGTCGAATCACCACATATAATATTGAAATTACAGTGGCGAGAGGTCTCCGGATGCAATTGTAGTTGGCTATATGCGTATTTTAGATCAATTGTTGAAAAGTATACATTATCTCTTGAATTGGAATTGTTGATGTACTGTGAAATAGAATCGATAAGGCTTTCTATGTTTGGCATTTGGTACTTATTTTTATGAAGTGCTTTATTCAAAACTTTGGAACCAAGGGCGAATTTAACTGATTTGTCTTTTTTAACTGTGATTACGATTGGTGAAATAAAATTTTTAACAGAGCATTCCTGTAAATTTTGATATGTCCTTGATCTGAGAGTTTCTTCAGTTCATCAGATACTTTTTGTATAAGATTTATAGGAACACGCCGACCTTTTTGATGTGATGGGGTATAATGTTTATGAAATTTTGAGCGAACTGTATGTAATTTTGACTTACCAATTCTGGAGGTTAAATCAGGAAAATTGGTTGCAATTTGTTTTTTGATTGGACAGTATTCCTGTTCTACCTGATTAACTGTATTCGGGCTGTTAGGTTGTTGATTTGAAATCCAAGGGCAGGGAACATATCTCTACCCAATAGCAAACGATGACGATCTGTCACTACTTGAATTTCGATTGGATTCGAATACCAATTGTTGCTTTGAATTGACGTTTGGAGAATACCTAGCGTTTGAATGAGTTCATTGGAGAAAGTTTTCAATTGTTTGGGAACTGCCTCGCGTATCCACTTTGAGTTTCAGTCTTGGGAAATGATGGAGTTTGCCAGCGTTTTATTTAATATCGTGCAAACGCTGCCCGAATCTACCAAAACATTTGTTGGTGTATTTCCGAATACCACAGGGAGATTATTTGCTTCTATAGAAGTTGTAGAGTCTGTTGAAGATACTGATGCAACGCAGTTATCCATCCTCATCCGAAGAATAATTTGATTCCAAATCAGGGTTGAAATCTTCCGAAATTTGACCCGGGGTATAGGTTTCGGGTATGAGCTAGGATCCTTGGGTTTGCGACAAACTTTAGGAAAATGATTTTCAATGCCACAGTTATTGCATTTCTTCCCACGTGCAGGACATTTGTTTCGATGTTCTGAAGTCCAATTCATTCCACAAAACGACAAGTCGTAGGTTTTTTCCGTGCAATGGTGTTCATATTTGAGAAGGGTGTAGCATTTGCGATAGGCATCTGTTGTACTTGATTAACTGTGGAATTGAGTTCGGATTTACTTGCAGTCATTTTAAGTTGATTGAGAGTACCCATTTCGATATTAATTGCAATTGCCAAAGATTTATCGGGTTCTACCGTTTCTTTTAAAAGCTCTTTTGAATTTCTTCATTTTGCATATTGGCAAAAAAACGTCTCTGATAATGGTATCTCACTTTTCTCCTAGATCACAGTTTTCGGAAAGTTCTTTGAGATGACCGTAGAATTTTTCTATTGGTTCCCCCTTCTGCTGTTTTCGCGTGAGAAAGAAATACCTATCAAAAGTTATGAACTATTATGAACTCGAATGAAAATTTTGTTTAGGATATCCCAGAGATTCCTTGTTGAAATTTCATCTAAATTGGTAGTCGAATTCTTTGAATTGAAGACTCGTCGACCTTCCGTTCCAAGACTCAAATAAATCAACGAGGAGGCTTTCCGATCACAAATTTTCCAGGGTTTGTCTCCGCAAGGTACACCTATAGCCTCAATGCGCATGCAGTTGTTTTTCCATGCCGTCTTTCCCTGTTCATTACAAGTACGTCGATCTCGTTCCAATTGTGCTGTGGGATTTTCAACCGCATCTTCGTAGGCGGGTTCAGGAGGTAGAATACCATGCTCTGGAGGGTCGACCAAGAGAAGATCCACTATAATCCCTTCTTGAGCACGAATCGCAAGTTTAAGTTGTGTTCTCCAATACTTCCATCGAAGAGAGGGTTTTAGAGTTGCTTTCTCCCAAAAAGGTTGAATTCCGAGTGGAGATTTCCATTTTCCATTATTGCTGGCTATGTGAATTGGATGAGTTGTGTGATTACACTATATTAAATCTATTGTGGAATCGCAAGGCGAATCCTGAATTATGTGTGTTTTACTAAATTTACTAGATGGAATCGCAAGGCGAATCCAGATTAATTTGAGCTTGAGTAAATGAAGAGCGATTACAAAGACAACTTGAATTCAGGAGATTATTCGAGATTATGATTACTTAACATAAAATAGTATGAACAAACTATGAATAATTTAGTAGACTAGCGGGAATATAGTTATATGTGAATAATAAAAGTCATCATAACCTTAGTTATGAAACGCATGATATAAATATTAAAATAGAGGGTAATTTATATTTCAGTACATAAAAGGGTTTCGATTTATATTTATCTATCCATAGGTATCACAGAGTCACACGGTGTGATCATAGACGCGCATTTTCGAAGTGTCACACAGTTCGCGAAAATTTGCATAGCCTCGCAGGGCTGAAACATAAACGCGTCTTGTCTAAATATTTCGTGGTAGTTCGCTCTAATGCGAGTTAATTCGATGCAAGATCAATTTTTTGTCCAGACCGTCTGATCATGGCCAATTTTTGTCTGGGTCAACCGGTTCATATTTCCATCTCACACCGGGAACTGGTAAACGTTTTAGCAAATACACATTAATTCATTAGTACAAGTGCAGGATTGATTATTCGCTGATTTCGCTACTATATTGAGACACTGCTTATTAGTGCGTCTGGTTTGATGCTCATTAAACGAACTGATCAAACTGTTGTTTTGGGCGATAAGAGCATAAGCGCACCGAGCAATAATGCAGAGATTTAAATGTAATTTTGATGATCGTTGAGGTAGCATGCAACAACTTAAACGCCCGGGCCGAGGTGTCCACGCTAAAAAACTCAAAAATTATGTAAAATTGGCGTTGAATGCGTTGAATTTATGTAAGATCTACGCCTGAGCGTAGATCTTACATAAATTCAACGCATTCAACGCTATTCTTACCTAATTTTGCGTTGAATTTTGGCATAGAACTTACATATTTAGCGTTGAATTTTAGCGTAGAACTTACATATTTAGCGTTGAATTTAGCGTTGATCTTACAAAATTCAACGCTTTCAACGCTTATCTTACACAATTTTGCTTTGATTTTTGGCGTAGATCTTACATATTTATCGTTGAATTTTGAGGTAGATCTTACATATTGAGCGTTGAATTTAGCGTTGATCTTACATAAATTCAACGCATTCAAGGCTAATCTTACATAATTTTGCGATGAATTTTGGCGTAGATCTTACTTATTTAGCGTTGAATTTTAGCGTTGATCTTACATAAATTCAACGCATTCAACGCCAATCTTACATAATTTTGCGTTGAATTTTAACGTAGATCTTACATATTTAGCGTTGAGTTTAGCGTTGATCATACAAAAATTCAACGCATTCAACGCTACTTTTTCCATTCCATTTCAATCCACTCTACGATTTCAAAAGTTTTTCAAGTTTTTTTTTCAAAAAGTCAATTTTTTCACTGTTTCGACCCCTATACTTCACAGGTGAGAAACACGAGGTCAGAAAAAAAATCATTTTTAGTGCTCTTTTATAGTGCAAAATCCATTTCAGACCATTTTATGATTTCAGATCTTTTTCAAGTTTGTTTTTCAAAGAATCATTTTCTTTCACTGTTTCGAACCCTATATTGCAAAGGTGAGAAACATGAGGTCAGAAAAAATCCTTTTTAGTGCTTCAATATAGTGCAAAAACCAATTCAGACCATTTTACGATTTCAAATTTTTCAATTTTTTTTTCAAAAATTTAATATTTTTACTGTTTCGACCACCTATACTGCACAGGTGAGAAAAAAGAAGTCAGCAAAATATCGCTTTTTAGTGCTCTTTTATAGAGCAAAATCCATTTCAGATCATTTTACGATTTCAAAACTTTTTCACGTTCGTTTTTCAGAAAATCAATTTTTTTCACTGTTTCGAACCCTATATTGCAAAGGTGAGAAACACGAGGTCCGAAAAAAATCATTTTTTAGTGCTCTTTTATAGTGCAAAATCCAATTCAGACTATGTTACGATTTCAAATTTTTCAAGTTTTTTTTTCGAACAATTAATTTTTTTCACTGTTTCGAACGCTATATTGCAAAGGTGAGAAACATGGGATCAGAAAACAATAATTTTTAGTGCTCTTTTATTGTGCAAAATCCAATTCAGACCATGTTACGATTTCAAATTTTTCAAGTTTTTTCAAAAAAGTAATTTTTTTTACTGTTTACAATTTCTACTGTTTTTACTGACCCCCTATACTGCAGAGGTGAGAAAAAAGAAATCAGCGAATAATCAATTTTTAGTGCTCTTTTATAGTGCAAAATCCATTTCAGACCATTTTATGATTTCAGATCTTTTTCAAGTTTGTTTTACAAAAAATCCATTTTTTTTCACTGTTTCGAACCCTATATTGCAAAGGTGAGAAACATGAGGTCCAAAAAAAATCATTTTTTAGTGCTCTTTTATAGTGCCAAATCCATTTCAGACCATTTTACGATTTGAGAACTTTTTCAAGTTCTTTTTCAAAGAATCAATTTTTTTCAATGTTTCGAACCCTACACTGCAAAGGTGAGAAACATGAGGTCAGAAAAAAATCATTTCTAGTGCTTCAATATAGTGCAAAAACCAATTCAGACCATGTTACAATTTCAAATGTTTCAAGTTTTTTTTCGAAAAATTAATTTTTTTACTGTTTCGACCACTATACTGCTCAAGTGAGAAAAAAGAAGTCAGGAAAATATCATTTTTAGTGCTCTTTTATAGAGCAAAATCCATTTAAGACCATTTTACGATTTCAAAACTTTTTCAAGTTTGTGTTTTAAAAAATCAATTTTTTTTCTCTGTTTCGAATCCTATATTGCAAAGGTGAGAAACACGAGGTCAGAAAAAAAATCATTTTTAGTGCTCTTTTATAGTGCAAAATCCATTTCAGACCATTTTATGATTTCAGATCTTTTTCAAGTTTGTTTTTCAAAGAATCATTTTCTTTCACTGTTTCGAACCCTATATTGCAAAGGTGAGAAACATGAGGTCAGAAAAAATCCTTTTTAGTGCTTCAATATAGTGCAAAAACCAATTCAGACCATTTTACGATTTCAAATTTTTCAATTTTTTTTTCAAAAATTTAATATTTTTACTGTTTCGACCACCTATACTGCACAGGTGAGAAAAAAGAAGTCAGCAAAATATCGCTTTTTAGTGCTCTTTTATAGAGCAAAATCCATTTCAGATCATTTTACGATTTCAAAACTTTTTCACGTTCGTTTTTCAGAAAATCAATTTTTTTCACTGTTTCGAACCCTATATTGCAAAGGTGAGAAACACGAGGTCCGAAAAAAATCATTTTTTAGTGCTCTTTTATAGTGCAAAATCCAATTCAGACTATGTTACGATTTCAAATTTTTCAGGTTTTTTTTTCGAACAATTAATTTTTTTCACTGTTTCGAACGCTATATTGCAAAGGTGAGAAACATGGGATCAGAAAACAATAATTTTTAGTGCTCTTTTATTGTGCAAAATCCAATTCAGACCATGTTACGATTTCAAATTTTTCAAGTTTTTTCAAAAAAGTAATTTTTTTTTACTGTTTACAATTTCTACTGTTTTTACTGACCCCCTATACTGCAGAGGTGAGAAAAAAGAAATCAGCGAATAATCAATTTTTAGTGCTCTTTTATAGTGCAAAATCCATTTCAGACCATTTTATGATTTCAGATCTTTTTCAAGTTTGTTTTACAAAAAATCCATTTTTTTTCACTGTTTCGAACCCTATATTGCAAAGGTGAGAAACATGAGGTCCAAAAAAAATCATTTTTTAGTGCTCTTTTATAGTGCCAAATCCATTTCAGACCATTTTACGATTTGAGAACTTTTTCAAGTTCTTTTTCAAAGAATCAATTTTTTTCAATGTTTCGAACCCTACACTGCAAAGGTGAGAAACATGAGGTCAGAAAAAAATCATTTCTAGTGCTTCAATATAGTGCAAAAACCAATTCAGACCATGTTACAATTTCAAATGTTTCAAGTTTTTTTTCGAAAAATTAATTTTTTTACTGTTTCGACCACTATACTGCTCAAGTGAGAAAAAAGAAGTCAGGAAAATATCATTTTTAGTGCTCTTTTATAGAGCAAAATCCATTTAAGACCATTTTACGATTTCAAAACTTTTTCAAGTTTGTGTTTTAAAAAATCAATTTTTTTTCTCTGTTTCGAATCCTATATTGCAAAGGTGAGAAACACGAGGTCAGAAAAAAATCATTTTTAGTGCTCTTTTATAGTGCAAAATCCATTTCAGACCATTTTATGATTTCAGATCTTTTTCAAGTTTGTTTTTCAAAGAATCATTTTCTTTCACTGTTTCGAACCCTATATTGCAAAGGTGAGAAACATGAGGTCAGAAAAAATCCTTTTTAGTGCTTCAATATAGTGCAAAAACCAATTCAGACCATTTTACGATTTCAAATTTTTCAATTTTTTTTTCAAAAATTTAATATTTTTACTGTTTCGACCACCTATACTGCACAGGTGAGAAAAAAGAAGTCAGCAAAATATCGCTTTTTAGTGCTCTTTTATAGAGCAAAATCCATTTCAGATCATTTTACGATTTCAAAACTTTTTCACGTTCGTTTTTCAGAAAATCAATTTTTTTCACTGTTTCGAACCCTATATTGCAAAGGTGAGAAACACGAGGTCCGAAAAAAATCATTTTTTAGTGCTCTTTTATAGTGCAAAATCCAATTCAGACTATGTTACGATTTCAAATTTTTCAAGTTTTTTTTTCGAACAATTAATTTTTTTCACTGTTTCGAACGCTATATTGCAAAGGTGAGAAACATGGGATCAGAAAACAATAATTTTTAGTGCTCTTTTATTGTGCAAAATCCAATTCAGACCATGTTACGATTTCAAATTTTTCAAGTTTTTTCAAAAAAGTAATTTTTTTTACTGTTTACAATTTCTACTGTTTTTACTGACCCCCTATACTGCAGAGGTGAGAAAAAAGAAATCAGCGAATAATCAATTTTTAGTGCTCTTTTATAGTGCAAAATCCATTTCAGACCATTTTATGATTTCAGATCTTTTTCAAGTTTGTTTTACAAAAAATCCATTTTTTTTCACTGTTTCGAACCCTATATTGCAAAGGTGAGAAACATGAGGTCCAAAAAAAATCATTTTTTAGTGCTCTTTTATAGTGCCAAATCCATTTCAGACCATTTTACGATTTGAGAACTTTTTCAAGTTCTTTTTCAAAGAATCAATTTTTTTCAATGTTTCGAACCCTACACTGCAAAGGTGAGAAACATGAGGTCAGAAAAAAATCATTTCTAGTGCTTCAATATAGTGCAAAAACCAATTCAGACCATGTTACAATTTCAAATGTTTCAAGTTTTTTTTCGAAAAATTAATTTTTTTACTGTTTCGACCACTATACTGCTCAAGTGAGAAAAAAGAAGTCAGGAAAATATCATTTTTAGTGCTCTTTTATAGAGCAAAATCCATTTAAGACCATTTTACGATTTCAAAACTTTTTCAAGTTTGTGTTTTAAAAAATCAATTTTTTTTCTCTGTTTCGAATCCTATATTGCAAAGGTGAGAAACACGAGGTCAGAAAAAAAATCATTTTTAGTGCTCTTTTATAGTGCAAAATCCATTTCAGACCATTTTATGATTTCAGATCTTTTTCAAGTTTGTTTTTCAAAGAATCATTTTCTTTCACTGTTTCGAACCCTATATTGCAAAGGTGAGAAACATGAGGTCAGAAAAAATCCTTTTTAGTGCTTCAATATAGTGCAAAAACCAATTCAGACCATTTTACGATTTCAAATTTTTCAATTTTTTTTTCAAAAATTTAATATTTTTACTGTTTCGACCACCTATACTGCACAGGTGAGAAAAAAGAAGTCAGCAAAATATCGCTTTTTAGTGCTCTTTTATAGAGCAAAATCCATTTCAGATCATTTTACGATTTCAAAACTTTTTCACGTTCGTTTTTCAGAAAATCAATTTTTTTCACTGTTTCGAACCCTATATTGCAAAGGTGAGAAACACGAGGTCCGAAAAAAATCATTTTTTAGTGCTCTTTTATAGTGCAAAATCCAATTCAGACTATGTTACGATTTCAAATTTTTCAGGTTTTTTTTTCGAACAATTAATTTTTTTCACTGTTTCGAACGCTATATTGCAAAGGTGAGAAACATGGGATCAGAAAACAATAATTTTTAGTGCTCTTTTATTGTGCAAAATCCAATTCAGACCATGTTACGATTTCAAATTTTTCAAGTTTTTTCAAAAAAGTAATTTTTTTTTACTGTTTACAATTTCTACTGTTTTTACTGACCCCCTATACTGCAGAGGTGAGAAAAAAGAAATCAGCGAATAATCAATTTTTAGTGCTCTTTTATAGTGCAAAATCCATTTCAGACCATTTTATGATTTCAGATCTTTTTCAAGTTTGTTTTACAAAAAATCCATTTTTTTTCACTGTTTCGAACCCTATATTGCAAAGGTGAGAAACATGAGGTCCAAAAAAAATCATTTTTTAGTGCTCTTTTATAGTGCCAAATCCATTTCAGACCATTTTACGATTTGAGAACTTTTTCAAGTTCTTTTTCAAAGAATCAATTTTTTTCAATGTTTCGAACCCTACACTGCAAAGGTGAGAAACATGAGGTCAGAAAAAAATCATTTCTAGTGCTTCAATATAGTGCAAAAACCAATTCAGACCATGTTACAATTTCAAATGTTTCAAGTTTTTTTTCGAAAAATTAATTTTTTTACTGTTTCGACCACTATACTGCTCAAGTGAGAAAAAAGAAGTCAGGAAAATATCATTTTTAGTGCTCTTTTATAGAGCAAAATCCATTTAAGACCATTTTACGATTTCAAAACTTTTTCAAGTTTGTGTTTTAAAAAATCAATTTTTTTTCTCTGTTTCGAATCCTATATTGCAAAGGTGAGAAACACGAGGTCAGAAAAAAATCATTTTTAGTGCTCTTTTATAGTGCAAAATCCATTTCAGACCATTTTATGATTTCAGATCTTTTTCAAGTTTGTTTTTCAAAAAATCATTTTTTTTCACTGTTTCGAACCCTATATTGCAAAGGTGAGAAACATGAGGTCAGAAAAAAATCTTTTTTAGTGCTTCAATATAGTGCAAAAACCAATTCAGACCATTTCACGATTTCAAATTTTTCAATTTTTTTTTCAAAAATTTAATATTTTTACTGTTTCGACCACCTATACTGCACAGGTGAGAAAAAAGAAGTCAGCAAAATATCACTTTTTATTGCTCTTTTATGGAGCAAAATCCATTTCAGATCATTTTACAATTTCAAAACTTTTTCAAGTTCTTTTTCAAACAATCAATTTTTTTCAATTTTTCGAACCCTATTTTGCCATGGTGAGAAACACGAGATGCAAAAAAATCATTTTTTAGTGCTCTTTTATAGTGCAAAATCCATTTCAGACCATTTTACGATTTCAGAACTTTTTCAAGTTCTTTTTCAAACAATCAATTTTTTTCAATGTTTCGAACCCTACACTGCAAGGTGAGAAACATGAGGTCAGAAAAAAATCATTTCTAGTGCTTCTATATAGTGCAAAATCCAATTCAGACCATGTTACGATTTCAAATGTTTCAAGTTTTTTTTCGAAAAATTATTTTTTTTACTGTTTCGACCACTATACTGCTCAAGTGAGAAAAAAGAAGTCAGCAAAATATCACTTTTTAGTGCTCTTTTATAAATCAAAATCCATTTCAGATCATTTTACGATTTCAAAACTTGTTCAAGTTTGTTTTTCGAAAAATCAATTTTTTTCTCTGTTTCGAACCCTATATTGCAAAGGTGAGAAACACGAGGTCAGAAAAAAAACATTTTTAGTGCTCTTTTATAGTGCAAAATCCATTTCAGACCATTTTATGATTTCAGATCTTTTTCAAGTTTGTTTTTCAAAAAATCATTTTTTTCACTGTTTCGAACCCTATATTGCAAAGGTGAGAAACATGAGGTCAGAAAAAAATCCTTTTTAGTGCTTCAATATAGTGCAAAAACCAATTCAGACCATTTTACGATTTCAAACTTTTCAATTTTTTTTTTCAAAAATTTAATATTTTTACTGTTTCGACCACCTATACTGCACAGGTGAGAAAAAAGAATTCAGCAAAATATCACTTTTTAGTGCTCTTTTATAGAGCAAAATCCATTTCAGATCATTTTACAATTTCAAAACTTTTTCAAGTTCTTTTTCAAACAATCAATTTTTTTCAATGTTTCGAACCCTACACTGCAAAGGTGAGAAACATGAGGTCAGAAAAAAATCATTTCTAGTGCTTCTATATAGTGCAAAATCCAATTCAGACCATGTTACGATTTCAAATGTTTCAAGTTTTTTTTTCGAAAAATTATTTTTTTTACTGTTTCGACCACTATACTGCTCAAGTGAGAAAAAAGAAGTCAGCAAAATATCACTTTTTAGTGCTCTTTTATAAATCAAAATCCATTTCAGATCATTTTACGATTTCAAAACTTGTTCAAGTTTGTTTTTCAAAAAATCAATTTTTTTCTCTGTTTCGAAACCTATATTGCAAAGGTGAGAAACACGAGGTCAGAAAAAAAACATTTTTAGTGCTCTTTTATAGTGCAAAATCCATTTCAGACCATTTTATGATTTCAGATCTTTTTCAAGTTTGTTTTTCAAAAAATCATTTTTTTTCACTGTTTCGAACCATATATTGCAAAGGTGAGAAACATCAGGTCAGAAAAAAATCCTTTTTAGTGCTTCAATATAGTGCAAAAACCAATTCAGACCATTTTACGATTTCAAATTTTTCAATTTTTTTTTCAAAAATTTAAAATTTTTACTGTTTCGACCACCTATACTGCACAGGTGAGAAAAAAGAAGTCAGCAAAATATCACTTTTTAGTTCTCTTTTATAGAGCAAAATCCATTTCAGATCATTTTACAATTTCAAAACTTTTTCAAGTTCTTTTTCAAACAATCAATTTTTTTCAATTTTTCGAACCCTATTTTGCCATGGTGAGAAACACGAGATGCGAAAAAAATCATTTTTTAGTGCTCTTTTATAGTGCAAAATCCATTTCAGACCATTTTACGATTTCAGAACTTTTTCAAGTTCTTTTTCAAACAATCAATTTTTTTCAATGTTTCGAACCCTACACTGCAAAGGTGAGAAACATGAGGTCAGAAAAAAATCATTTCTAGTGCTTCTATATAGTGCAAAATCCAATTCAGACCATGTTACGATTTCAAATGTTTCAAGTTTTTTTTCGAAAAATTATTTTTTTTACTGTTTCGACCACTATACTGCTCAAGTGAGAAAAAAGAAGTCAGCAAAATATCACTTTTTAGTGCTCTTTTATAAATCAAAATCCATTTCAGATCATTTTACGATTTCAAAACTTGTTCAAGTTTGTTTTTCAAAAAATCAATTTTTTTCTCTGTTTCGAAACCTATATTGCAAAGGTGAGAAACACGAGGTCAGAAAAAAATCTTATTTAGTGCTCTTTTATAGTGCAAAATCCATTTCAGACCATTTTACAATTTCAGAACTTTTTCAAGTTTGTTTTTCAAAAAATCAATTTTTTTCACTGTTTCGAACCCTATATTGCAAAGGTGAGAAACATGAGGTCAAAAAAAAATTATTTTTAGTGCTCTTTTTATGTGCAAAATCCAATTCACACTGTGGTACGGTTGTACCTTATTTTAGTTCATATTCATTAAGTTGTACCGAATAATTTATTCTTGTCCTTGTCAGACTAAAGTCACCGTTCACATACAAGTAATTTACCGCCGACTAAAAAGTCAGTATTTCAGATTGTTCACATCCCCCACTTTTGATTATTTATTCATTCTCCTGAATCTTGTTTCTGAATTCAGTTGCATTCAATCTAGTCTATTTTGCACTAGTCAAGCTCCTATTGGATGTGAGAAGTAAATCCACTCTCAATAATATTGTCTACACTCGCAACACGATTGCTGCTAAGTCTAAAAGTGGTAATCCACTAACTCAGTAAAAGTTGGATTCGCATCTCGAATCCATTCACCTAACTCTAAGTGGATTAGTGACACGAATTGTATCTCTGCAGTCAGGGATATCACATGGCGCAGTCAGCACCTAAAGAACGTGCACTCTTGGGAATCGAGCCCTTTTGGGATAAACCAACACTTGAACCTCCATTGCGATGGGATAGATGGCAGATCATGCTAAAGTTGGCTATCATGGCTAAAGAAGGAATACCAATTGACACTCTCCATGATGACCCTCTGGACAAAGTCACTCTACCCCCGGAACCCATTTACGAGGATGATGTCGAAAATAGCACGGCTCAAAGTGAACGAGATCGACGTACCAGAAACGAACAGCTAAAATATTCGTGGCTCAATAAATGTCGAAAAATAGACCTTGTTGGCATACTGTGTGGAGAAAAACCTTGGAAGTACTGTGATAGCAAAGCAGTCTCTCTAATATACCTCAGCTTGGGAATGGAAGGGAGACGAATATTCGGTTCACAAGAACCGAATATCCAGATAGATAGAGTGACAACAAAAATTCTTTGGGATTGTCTTGATGGTGCATTCACGAAGCAAAGAAATATCACATTTGATCGATACACAATTCTCACTCGGAAACAAATGAAAGGAGAACCTGTGGAAAAGTTCTACGAGTGTCTTCGAGAGTTGTCTCTAAACTGTGATTTGGGAAGTCACGAGGAGTCGATCATTCGAGATGTCTTCATTGCTAATATGCAAGATGGTGAAATCCAAAGGGAGCTACTCAAAGAAACACGGACGGCTAAAAAAGCTCTCGAGGTGTCAATGAACATTGAAATGGGAATACAAAACCAATTGAAAATTTCTGGAACTTCAATTCCCAACACTACAAATGAAATCTCAACTCAATCAATAAATAGTGTTCAAGGATC
The DNA here is from genome assembly GCF_964194025.1 of Convolutriloba macropyga. NCBI lineage: Eukaryota > Metazoa > Xenacoelomorpha > Acoela > Convolutidae > Convolutriloba > Convolutriloba macropyga. The sequence continues at coordinate 12,398,647 of NC_134469.1, read as the reverse complement.
GTGGAATAGAACTCGAGCATCGACAAACCAATTTGTCAAACCTACGATTTGCCCAAATTGTGGCTATGGCTGGACTCCTTCTCATAGACAAAATTGCCCTGCTCGTGGAAAATCTTGTAAAAATTGTGGAATCGCTAATCACTTTGCAAAAGTTTGTCGCAAATCAAAACAATCTAGTAAACCAAAACCTAGAGTAAACTATGTAGATGACTCGGTTTCTGAGGCGGCTACAGTAGGTACTTCAACAACGGTGGCGGAACAAGTTAACAATATCAGCAAGCTTCTACAGCAGAAAAGCATTTACGATGCCAATTATGACTCTGATTACGATGATTATAACGATAACTGTGTAGCTGCAATTTCCATCAAAACCGACACTCGTGAGGTAGAACCCGTGAATTTAGACATTTGTTTTGGAAATATATACACAAAAGCTTTGGTGGATTCGGGCAGCGTATGCACTATTGGAAACAAAAGTCTGGCGGACACAGTGGTGTCCGAATGCAACGAAAGCTATTGGGTACAGTCACCCGAAATACATGATCTGAAAACAATTTCTAATGATATAATCAAGATTGTAGGTGTAATCAATACATCAATAAAGTGTAATGACTGGATAGCCCCGGGCGTTGATGTAACTGTTGTGGAAGACGGTCACCGACCCATCATTGGACGAGATCTCTTTCCAAAGCTAGGCTTTTCTGTTATTCAATTGAAACAAGTTGCAAATATTGATCAAAATCAATGTCCAATCAAGAGGCAGATCTCTTTTAATTTTCCAGATCTCATCACCCGTGTCGGTAAATCTTTAAAACATTCAGTAAAGACAACATTTCATGATGAATTTACACCTACACATCAAAAAGGGCGACGAGTTCCAATTAACTTACAACCACTCGTTAATATTGAACTTAAAAAACTACTTGACGAAAAACACATCATAAAATTAAACAGTTTTTCAGATAAAAATTTTATTTCACCTATAGTCATTACAGCTAAAAGAGATAAAACAGTTAAATTAGCTTTAGATTCCAAAATCTTAAATAAATGTATTCATAAAAACAAATTTCAAATGCCAAATATTGATAATTTGATTGACACAATTCAACAGAATTTGAATACATCCGCATCACAAGAAACAGCATATTATTCAACACTGGATTTGAAGTACGCATACAGTCAACTTAAATTAGATCCGGAAACGGCTCAACACTGTAACTTTAATATCATTAGTGGTGAGAAAACTGGAACATACCGTTTTATTACAGGTTTTTACGCTTTAACTGATATGCCAGCAGCTTTCTAAAAAGTGATGGATTACACTTTAGTTGGACTTCCAAATACCTATTGTTTTCTGGATGACATTATAGTAGTTAGTCGTGGTTCTAAAGATGACCACTTAAAACTCGTCTATAAATGTTTAAAGAAATTAGATGAGGATAACTTACGAATCAACTTACCTAAATGTCATTTTGCAAAGACCAAAATCGAATGGTTGGGACATAAGTTTAGTCAATCAGGAATAGCTCCACTTGAGTCAATAACAGCGGCAATCGCTTCACTATCAGCACCTAAAAATTTTAAACAACTTAGATCTTTCTTAGGTTCTGTTCATTACCTCGGAAAGTTTATCCCTAATTTGTCTCAATTGTGTCATCCCCTTCGTCCCTTATTAAAAAAGAACACAAAATTCATTTGGAACACCGAACATGATTCACACTTCCAAGCAATTAAAGATAAAGTTGCAAACACCACAGAAAATACACACTATAATCCTCACTTGGAAACGCGGATCAAATGCGACGCTTCAAGAGCGGGTTTAGGAGCAGCATTAGAACAACGTTCATCTTCGGGATGGCACACAGTTGCATTTGCGTCTCGTTTCCTTAACTCTAATGAGGAACGCTATAGTATTAATGAACTCGATTTATTAGGTGTTGTGTGGTCTGTAGAATATTTTAAATATTATTTATTTGGCAAATCAATCACAATTATCACAGATTACCGAGCATTACTATCCGTTATGAAAGAACATAGATCAATAAATCCTATAATAGTAGATTAACACGCTGGATCGATCGTCTTTTACCTTTTGATTTGAATATTGAACATATACCCGGTGCAAAAATGGGGCTGGTGGATTATATTTCTCGCCAACCAAATCAAAAAGCAAAAGTTACAAACAAATACGACGAGGAAATTGCGGTAGCAACAATTACCCGCATTCGTGACGCGATTGCTGCAATTTATGTAAATACCACACCACAAACTTGTCAATCACAGCACTTTAACAGCGTTCCTCACACAAATTCCACACTTGCCTCGCATCCTCGCTTAACAAACTATTCTCAATTGCTTTCTGCCATTAATCGAAATACAACTCAGTTGCTTCTTGAAAGCTCTGCATACGCAGCACAATTCCAATCTCTCTCCACCAATAATACAAAGCCAGTTCAAATCCAGTCTCATCTTAATTGCCCATCATATACATCACATATCCATTCAATTAGTAATCACAAAATGAGCACCTCTGCATCTAATTCGCAAACTCCCCCTACACACAGCCGGGTCACATTTCGATCTACCCCCAATTCAGGAGTGAATACCACCCGCTCATCGAATGACGGTCAAACATCCCCAAACTTGGAACTGTCAAAAGAAGAGGTCTTTGAGAACAACTTAACGCAACTCTTCACAAAGGGATTCTTGGCAGTTCTCACCAGTAAAGACGCAGTTCTAAAGGAAGTACGTGACTGTGTTCTTCAAGACGACCCCCCAAAGGTGTAAGGAAGTGAATCCTTACCTCTTCTCATACTGGAGGGATTTGCATGTCGGCTCGGGATGTGTTTGTGTGGACGAACGCGTAGCGATTCCACATTCAATTCAGGACGCGGTCTTGGAAAGCCTCCACTTAACACATCCGGGAAGTTGGGGCATGATAACGCTCGTGCAATACCCGTTCTGGCCGTATATGCACCGAGATATTTTGCACAAAGCGGCCCAGTGCAAGCCTTGTACTGATATTGGTAAGAATCTTAAACCTGTTATTCCGGCGTCTAAATGGAAACCTTTATTGCCATGTACAGAACCGAATGAAGAAATACAAATTGACTTTGGAGGTCCAATCACCAATGAAAAAGATCAAGATATCCATTTTCTTGCATGTATTGATCGTTTTTCTAAATATCCTTTTGTGGAAGTATTTGATAAAGCTAATGGACCCAATGTTATTAAATTTCTAGATGACTACATTCAAATTCACGGTGTCCCTCGAAACATCAGATTAGATCAAGCACGTTGCCTAATAGGTTATAAAGTTAAAAACTTTTGTTAACAACATAATATTAACACTATCACTGCCACAGCAAACGATCATAGAGCTATAGGATTAGTGGAGCGTTTGATACAAACTATTAAAAGACGCTTAGGGTGTATGAAATTAGACAATAGAAATAATACATTCACAATTAGAGAAGCAATAAAGTCAATTGTATACCAATTACGTATGTGTAAACAAAAGACAACAAACCTAACACCTTTCCAAGCACATTTTGGAAGAAAGCCAAATACACCACTAGGTAACATAAGTACAACACCTAAATCATCTAACTTATCATATGAAAACATTCTTCACCACTATTTAGACGCTGATACTGTCCCAGTTGAAGACTACTTGGACGAAAATGGATGGGTGACGGGGGATCGCAGTGATATCTTGATTGACGAGGCCATGCAGAGAACTCAGGTAGACGCGGGTCGTCGCTACAATGGCGATCACAACAAGTCTGTCTCCCGTTTCATCCTGCTCCCAAAATTGAGTAATCCAATTCCACGGACAGAGCAATCACTAGACCTCAAGTTGGCTCGGAAAGTAACGAAGCGTTCAAAACGAGATCTTCGCGGACTTTGGGAAACTCTGGCCCCCGGCAGTACAGTTGTCCGTACCTCAAACACTACTACAGTCATTAAGGAACCAGGAGTACCGGAGATCAGTGTCCGTAATAGCGATATTGCTAAGTTCGGCACTCGTGCCGAACGCGAAACCGATTTATGGGAGTACGCTAAACGTCGACCTTTGCCGTATGAAAAAACGACCGAGGAAAAGATCGCACAACATACCAAAGACTTGAAGAAAAAATTCCGCGGAGAAATTAAAATCCGTCATCGCCCCAACCAGTCTGATGCAGCATCGGGAGTTTCATCTGCAAACAGCAACATTTCTAAAGCCATGGCGTCTAGAAAACCCCGAAAACCCCAAGCAGGAGGTAAACGTTCTCGTACTACATCTACCACGCTGAACACCTCCAATGCTTCATCAGTTGCTGCCTCATCTGCAACATCATCGGTTGCCTCTCCATCGACTTCCCATACTAAACGTAATCGCCGCGCGCCTGACTACTACGGATTTGAAAGTTCGGTGTGTTCTTTGAGTGACGATTCGGCCGCTCCTGTCTCTAAAAAACAAAGACCCGCAAATCCTGTGATAGAAACTATCATTCAAGAAGAAGCAGCACAGCCTCCCGTTCCTGATACGGATTACGAATTGCGAGCAGTGAGCCCTCATGCGAAAGGGAACAGGGTCACCTGTGGGAACATGGTCACCTGTGGATTATGACTATGATGATTATGCACGGGAAATAAGTATGAGCGTCTTTGACGCTGAAAACCAAATTTGAATCAATACTACTTAAACTTCATCATTAATTGTTCAATTGTTAAAAATTTAAATTCTGTAATTGTTCAGTTAAATGTGGAATTGTATTACTTTTCCACTCATTTCATGTTTAGTGTATACCTTAAATTTGTGTTCGTGTTGGGTATTTTTTTGTTAAATTTGATGTTGCTCATGTAATCATATCTCCGGTGTTATACTTTTGCTGGATTTGCATCGCGATTGTGCCTTAATTTATATTGCGTGCATACATTTTACGGTAAAACGGTAAATGTCATCAGTTTACATTGATTTAATTTATTTCCGTATTCGAGCCACTGTTCCACTATCCCTCAGCCACTTGTCTGTTGTTGCTCACAATCGTTATTATTTATATTAACCAGTACATATGTTAATATTATCATAAATTTTTTACTGTTGCAGTTTAAAATTTTGCTCAGCGCAAGATATGTGGTACGCTTGTACCTTATTTTAGTTCATATTCATTAAGTTGTACCAAATAATTTATTCTTCTCCTTGTCAGACTAAAATCATCGTTCACATACAAGTAATTTACCGCCGACTAAAAAGTCAATATTCCAGATTGTTCACATCCCCCACTTTTGATTATTTATTCATTCTCTTGAATCTTGTTTCTGAATTCAGTTGCATTCAATCTAGTCTTTTTTGCACTAGTCAAGCTCCTATTGGATTTGAGAAGGAAATCCACTCTCAATAATATTGTCTACACTCGCAACACGATTGCTGCTAAGTCTAAAAGTGGTAATCCACTAATTCAGTAAAAGTTGGTTTCGCACCTCGAATCCATTCACCTAACTCTAAGTGGATTAGTGACACGAATTGTATCTCTACAGTCAGGGATATCACACAGACCATGTTAAAATTTCAAATTGTTCAAGTTTTTTTCAAAAATTTATTATTTTTACTGTTTCGACCCACTATATTGCACAGGTGAGAAAAAAGAGGTCAGCAAAATATCACTTTTTAGTGCTCTTTCATAGAGCAAAATCCATTTCAGATCATTTTACGAGTTCAAAACTTTTTCAAGTTTGTTTTTCAAAAAATCAATTTTTGTCAATGTTTTGAACCCTACACTGCAAAAGTGAGAAACATGAGGTCAAAAAAATCATTTTTTAGTGCTCTTTTATAGTGCAAAATCCATTTCAGATCAATTTACGATTTCAAACCTTTTTCAAGTTTGTTTTTCAAAAAATCATTTTTTTTCTCTGTTTCGAACCCTATATTGCACAGGTGAGAAACACGAGGTCAAAAAAAATCATTTTTTAGTGCTGTTTTATAGTGCAAAATCCATTTCAGACCATTTTACAATTTAAAACTTTTTCAAGTTTGTTTTTCAAAAAATCATTTTTTTTTCTCTGTTTCGAACCCTATATTGCAAAGCTGAGAAACACGAGGTCAAAAAAATCATTTTTTAGTGCTCTTTTATAGTGCAAAATCCATTTCAGATCATTTTACAATTTCAGAACTTTTTCATGTTTGTTTTTCAAAAAATCAATTTTTTTCACTGTTTCGAACCCTATATTGCAAAGGTGAGAAACATGAGGTCAAAAAAATCATTTTTAGTGCTCTTTTATTGTGCAAAATCCAATTCAGACCATTTTACGATTTCAAATGTTTCAAATTTTTTCAAAAATTTAATATTTTTACTGTTTCGACCCAATATACTGCACAGGTGAGAAAAAAGAAGTCAGTAAAATATCACTTTTTAGTGCTCTTTTATTGAGCAAAATTGATTTCAGATCATTTTACGATTTCAAAACTTTTTCAAGTTTGTTTTTCAAAAAATCTATTTTTTTCACTGTTTCGAAGCCTACACTGCAAAGGTGAGAAACATGAGGTCAGAAAAAAAAATCATTTTTAGTGCTTCTATGTAGTGCAAAATCCAATTCAGAACATGTTACGATTTCAAATGTTTCAAGTTTTTTTTCAAAAAATTAGTTTTTTTACTGTTTCGACCACTATACTGCAAAATCGAGAAGAATGAAGTCAGCAAAATATCATTTTTCAGTGCTCTTTTATAGTGCAAAATCCATTTCAGATCATTTTATGATTTCAAAACTTATTCAAGTTTGTTTATCAAAAAATCATTTTTTATCGCTGTTTCGAACCCTACACTGCAAAAGTGAGAAACATGATGTCAGAAAAAAATCATTTTAGTGCTCCTATATAGTGCAAAATCCAATTCAGAACATGTTACGATTTCAAATGTTTCAAGTTTTTTTTCGAAAAATTAATTTTTTCTCTGTTTCGAACCCTATATTGCAAAGGTGAAAACACGAGGTCAGAAAAAAAATCATTTTTTAATGCTCTTTTATAGTGCAAAATTCATTTCAGACCATTTTACAATTTCAGAACTTTTTCAAGTTTGTTTTTTTCAAAAAATCAATTTTTTTCACTGTTTCGAACCGTATATTGCAAAGGTGAGAAACATGAGGTCAGAAAAAAACCCTTTTTAGTGTTCTTTTCCAGTGCAAAATCCAATTCAGACCCTTTTACGATTTCAAATTTTTCAAATTTTTTTTCAAAAAATTAATTTTGTTACTGTTTCGACCCACTATACTGCACAGGTGAGAAAAAAGAAGTCAGCAAAATATCACTTTTAAGTGCTCTTTTATGGAGCAAAATCCATTTCAGATCATTTTACGATTTCAAAACTTTTTCAAGTTTGTTTTTCAAAAAATCAATTTTTTTCGCTGTTTCGAAACCTTCACTGCAAAGGTGAGAAACATGAGGTCAGAAAAAAATCATTTTTAGTGCTCCTATATATTGCAAAATCCAATTCAGACCATGTTACGATTTCAAATGTTTCAAGTTTTTTTTCAAAAAATTAATTTTTTTACTGTTTCGACCACTATACTGCACAATCGAGAAGAATGAAGTCAGCAAAATATCACTTTTCAGTGCCCTTTTATAGAGCAAAATCCATTTCAGACCATTTTACGATTTCAAAACTTTTTCAAGTTTGTTTTTCAAAAAATCAATTTTTATCGCTGTTTCGAACCCTACACTGCAAAAGTGAGAAACATGATGTCAGAAAAAAATCATTTTAGTGCTCCTATATAGTGCAAAATCCAATTCAGACCATGTTACGATTTCAAATGTTTCAAGTTTTTTTTCAAAAAATTAATTTTTTTTACTGTTTTGACCACTATACTGCACAAGTGAGAAAAATGAAGTAAGCAAAATATCACTTTTTAGTGCTCGTTTATAGTGCAAATTCCATTTCAGATCATTTTACGATTTCAAAACTTTTTCAAGTTTGTTTTTCAAAAAATCAATTTTTTTTACTGTTTCGAACCCTACACTGCAAAGGTGAGAAACATGAGGTCGGAAAAAAAATCATTTTTAGTGCTTCTATATAGTGCAAAATCCAATTCAGAACATGTTACGATTTCAAATGTTTCAAGTTTTTTTTCAAAAAATTAGTTTTTTTACTGTTTCGACCACTATACTGCAAAATCGAGAAGAATGAAGTCAGCAAAATATCATTTTTCAGTGCTCTTTTATAGTGCAAAATCCATTTCAGATCATTTTATGATTTCAAAACTTATTCAAGTTTGTTTTTCAAAAAGTCAATTTTTTTTTACTGTTTCGAACCCTGCACTGCAAAGGTGAGAAACATGAGGTCAGAAAAAAATCATTTTTAGTGCTTCTATATAGTGCAAAATCCAATTCAGACCATGTTACGATTTCAAATGTTTCAAGTTTTTTTCGAAAAAACAGTTTTTTTACTGTTTCGACCACTATACTGCAAAATCGAGAAGAATGAAGTCAGCAAAATATCATTTTTCAGTGCTCTTTTATAGTGCAAAATCCATTTCAGATCATTTTATGATTTCAAAACTTATTCAAGTTTGTTTATCAAAAAGTCAATTTTTTTTTACTGTTTCGAACCCTACACTGCAAAGGTGAGAAACATGAGGTCGGAAAAAAAATCATTTTTAGTGCTTCTATATAGTGCAAAATCCAATTCAGAACATGTTACGATTTCAAATGTTTCAAGTTTTTTTTTCGAAAAATTAATTTTTTTTACTGTTTCGAACCCTATATTGCAAAAGTGAGAAACACGAGGTCAGAAAAAATCATTTTTTAGTGCTCTTTTATAGTGCAAAATTCATTTGAGACCAATTTACGATTTCAGAACTCTTTCAAGTTTGTTTTTCAAAAAATCAACTTCTTTCACTGTTTCGAACCCTATATTGCAAAGGTGAGAAACACGAGGTCAGAAAAAAATCATTTTTAGTGCTTCTATATAGTTCAAAATCCAAATCAGACCATGTTACGATTTCAAATGTTTCAAGTTTTTTTCGAAAAAACAGTTTTTTTACTGTTTCGACCACTATACTGCACAATCGAGAAGAATGAAGTCAGCAAAATATCACTTTTCAGTGCCCTTTTATAGAGCAAAATCCATTTCAGATCATTTTTTGATTTCAAAACTTTTTCAAGTTTGTTTTTCAAAAAATCATTTTTTTTACTGTTTTGACCACTATACTGCACAAGTGAGAAAAATGAAGTAAGCAAAATATCACTTTTTAGTGCTCGTTTATAGTGCAAAATCCATTTCAGATCATTTTACGATTTCAAAACTTTTTCAAGTTTGTTTTTCAAAAAGTCAATTTTTTTTTACTGTTTCGAACCCTACACTGCAAAGGTGAGAAACATGAGGTCAGAAAAAAAATCATTTTTAGTGCTTCTATATAGTGCAAAATCCAATTCAGAACATGTTACGATTATTGCAAAGGTGAGAAACACGAAGTCAGAAAAAAATCATTTTTAGTGCTTCTATATAGTGCAAAATCCAATTCAGAACATGTTACGATTTCAAATGTTTCAAGTTTTTTTTCGAAAAATTAATTTTTTTACTGTTTCGAACCCTATATCGCAAAGGTGAGAAACACGAGGTCAGAAAAAATCATTTTAGTGCTCTTTTATAGTGCAAAATTCATTTCAGACCAATTTACGATTTCAGAACTTTTTCAAGTTTGTTTTTCAAAAAATCAACTTCTTTCACTGTTTCGAACCCTATATTGCAAAGGTGAGAAACACGAGGTCAGAAAAAAATCATTTTTAGTGCTTCTATATAGTTCAAAATCCAAATCAGACCATGTTACGATTTCAAATGTTTCAAGTTTTTTTCGAAAAAACAGTTTTTTTACTGTTTCGACCACTATACTGCACAATCGAGAAGAATGAAGTCAGCAAAATATCACTTTTCAGTGCCCTTTTATAGAGCAAAATCCATTTCAGATCATTTTTTGATTTCAAAACTTTTTCAAGTTTGTTTTTCAAAAAATCATTTTTTTTACTGTTTTGACCACTATACTGCACAAGTGAGAAAAATGAAGTAAGCAAAATATCACTTTTTAGTGCTCGTTTATAGTGCAAAATCCATTTCAGATCATTTTACGATTTCAAAACTTTTTCAAGTTTGTTTTTCAAAAAGTCAATTTTTTTTTACTGTTTCGAACCCTGCACTGCAAAGGTGAGAAACATGAGGTCAGAAAAAAATCATTTTTAGTGCTTCTATATAGTGCAAAATCCAATTCAGAACATGTTACGATTATTGCAAAGGTGAGAAACACGAAGTCAGAAAAAAATCATTTTTAGTGCTTCTATATAGTGCAAAATCCAATTCAGAACATGTTACGATTTCAAATGTTTCAAGTTTTTTTTCGAAAAATTAATTTTTTTACTGTTTCGAACCCTATATCGCAAAGGTGAGAAACACGAGGTCAGAAAAAATCATTTTTTAGTGCTCTTTTATAGTGCAAAATTCATTTCAGACCAATTTACGATTTCAGAACTTTTTCAAGTTTGTTTTTCAAAAAATCAATTTTTTTTACTGTTTCGAACCCTACACTGCAAAGGTGAGAAACATGAGGTCAGAAAAAAATCATTTTTAGTGCTTCTATATAGTGCAAAATCCAATTCAGACCATGTTAAGATTTCAAATGTTTCAAGTTTTTTTTCGAAAAAATAATTTTTTTTTCTGTTTCGACCACTATACTGCACAAGTGAGAAAGTGAGTCAGCAAAAAAATTCTTTGAGTGCTCTTCTACGGTGGAAAAACCATTTCAAACCATTTTAGGAATTCAAATTTTTTTCAAAGCTTTTAAAAAAAATTAAATTTTTCCCAGTATGCCTCACATGGTAAATGCGTTGAATATGCTAAGTTAAATACTACGCAAAATCAACGCAAAATATGTAAGATCTACGCTAAACTCAACGCAAAATTTGTAGGATCTACGCTTTATAAGAATTGCGGCTCTTTTGGAAACCAAGGAACTGTAGCACAATCGTAGAAGAGGCGACAAGCAAACAGGAGGTCAGCAGTTCGAGTCCCATACGCAACTGGGGGTTAATAGTTCAAGTGGACACTTTGATTTTTTGTAAGATAAACGCTAAATTCAACGCAAAAATAGGTAAGATCTACGCTAAATTCAACTCTAATTATGTAAGATCTACGCTAAATTCAACGCTAAATATGTAAGATCTACGCAAAATTCAACGCTAAATTTGTAAGATCAGCGGCAACTAGCGTTGACAAGTCAGAAAATGCACCGCAATTTTCTTACATAACTTTGCGCTGAATGCGTTGAATTTTTGTCTTTAAATTCAACGCATTCAACGCAAAATTATGTAAGAAAATTGCGGTGAATTTTCCGACTTGTCAACGCTAGTTGCCGCTGATCTTACATAATTTTGGCCAAATTCCTCGGCCCAGGCGACTAATTTACTCCAATCGCATCTTTCCGATTGATGTTGTAACTGAAGTCTTCTAGTAGGATCAAGTTGTTATTATTAAGACAAGAGATGGTTGCTGCTCTCCTTTCTTCATCGTTTATATTGTCCGATCAAGCTTCAATCATTATCTCGCACTTTTTCCTGGCCTCTCTCGATCTGTTGTTTATTTTGAGTCCTGCTCGATCTAGCTTTGCCAAGGCTTGGTCAAGCTCTATTCGCCCCTGTATAAAGCTCCCTAAGACCCTCCTAGTGTTCCTTCTTGCAGTGCGTGACCAAACGTACCCAGGCCTAGGTCGCAGGTCTCCGATCAGCAAATTGGACATATGTCGTTTTGTATCAATTGTTTGCATCAATTTAATTACGTAGATTTCAAATAAGAGCGCGATGTGGTTCAAGCAATGTGGGAAGCATGTCCTCACTTAATGCCAGCTCTATAGATAATCCATGTGAAGGCTTTGAATTCTTTTGTAGAGAAGTTTTGCTATTAGTGAAATTGAGTTTTCGGGAAAACCATACTAATAGATGGGAACTTGTATTGCAGCTTGTGACGTTGAATTAAAATCATTTGAAATGTCTAACAGTAGAGCACGAACTATATTGTTAGAGTCGACTGTCTTTTCTAAAAGACTCAAAAGATTGCCATATGGCATTTATGCCGAGAGAAACTTGATCTGAAGACATATCGCATTTGGTCGACATTTCTCTTTCAATATGTTGTGCACATTGTTTGCTTGGCTCTAAGGATTCAACTCAATATATTCAACTCATGGTTACGAAATCCAAAAGGAGCTGCAGTCGTTGACTTTACTGGTCATTCCTGCTCTTTCCGAGTTTTTTTCGGGGTCTACATTTTGTTGAAAACACATCGTCGAAGAAGATTGAAACAAAGATTAGGTCCTTTGACAAACTGCTAAGATATTATTTACAGGGTCAAAAATTAACAAGCTAGTTTTTCGTTCAGTTGAGTATTAATCAGAGTTTTGATGCTCTGACGTAATTAAAATGAAGCGCAATAAAGAATATAGTCTTATTAGATATATATATAGTTTTTTCACAAAATCTGCAGATGCATAAGCCTTCCTCCGACTTTCACTGTACATAGCGATCAAATGTCTGATGTTTGGGGCAAAATTCTTCAACCCAAATTTATCGAAGAACATTAGTTTGTTCGGAATATTTTTGTTATTGGCTATTTACTCAATCCACAGCAACATTTTCAGAAAATTCGGTCTACTTTCATGCGATGCGTGTGTATCGAAAATTGGAAGAGAGCAGTGTAAATGTTGAGGCCAAACGTTGCCGGGAAAAGAATTGAGTGACGTAATTGTTGCGCAGAATTAAAATTTGTTTCACTTGAGTCGAGTTTTGGTTAAGGTTTTCTAACTGACCGACTTGAAAGTCTCCTTTGTAATTAAAATTCTGAAAAGATAACTGCTTCCCCTGATTGTTTATCGTGTTCTGCTAGACTACCTCCTCTCATGAATTTGATGTCTTTTGTTTTTGCGTTGTGAACTTTTAGATTACTTTTTTTTTAGCAAAGTATGATTCCAATGGTTTCAAACTTTGCTAGGGAAATGACTGCTGCTAACAAGTATAGTCTGTCGGAATGAAATCTTTTTAGCTTTTGAAATCGTAATACAGATCAGCATTGAAATTACTAAATAGAAGGGCTGTTAATTTATGTCCTTGAGCAATACCTTTTTTTCCTTTATTACTTCCCGTCAAAACTTGCTGCTAATTGCACCTTAGTACTGATTGCTGCGGCGTTGGTTCCCAGGTCGTTCCTTTCATATGATCTTGATGGGAACTGGTTACGATCGATAAATTAAACGCTTTTTCATAATCGATTAAACCTGCGTGAAATTTTTCAAATTGTGCCGCACATTAGTAGTAGAAGAAGCTGACTAGAACCTCAACGGGGGGACACTATGTTTTAAGATAGGGAATGCAGAAATTGTCCCCCCTAGGGGGACACTTAGGGGGGCATTTAATGCAATTCGCACTCAATGTCCCCCTAAGCGTCCCCCTAGGGGGACAATTTCTGCATTCCCTATCTTAATACATAGTGTCCCCCCCCCCCCCCGTTGAGGTTCTGCTCAGCTACGAATTTTTTTTTTGAAAAAATTCTTCTAATTTAACTTTCGGCTGATTATAACTCTGTCCAATTTGTTTACAAGCATGACCCAGTTTTTGTTACGACTAATTGTTTGCGTCGGTGTGTGTGTTTGTTTGTTTAGAACAAGATACAAATTTGCACTGTCAATGCTAGCATTGCTATTATATGTTTGTGAATGATAAAAGTATAGAGAAACAAATTTTCAATTTGAAAATTTTCACATAAGGGGTGTCGTCACTTTTGATTTTTCAAAAACCAGCTTTCATCTTCAGTAGTCGGCTATTATGGCACTCCTAATTTTGTTTTTTATTTCGTAGAACTAGTACATTTTCGCATTACCTTAGTTGGCAACTTGTTCAACATTTTGCTTGAAATGTTTTTGACTTCTCTAGGGAGTGTAGTTTCGCTCTTCACTCATTCGGCTCGAAATGCTTTTAGAAAACAGTTGCTCAACAAGGAATTCAAAATGAACACAGTCAGAAGAAGAAATCGCAGTCAGAAAAGAAACGGGATAAACCCGTACAGCTCAATTTTAGATGTCCGCCTCTTGAACTATGTTCTTATAAGTTATAGTTGCTATCTCTAATGATCATTTTTATTAATGATAGCCCTGTAGCTTCTCACTGTGAAAAAAGGAGTATGTTCAACTACGAAATGACATAATATATCACACTTAATAAATCAATTTTAATAAAGTTTTTGTTTAAGAATTCTTTTTTTTTTCATTCTTTCAATCCGAATGTTGGTATCGGTAATCAATGGCTGCTATTTACAGTAACGGCGGCTATAATAGTCTGATAATCAAAAGTCACATGTATACATTTCAGGATAAAAAAATTGGAGCAAAAAGACATTAAGCTCATTCAAGAAAAAAAATCGCCAGGACGTTATTTGTTTATAATCAATTAAAACATAGTACAACAAAAAAATAATGGTTAAACATTGAAGTCTCTTTATGACACGAATCATTTGAACTCTATGATTGTTATAGTTAAGAATGTGAAAAATCAATCCGACTAAACATTTGTTTTACAAATATTTTATTCCTTTAATGAATTTTAATGCTGTGTTCAGTGATGAAATCTTCAGCTGAGATTTTAACCAATCAGATTTGAGAAGGTTTGTTTACAACTTGATGACTCAGCCTTCTCGGGTACCTCCTTAACTATAGTATATGAGGTCAGTTTTAACCTATCTTTATACATGTAGTCGGCCGATCCTAATCTTATTACACGTACTTGCTAACATTAAAGTTAGAAAAAATTGTTTTTGCGATTAGTTACATTTACAGTAACTAACCCTTTTTCCGTAATCTTTGTAATAGAAAGTTGAACCTTTGCATAGTTATAAAGAGGTTAAAGGGCTACTAATTGTTGGAAATAGATTTTCTAAGTTCGATTTGCGGTTAGAGTTATTAACAAAAACTCAATAAAATTTAATTATTTTGACTTAGAATTCTTTTGTTTTTTTTAAGTGAAGTAAATCAGTTAAGTCAGCGAAGCTGAACGATTAGTTACAGAGAGCCAAGTAATGTAACGGTAATGTTGAGTTCAGTGACGAAATCTTCGGCTGATAATTTAACCAATGAGATTTGAAAACGTTTGCTTACAACATGAGGACTCAGACTTCTCGGGTACCTCCTTAACTATAGTATATGAGGTCGGTGTTAACCTATCTTTATACATGTAGTCGGCCGATTCTAATCTTAATACATGTACTTGTTTACATTAAAGTTAGAAAAAATTGTTTTTGCGATTAGTTACATTTACAGTAACTAACCCTTCTTCCGTAATCTTTGTAATAGAAAGTTGAACCTTTGCATAGTTATAGCGAGGTTAAAGGGCTACAAATTGTTGGAAATAGATTTGCTAATTTGGATTTGCGGTTAGAGTTATTAACAAAAACTCAATAAAATTTGATTTTTTAGACTTACAATTCTTTTGTTTTTTTTAAGTGAAGTAAATCAGTTAAGTCAGCGAAGCTGAACGATTAGTTACAGAGAGCCAAGTAATGCAACGGTAATGTTGAGTTCAGTGACGAAATCTTCGGCTGATAATTTAACCAATGAGATTTGGAAACGTTTGTTTGCAACATGATGACTCATTCTCCTCGGGTCCTTCCTTAAATATAGTATATGATGTCGGCTATAACCTATCTTTATAAATGTAGTCTGCCAAACCTAATCTTAACAGATCTAGCAAGTTTTACCTAATCATATCACATGTAGGTGGTTATAAATAATCTTAATACATATACTCCGCTATTCTCTATCTCTGTACATGTAGTCAGCTCTCATAATTACGAACTTACATAATACTTATGCATACAGACACGCTCCAGCCCTATTGAAAAAGGATACAAGTTAGTGTGTAGGTGTGTACACATTTGCGATCATGCACATGTATATTCTTGAATGCATAATTACGGACAACAAAATTAAAATGTCTAACTTGCATGTGGCTGTTTAAATTAAAAAATGATTGACTCGAGGATGGAGTAATCAGAGAAAGAAAAGATCGTGTTCAAACATGTTCAGTGTGAGAAACATTTTAGAGTTTGAGGAACAAAACCGACCAATCAGAATAGAGGATTTAGTTCAAGTTGACAGCCAATCATTTGAATAAATAAAACCTTCTAACCGCAAGACCATGCGTTCAGTATACACTTAGTAATGAATACAATTGGAATAGAAGACATAAAGCTGATTCACGAAAAAACTGTATCACTGAGAGGTAATCAAAATATTAGTCACATATCACATCGTCAGTTATATTTTGTTGCAGCCTGTGCATGAAGTGATAATTCACGACTAGATCCTTTACTGAAATATAGCAAAGTTTTACGACTTCATAATGCCTTAAACGATGCAGCTGGATTCGTAAAAGATTGTAGGAAAAAAGGTCCTGGATATGTATACGCTTTCCGTTATTCACCAATAAATAATTGTCTTTTTGGACATTTGACAGGAATACTGTTTGTGCTATCAGTGAAGAATTTCCATTCTCAATTATTCCGTGAGCCGGAATGCAAAAAAAATTTGGAAGCAAGTCCGCAAAAATTGTTGTTCTCGATCTCGAAGGTTTCAAACTGAAGTCAATTGGATTCATTGTCAAAGAACTCAGCTTGTGTTGCAGTTACTACGATACAATATTTTTCAAACCTCCAGTTAGCTTTGCAGAATTACCGGCACACGATCAACAAACGGTTATTTGGTTGACACACAACCTGCAATGCCTCGATTGGGACGACGGCGATACACCTAACAGTGACCTGAAAGTAGTTTGCTTAGGTTTCCGTTTCCAATTTAACGGAGAATTTTTTTGGCACCAAAAAGTGGGAGGTCCTCAGCAAGTTGTTACAGAAATGAGTTTACAATCTAGAAGATTTAAACTGTCCCCGCATTTCAGAAATACTTCTAGACGAAACAGTTGCTTCTTGCAGTCTACATTCCAATAATTTTACAGCAAACTGTCAAGTATTCAATCATTGTGCAGAACGTAAAGCCAGAATATTTTCACAGTAGACTCAAAGTGATGCACAGAGAAGAGACGGCAACACTGACCACCTATCTGTCAGACAATATGAAGATATTTACTTGCTTGACTCCTCTTGACGATCAGCCGATAGTAATGTTCAACAGAGTTCAAGATCCCTGTGTACCAATACATAACAATTATTCAGTTGATCAACAGAAGCGAGAAAATTTTTTCAACAGCATACCCGGCGTTGCACAACAACCCCGCTACAACCCGCTGTATAGCACAGCAGCAAAACGTTACTTCGCAACAATTACGCTATCTGCAGAAGAACTAGACAGCTTCAGAGCTTTCCTCCCTGTGATTGATAAATTCTATCATTTCCAATTGTATGTGAAAAATAAACAGAGAGCTTGCGAACAGCAGAATTAATTTAATTATGGCTACAAACACAACAACCGAGAAGCCACCGCTGCCAACGAAAGAGCAGCGAATCCCTCGTTGGAAACAATGGGCGGAGAGAAAAGTTTCTCCTTTTAGGTTGAAAAAATTACTAGCGGAACGTGAGCTAACTCTGAAAGAGATGCCAAATGAGTTGCGAGTTTATGTCTTGCAGCATCCCGAAGTTGAGAAAGTCGTATAAGTCAACCATCGTATAATAAAAATGACTCATCAACTGTTTGTTATAAACTAGAAATAAAAAGTCACATAAAAGGTTTCAATTTGTTTGAATTCTGGTATATGAAACAATTGCCCATTGAAAAGAGTGAATAAATTACATATCCGATGTTTTGTATCGTTCTTGTTGCAATTAACTTTTGAGGCAAAAAATTTTTTTCAAATGCATCAAAGAGACGAGGCTGATGCGGGTATCAGCAATTTAGTGTTGATGTAAACAACAAAGAGAGACCTCCATGGCGTTGCTGTTCCAACTCATCGGTGCCACGGTCTGAAGTAATATTTTTTGTTCAAGTCAGTATCATAGTTCTACTGATCATCCTTTGCTTCACTATGCTCTTTCTTTTGTCAGAAAGTTTACCAAATCCAAAAATAAGAACAAAGTGATTCTGACACATGACAGGATATTCATGTCAATTGCTGGACCCAGCGGTTCCGGTAAAATTGAGCTGATGTTTCACATGCTGCAGGGCAACAGTTTTTATCCGCGCTTTGAGAAAATTTATTACTTTTACAAGGAGTTCCAACCACTGTTAAGAGAAATGCGAGGTAGAATAGAACGCATTGAATTCATCAAATATTCAGGATTGGAGATAACAAAGAATCTTTTGAACTGTCTTCTTATATTTGACGACTCATGCGAGGAAATTTTTAATGACAAAGAGTTTGTAAAAATAGCTACTTCTGGACGCCATCGTAAATTTCATGTCATATATGTGAAGCATAATTTGATTCATCAGAGCAAATGGTCAAGAACAATTGACTTAAACACCACTCATATAATTTTATTCAAATCACTGCGTGACATTCAACAGATTGAATACCTTGGAAAACAGTTGAACTGTCTCCAATTACTCAAGGACGCATACAAATTAGCAACAGCTGAGCCATACGGACATTTAATCATTGATCTGGATCCAAAAACAAGTCAAAGTTTACGATTTGCATCACAAATCATTCAACCTTACCCTTCAATTTTTTACATTCCTGCACAAGAAGCAGTCATCACACCAATTACGAATGAAAAGATAAACTTTCTTATGCTCAAGCAATGGGCAAATAGTACAAACAAAAACTCCAACATTGATTTCAGACTATTTAGTGACAGTGACTTCATTTGGTTTCTGAGTGATTGTGTGATGAACGTACTCTCTGGAGTTGTTCCAATCAATAAAAAAGAACTGAGAAAGTTTGAAAAAACTCTGCGTCAACTTTCAAACAGGAAAGTACTGAAAACGGAACGATTAAAACTGATTAAATCTCCCTCGGGCACCAATCTCATTCAACTCACAGCATTACCCTGCATTGAGTATCTGGAACAAAATGCATACAGAAGAGTTTGTGTTAATACCTAAGCAGATGTATACAAGAGAACAACCTCATATATCTCAATTACTCAGGAAAAAAGATGTTCACAACCCAGCCAAGCAGATATCGCTTCTCCAAAGAAACAAGTCACCATCAGCTCCCCCTGCCTCGCAACAGGATACAGAGCAACAAACTGACGCTTCAGTGGATGATAGAAGTGCAATAAACGAGTCTATGGAAAAATCATTTATGACAGACAACACATCAGCTATCAGACAAGGAGTGTTGAATGATATTAAAATCTAGAAAGGGATAAAATTTGAAAGAGCGAATAAAATACTGGAGATAATAGAGGAATCCGATTCTGTGTCTTTGGACTCATCAAAAAGTTTGCTTATCGGAGGTTCAAATATGGACGTTTTTGTTGCTACATTTCTCTACAATCTACAGCAAACCACTTGTAAACTATCTTTCGAACATTTCAGTATATTAGCACTTCTCGATATTGGTTCACAGTTGACTTGTAACACATACGCCGAAAAGTTTCTAAATCACCTGAAGAGAAACTGAAAATTTTGAAATATGAGTCAGAAAGGGAAGTTGCTTCAAAATCCCGGAGAAAAAAGCAAAAGCTTCTGACAAGGACGAGGGAAGCTTTGAAGAAGCAGAAGAAAAAATCAAACCAACCAGCCTCTGGGAAAATTACTTCCTACCAAGTTAAACAGTTAGACAAGTTGTACACTAAAGGCAGTGCTGCATTTGGTAGTATTGCTAATTTAAAGAAGGCTAGTGGCTAGACCAGAGGTAAAGTTGTTCCCTATCTTCAGTCGAAAGCCCCCTACACGAAATACAGACAATTCAGGAAAAGTTTCCCCCGACTTAAAGCTGTTGCATACAGAATAAACCAAATCTTGTCGGTTGATATTGCGTATATGGATAAAGTTGCCCAACACAACAAAGGCGTAAAATATTTATTAGTGGCTGTGGATGTTTTATCGCGTTACTTACGAGTTTAACCAATGAAGGGTTTATATTCAAAAGATGCTGTTGAAGCATTCAAAAAAAATGATCAAGAAAAAACAGCCGGAAAAAGTATGGACAGACAAGGGATCAGAATTCAAAGGAGATTTCAAAAAATTTTGTAAAAAGAAGGGAATTCATCTATACACAACAGAAAACGAAACCAAGTCAGCATTTGCGGAGAGGAACATTCGATCGCTTAAAAACATTATCTACAAATATTTGGAGGAAAAATGGACTGGGACGTATATTAAAGCTTTGCCCCAGTTTGTAAAAACAATAAACAGTCGTGTTAACCGGGTTACCAAATTGGCACCTAATAAAGTGCTCAAAAAACATGAACCATTTTTAATGTCACTAGCAATCGACACACAAAAGTACAAACCAAAATACATAGAAGGAGACCTTGTTCGGATTGCAAAGCCTGACGAAAAATTGAGAAAAGATTATAAACAAAATTACACAAGAGAAGTTTTTACGATATTCAAAATTGCAACTGTGAGTCCACCAACGTATAATTTTATAGATGCAGACAACGTTATAATTCAAGGTAAATTTTATGAACCGGAATTAGTCCAAGTAAACGTGTTAGACGAATAAAATGAATGCCGCTAAAGAATTCACAATCGACTTAATATCCAACGCATCAATGGGAATTTTCAGTGAAAACACAATGGCAAAATTTCGTAACCAGTTAGCTCAAGCACTTATGTTGGAGGGAGAATAGCAAGTAGCTTTATCTTCAATATAATTCCCATCAGACATTAACAACGTCATTTCAAACGTGTCGATCGTTTATGCAAACTCGGGAGCCGAACTCGATGCCCCAATTAATCGAAGTGGACACCTTATAAAAATTCGCAAAAACACTTACACTAGCTTGGATCAACTCATGGATGAACTTAGGCGAATTGCTCACTTGGAACAGTTTGATTTTACTTTTGACAAAATTACTCATAAACTGGTTTTACAATTCGGAGCAAATGAGGGTTTATCATTTGAAAACGAAGAAGTTGCAAGTATTCTCGGCTTCAAAGGTATAAAAGACAACTCGCATGATGGATACATTCATATTGGAAACAAAGCAGACAAAACTCTCAACAGACATCAGAGTGATTTCCCAGTCCATATAACCTGTGGCTCACAATTAATATTTGTCTACATAGACATCATAGATTATCAGAATATAGGTGACGTGAGAGCTCCTATAATTAAAATCATTGAGTCTGAAAGACGTTTGAGAAACGGCAGCATAAACATCGTTACACCCATCCATCATAAATCATTTACAATTCTGGATTACAAGCCCATACTTTCTAACAATATTCAAAACATTAAAGTGGAGTTGAGGAACGAAGCCGGAAAACTCATTCCATTAACTGGACAGGAAAAATGATAGTAAACTTAAAGTTTCAAAAAATCAAGTAAAATGGAAGCTTACTACAGCGACCAACCATCACAGTCAATGCCACATTTCTCCGGTCATTATCGTCAAAGAGGAAGTGGCTTCGGAGCTCTCGCTGCAGGTATTGAAAGAGTTGCTCTAACATTGGCAAGAAAGTTTATATGGCCCGCTGCCAAAAGAATTAATTGAGAGCTTTTAGTGCAGGGTGCACCTGAGTTGGTTGAAGTAGCAACGAAACGAAAGTCGGCAAAGCAGGCCTTGAAAAGCACGATTGCAAAAGCAGCCCGCAAAAAACTTGGTGGTTCTTTTCATTCACGCATAACACGAGTCCGGCAAGCTAATAGACGTCGAAGACAACACTTGCTAAACCTCGACTGTACAAAAAACGTTCCACTAAAAAAATCATTTTTCGAAAACCAAAGCCAAGAATGAGTCGACTGGATTTTTTCTCTCGAGTCAGAAATGCGAACTAATATTGTAAAACCTTCCGAAGTCACTCAAAGCTCATTGGATTTGTTTGAAAAACCGCGTTTGCTTGTTACCTTTGATCAATCATTTGAACAAAAAAATGGACCACTTTATTCTCCCTCCGGATCGTCACATGAATTTGAATTGGTAGGTGATCGCAACATTTTCATAGATTGGCAAAAAAATTATTTGGAAATCAAATGCCGAATACAAAATGGCGATGGAACTGATTTACGATATGACGCAGGTGATCCCGCTAATACTGATTCAGCATTTTTTGTGAGTAATGTCCTTCATTCCCTATTTGCTGACTGCACTGTTTCTACAAATGGAATAAAAATCTCTTCTGCCAATGGACACTATGCTCACAAAAGCTTCATAGAAACAGAATTCTCGCACGGGACAGATGCAAAGAAGACTTGGTTAAAGTGTCAAGTTTATGAGTATGAAGCAAACCCCAGCGCAATTGCTAATGCATTAAAGGATTCAAGAAAGCAGGCTGCGAGAGAATCAGCTCAAATTACCCTTTATGGAAAACTAGCTGTTGATTTTTTCTCGTGCGAAAAATAATAAGTAATCGGAGGCGGAGTTACCCTGAGAATTTCTTTCCGAAGGTCACAAGATTATTTTGGCACTATAAGTGAAGCAGCTGGCAAAAACTACAAAATAAAAATTGACGAAGCCAATCTTTTTGTTAGAAAGGTGACTGTATCAGACAACGTAGTCGGAGCCATCAAGAAGACACTTTTGAGAACACCTGCAATATATCGATGCAATGAAGTGATAACAAAAACTTTTCTTGCAACAATGGGGCAGCAAAGTTGGAAGATATTTTTACAAAAGAACCCATAAGACGACTTATAATTGCATTGTGTGCTGGTGATGCTTTCAATGGAATTAACACTGTAAATCCCTTCAACTATCGAAAATTTGGGCTGCGTGAGATTACAGTGTTCCGAAACGTTTTCGCTACAGCTGGAACACCAATGTCAACAATTGACAACAAGCGTTTGTACTACAATTCAATGAGCGCATTAGCCTATGTAGAAAACAATCATGGAATACCATTGAGTGAGTTTTCAAACCATTTTATAATGGTTTTCGACCTGACTAGTACGCAAGAAGCCACACATGTTTTTAATTATCCTGAACTAACAAATTCGTCTATATCGGTCCAGCTAAAATTTGATACAGCTTTAACAAATAACGTAGAAGTTTTTCTCCTCGGCGAAAAGTCATCTACGGTGTATATTGACTCTGCAAGTAACGTATCCAAAAATATTCTGCCTATGAACGCATTCTAATGGATGAAGGTCAAATTTATATTCAAATTAAAAAAGGCAAGCATCTCAAATACAAATTTCGAGGTGTTTATGCCGCTGACAATGATCCATTAAAATTACCTGTTAACAGTTTTATAATTGTAAACGCATCACGAGCTGATTCTTTTGGAATGCATTGGGTGATGCTTGCCAAACGCTACGCATACCCCGTACTATACTTTGCAGATCCGTTAGCACTACCTCTGACTGCCTACAAAGATATTTTCTCACGTGTACAGCAATGTACTGATTTGCATATGATGATGGATGTTATGGAGCACAGAAGAGATATTCAATCCCACCTGCAATCAGCAGACTTGCAATTGTTTGTTTTTTTTTGCATCTATATTGCTCAATATTTCTATAGCAGTAAGTTTCCATTTGTACCTGATGTAAATGAATTGCAATTGTTGACATTTTTAAAACATATGGAGTGAAACTGAATTAATTGTTCTATCACAGCACTATTTTAGACACAAGAAATTTTACAGAACTGAAAGTTTATTAAATAGTCTGAAGTCTCACGTACAAAACTTCCCTGCCCACTTAAAAGTATATCCATAATCTGATAGAAAGTAGATGAATGTTCACCGAGCATAAGTTGACAAAACCGTTTTATAGATACGTCAGGAATTGGGGAAGGACGCTTTTTAGAAGTTGTAGTAAAAATTGTTGAAAGCACTTTTTCACAAACAGGTGATGGGAGTTGTTTTTTAATTTTGTTTATTGAAAGTTGATTTGATTTTGACAAATACTCCACGGCAATATGTAAGCGAGAAACAATAGCACCAAATGTAACAAAATTTTTCTCAGCAGACAAAATAAGAAATTTGAAACAGGTCACGAGACAAGGTATCGGCACAGGAGCATACGGAGAAAAAACAATATTATCTTCCAAACTTGTATCCTCAAAAAAAGATGCCAATGACTGGAACCAAGGGAACAACCATCAATTATACTCGAAGATGAATGATGACCGTACGCATAATTTTCTATTCCAGAATCTTGCAGTTTTGGTTCTGTGTCGCAAATAGCGTATTTGAATCGTTTTCGAAACTTTTTGAAGTATTCAGGAATGTTTTCGTACATAGCCTCAACCATAGTAAGAGATTAAACTGAGTGAACAACTGGTGATTTACCTCTATGAATTAGTGGGTTTTAGTTGGGAACACTGTGTAAACAATTTTTCAAGGTCATTCTAAGATGAAAATTCATGAAATTTTTTGTTATTTTAATTGATTGTAAACAAATTCTGTCTAGACAATAAGTAAACAAATCAAGGCTGTCTGGTTTTTCCGAAGCACCGCAATTAAATCAAAGCTGTCGAATTTTCCCGAAATTCTACAATCTTTAACCTGAGGTAAACTTTTGTTGTTTTCACTGCTTGTGAACACATTCTGTCTAGAAATTAAGTGAACAAATCAGGGCTGTCGGAATTTACCAAAGTTCTGTACACGAAAAATGACTGTGGCAATTTCCCGAAGTTCTGCAAACTTTGCTGCGATTGGCTGACGGCTCGAAATAAAATCTATTTTTAATAACAAAGAAATTTCAACTTCGTTGTTTGCACGTAGTCATGAATATACTTTTAATTTCTGCAGAACTTGAGAGACATTTGTGTATCCATATTTTACGGTTCAGTTGACATTTCCTTCCGACGAAAATTAAAAAATCTCTTTGCTTCTTCCTTAGTTGAACTTACCCAGTTATAACAAAATGCCTGCAAAAGATCGAAATCTACCCATCAACTGTGAAAAATGTGGAAAATGTGTTGTTAAGGCCCATATTGCTCGCCACAGGAAGACATGTATGATGGGCACGCTTTACTGTAAGAAAAGGAATTGTAATTTTGCGGTAAAAAATGCTGCAGAATTGTCATACCATATTGCGAATGCTCACGGAGCAAAAATTCGTAATAAACTGAACAAGTGTGTTGTCTGTTAGAAACAGTTCCCAAGTTTCTACTCACTTCAACTTCATCACTAAAAAAGTAAATCAAGCTAGCACAAAAATTGAGTCCTCAAGTACAAACCGTGCTCGTGAGATTATGCAGAAAGTTAATAACGATAGCGAATCATTGAAGGAAGAACTGGCAGCGTGTCAGCATTTACTTGACGATATGCATGCTGAGCACGACAGACAGGAAGTTTTCAACTTCAGTTTATCTGATTTGGACACAAGGAGATCAATAAAAAACTTGATGAAGTTTTTGCAAACCTCAACTGTGCTGCAAAAATTAACCTAGCTTTAGGGTTTCTGTTGCAAAACATAGAGACAAACGATTACCGATATTACTATCCGCATGAAAATAACCTACTGCTGGACCGAGATTTTCTGCTAAGCAATAAAAACGATTTATTGAACCTGCAGAACGAAATTGAGAAGCTTGACTTGGTTGAAACATATACACAAGAACGTCAAAACTCAAAATGGCGATTCACAGTAATTACAAATGTTACCGTTTTTGTAGTGCTTCTTACGAATATACCTATGGGTTGCACAGTTTCGCCTCTTCCAGAGCCCCTGTTAAGGAATCCTGAAGTAAATTGTCTCGTTTCAAATGGACACAATGAACCATATAACGATAATTTGTGTTTATTCCGTGCAATGGCTATTCATTTATTTGGATCAGTAGAAGTTGAACTACATGCAATTGAAATATTTCACAATTTTATTACTGCAAGCTGTTGCGACCCTGAAAGTTTCACAGGTGTTTCCTTTGATCAAAATCCAATAATTGAAGAACTAATCAAACAAAACATTTTCATCTATGATTTTGACATTGAAGACGGTGAAATTATTGGTGAACTTGTTCGACGCAGCGTTGAACGATATGACGAAAACATTAAACTGCTTCGATACAACAATCATATCTGTTATAGTAATGATATCAACAAATTCTTCAAGAAATTTTGTTGTCCCAGCTGTGATGTCTTTTTCAACCATTCAGGAAACTTCAACCGTCACTTGAAAACTTGTAAAGAACAAGTGAAAATGTCTATCCGAGAGGTGCTTATTCTTTGCGGGAAACACTATTTGAGAAGCTTGACAACTTCTCAATCGCTTATCCAGAAGGTCATACCCTCTTCAGAAATTTTGTCGTCTTCGACTTCGAAGCAATATGTGTTCAATCGGTGGAAATCAATAACACAGCGACAACATCATGGATTGGTACTCATGTACCTGTATCGGTATCACTTTCTTCAAATTTGTTGGACGAACCTGTTTTCTTATGCGAAAAGGATCCCAATCGTCTCATCATATCCTTTGTAGCTCAACTGGAAATACTAGCAGCAAAAAACAAAGCGGAATTGACACTCAAGGTCTTGACGGTGGGAGCAGAGATCAAAACTAGGTTGAGTGATATTTCCTGTAGACTGCAAATTGTTTCCGAAACTCAACCGAATATCAGTACTGAAACAGAAGATAGTAATGTATCTGAAAGATTTTACAAATCTAGCAAAAGCAGCTCCTTGATCTCCAGCGTCATTTCAACAATTATGTTGAAACGCTACCAGTTTTTGGATTCAACGGTGGAAAATATGACCTAAAATTAGTCAAAGCGTATCTCATTCCCCATCTCCTTAACGACAGAGATATTCAACCTACGGTAATCAAAAAGGCCAATCAATTTATTTTTTTCAAACTTGGTGATATTCAGTTTCTCGATATTTTGATCTTTCTTGCTGGAGCAACATCTCTGGATTCTTTTCTGAAAGCATATCAATCTGAGGAGATAAAAGGTTGTTTCCCATATGAATGGTTCAATTCGTTTACGAAACCTGACTGCAATCACCTTCCACCCTATGACTCCTTCTTCAGCAAACTGAAAAATTTGAAATCCTTTGGAGGACTTCAGTCAGTTCAAGAAAATGATGGAATCTGGAAAAGAGGAATTAGATGTTCTCCGGGAACTGGGTTTGAAAGAGAAGCCTTTATCTGGAAAAGAGAATTATGCTCGCCTTGAAAAGTTGTGGATGATCGAGAAAATGACAACTTTTCGCGATTTCCTTCGCTGGTATAGCAACAAAGATGTAGTACCAACTCTGCAAGCAATGAAGAAAATGATGAAATTCTACCACGATCAAAAAATTGATATGTTAAAGCTTGGGTGTACACTACCCAATATAGCAAATATCTGTCTTCATAAATCGACTGATAGAAAATTTTACCCTTTCATCGAAGCTGACAAAGACTTGCATGAGAAAATACGAAGTAAAATGACTGGTGGTCCATCAATAGTGTTCACGAGGAAAGCTGTTGTAGACAAAACGTTCATCCGGAGGTCAAACAATATCTGTAAAACAATAGTTGGAATAGATGCTAGTCAATTGTATCCTTTCTCCATGTGCAAAGTGATGCCAACTGGACTCTACACTAGATGGGAGTTTGATATCAATCTTCAAAAGTTTAAAACTCCTCAAAACAAAATCAGGAAGTTTGAGAACATGGTAACATCTTTCTATCAGGCAACCAGACCCGAATGTACTATTGAGAGTTTCTATACAACTAGAAAACAGAGAAAAATTGATTCTTTTACTGTGGACGGCTTCTGCGGTCATTGCTAAACAATTTTTGAAGCTCTTGGACGCTACTACCATTTCTGTCCCTGTAGGGAAACTCGACCAAATCTTAATGAGGATGAGTTTGAGTTTGGTATCCGGAAACGTGAACCTGATAAGTTACGAAAACTTTACCTGGAAAAGAAAGGATATAAAGTCATAGAGATGCGAGAGTGTGAATGGTGGGATCATGTTAAGGAGAACTCCATGTTGAAGAACCACATTAGAAAAAGTTTCCCCTGCTAGTTACCTTTGAGCAAAGAGACACTGTTGACGCGGATACATGAAGATAAATTATTCGGATATGTACAATGCAATTTAGACGTTCCTAAGGAGCTTCGTGAACGATTTGCAAACTTTCCTGCAATTTTCAAAAACTGTGATGTTGGAAGAGAGAATATAGGTAAATTCATGCTGGAATATGCTGACAAAAAACGCGTTATTGTTAAAACCTCAACGAATGTTGACTTCGAGTTACAAATTAAACAATGGAATAGTCATAACACCATTATTAAAGTTTTATTTGAAGCTGGGTCTACGCTGTACCAAAATCCACAGATTCGTTGAGTATACCCCGCAAAAATGTTTCAACGGTTTCGTACAATCTGTTGTTGATGCAAGGCGAGAAGGTGATGAAAATCCGGACTAGCGTTGTTGCTGAAACCATGAAATTACTTGGAAACAGCTCGTATGGTTATCAGATTATGGATCGAAGTCGGCACACAGAAACTCTTTATGTTAACGATGAAAAGACGCATAAAGCTATTATTAACCGTCTTTTTAGAAGATTGAACAGCGTTTCGAAGGCTATATATGAGGTTGAGCTTGTGAAAAGCACTGCTGAGCATCGTGAACCAATAATTGTTGGATTCTTTATCTTACGGTATGCTAAACTGAGAATGCTGGAGCTCTACTACAACTTCTTTGACAAGTTCTGTGATGTTCAGGATTTTGAGGAGCTTGAAATGGACACTGATTCTTTGTATCTGGCACTGGCTCATGAAAATGTCTATGAGTGCATTAAACCAAAAATGAGAAGAATTTGGAATGAGATGAGAAGTAATGACTGTACAGAAGTTTTCCATGCTAATAGTGCAAGTAAATTATTTCCGAGAACTTGTTGCGATAATGCAAAACATGACAAGCGTGAGCCCGGATTATTCAAGGAGGAGTTCCGATGTATTGAAATGCTATGTTTATGTAGCAAAACCTATTGTTGCTTTAATTCAGTAACGAACAAAACTAAGTTCAGCAGCAAAGGACTCAGCAAGAGTGTTCTGGAAGAAAACAGTGATGAACCTTTACAGAAGTACAGACGAGTCCTGGATGATGCAGTGAATACAGCCTCAACTAACAGAGGCTTCAGAACTATGAATCACCAAATTCTAACCTATGAGCAAACTAAAAAAGGACTCTCGTTTTTCTATCCAAAACGAATTGTGGATGCAGATGGAATTCATACGACACCTTTGATGATCTAAACTTTCTGATTTGTTTTTCATACATTTCAACCATTTAAATTAATTGTACGCTTGTGAACATGTGATTGTAATAAAGTTTTGTCAAGTAGATGAGTCCACTGTTTAAAGTAATCATTCATGAAGAGAAACCTGAACCGGGTTTTTTAAGTTCAAACTGAGCATCTAAAAGTTTTCTGACTCATTTCTCAAGGTGTTGACCAGATCTGTAGACAACCCTCGATGAAAATATTGCTAATATGGACCCCTTGCGACCCTGGATGATAATATGGACCCCTTGCGTGCCGTAAAATAAAGATGGAAAATGATACAGAAGTGAGTTGATAAAAGTTATCGCCGTTGCCTAAAAAGTTTAATTCAAAGGAGGATGTTTTTGGTGCAAAAAATGTTCCACTGCCGGGGTTCGAACCACTGACCTCCTCATCAACAGTCCGTTACCTTAACCACTAGCCTGTCCGGACGTTACAATCTTTCTTCTTACAATCAGTTTTGATTTAGCAACAGAGGACTTCTGAATACGCGCAGTTTAGGTCGCGCAGAAAGCGTGAAATCAAGCGTGAAAAAAACCGCTTAAACAGTGACGAGACAGAATGTTCTAGAAGAAATGTAAAACGAAGATAGACGACGAAAAATAAACCAAGAGCACCGCATTTTAATTACGCTCAGCTTACAGCTTGGTAGATATAATAACACAGCTTCATTTTCCAATTTGCTATCTTTTAGCTTATTCTTATTTTGTGATGCAAAATTTAATGAGAAATCTTATACATAAGAACTATTACCTATCCTAATTGGCTAGTGTCTTGTTTCAAATCTTGATACGTGTAAAATCTATTACCTATCTTTGTACATTATTGTCAAAAATCAAATCTTAATGCATGTAAAAACTATTACATATCTTTATACGTTGTTCTCATCACTCTAATGTCAATACATGTAAAATCTATTACCTATCTTTATACATGGTCAAAAATCAAATCTTAATACATGTAAAATCTATTACATATCTTTATTTGTTGTTCTCATCACTCTAATGTTAATACATGTAAAATCAATTACCTATCTTTTTACATTACTGTCAAAAATCAGATCTTAATACATGTAAAATCTATAACCTATCTTTATACGTTGCTGCCATAACTCTAATGTTAATACATGTAAAATCTATTACCTATCTTTAAACATGGTTGCGATAATTCAATGGTGACCA
The DNA here is from genome assembly GCF_964194025.1 of Convolutriloba macropyga. Lineage (NCBI taxonomy): Eukaryota > Metazoa > Xenacoelomorpha > Acoela > Convolutidae > Convolutriloba > Convolutriloba macropyga. The sequence goes on along the minus strand of NC_134469.1, from coordinate 12,368,164 downwards.
AAATGATTTGAAATCGCTATAGCCTATCTTAAAACATGGGGGTCACCACCCCCCCCCCGGGCAGCTCCGCTCATCTGTATACTACTCACATTTTTTTCAAGTGTGAATTGACTTGACGATATTATTTTGCTTTTTTTCAATCCTTTTTCAAGTAAGTATAAACTATGCCCAGGAACATTTGTTTTGTTTAAGTCATCACAATGAATTTGTTCACAGTTGTAAAAAGCTGGTTGCGACTATTGGCCCCTTTCCTTTAAAGGTCAAAAGTTGTACGCTGTTTTCCAGATATTAGGTAACGCATTACCTGCCAAACGCAGTTTGACAAGCGAAAGCCACATAAAACCTTGTGAAAGGATGTTGAATTAAACACCTGATTGCACTGACAAAAACATTAAAAATTGGATCTCTTTCCTCCTCCCAAGCTTAGTGGATGCATGTTATTTGCGACCCTCAGACGCAATTGCCCTTTTTCATATAAGGATTTACAATGTGCTCTGTATCTGGGAATGCTTAAACTCATGGGGGTCACAAAGGGAAAAGGTCTTAAAATTAATAGTAATTTAGGTGGTAAAGTATTAACAAGTTAAAGTATTTAGGTGGTAAAGTATAAACAAGTTAATGTGTTTAGGTGGTAAAGTAAACTAGGTACTAAAGTATTAACAAGTTAAAGTATTTAGGTGGTAAAGTATAAACAAGATAATGTGTTTAGGTGGTAAAGTAAAGTAGGTGGTAAAGTATTAACAAGTTAAAGTGTTTCATTCACTGCTTAAAATTTTTGAAATGGTGACGTATTTAAAGCTGAAGCGCAATAAAGTATATGGTCTTCTGATAAAAGTTCCTTAACAAAATCTGCAAACGTACAATCTTTCCGCCCTTTTATGATTACCTTCCATGCCGTAAAGAAAAAAATGGGCAGACCGCTTCCAAAGTATATCTCGATCACACTACATCTCGATCACACGTTTGTCTTTGGAGGACAGCATTTCAAACCCTTTTGGTCGAAGAACACTGACAGGGAATATTGAATTGAACGTCAGATCACAATGACAAATTTACAAATGGTATTTATATTGTCAACTATTCACAGAGTGTTGTTGTTTCATTTAATTTGAGTTTATAAAACATTCGAAGTGGTGACTGTTTTGAAAATAAAGCGCAATAAAGTATATGACCACCCGATAAAAAAATTTATTTCAAAAAATCTGAAGACGCACGAGTTTTCCTGCCACTTGTAACAGCCTTGGATGCATTGGAAATAGTTGTGCAGACAGTTTCTACAAAACATTGCGATCACTCTTGTGTTTGGAGGAACAATTTTTCAGCCCTTGCTGGTCAAAGAACATCAATTTTGCCGGAAAAACTCTTGTCAAATTGTACTTGCTCTCTCCGCATCAGCTTTTTCAAAAATTTCTAGAAATTATGCGGTAGTGTTTCTTTATCTTTATTTGGAATAGATCGTCGGTGTAAATGTAGAGGCTGTAATGATAATTGAGTATCTTCTGTTGTTTCGTAATTACAGGTTTCGTATAACAATTTAGATTTAGGTGTTTGTGTTTGAGATGTTGAAGAAAAGCTTACAAAAAACGGTTTTTCATCTGAGCAACACAACAATTTCATTCAACATCTGTCATGAAGTTTTGATCTCTTTATCTTCCGGCAGAGCCAACACAAGAGCAATGATATTGGTAGAATCAAGCAATGCTTTGTTGATGGTCTAATAATCAAGGGAAATACGGAAGACTCTCATAAGTTGACATTTCTCAGACCATATGCAGGGATGGGACTCTTTAAATTCTCTCGGATGCAACAAAATGGGACAACACAATCTGTATTCCGGATGCTCAATTCAAGATGCCTTCGAGAATTAAATGCGCCAGACATCAATTCCTTTCGTGCAAGCAGCGAGATGATGAAAGCGTAACAGCGTTTTTAAGCGACTACGGATTCCTGTTGAGTGCTGTCAATGCAAAATCTTCACCCTGCAACAACACAAGGACATAATTTTTTGCGATGGTTTAGTATCTGATCTTAATCTGACGTAATATGTGTTTTTGAAGTTGGCAGTTTCTGAAGCTTCGCTTGAAAAATGCATTTCACTCGCTAACGCAACCAAAGTAACTGCCAATTTCTCCCGCTAATTCAATGCCAGCTTAAACACTCCGCCATCTACATCTAGTGCACCCTTTGGAAAAATCGCTGCTGTCAATAAAAGAGCAGCGCACCCTTATAAGGATTCGAATAGTAAATGTGGATTTTGTTGTCTGGAGGAACATCCATGGACTAAATGCCGAGCCCGACTCAAAAGGTGTTTAAATTTCGGCAAACAAAGGCATTGGGTAGTACCATGTAAATCAACTGTTGCAACTGTCGCTTGGGATGACGACCAACAAGTAGCCTCTGTAGTATGCAGTGTGAAAAGAACGAACGAAGTGACAAGGTCTCCATAAGGAATTTACAAAAACATTTTTTGGCAAAGACTGCTCTCTTCCCGCTAGAACGCGTATTGACCTCGGCTCAACTCAATCGTTTATAACGGTTGATGTGTGTAAGCATTTGCAATTAACAATCCAGCCAATGCAGTAAAAATTTCGTCTCGCAAACGGAGAAGAATTACCAGATCTTAGTGTTTCTTCCGGAGAATTCCAGATCTTAGAGTTTGTCCCTTTAGTGGTCGTGAATAAATTTTATCATACTGTTTCCTTCTCTATTGTTAGTCATTTAATTTGTAGTGCAATCATTGGCCTGGATGTACTCTCACAACATGAAAATTTTCCATAAATTTGGTGGAAGAAAGACTCAATTGGACTTTTCTAATTTGGCTGCTACTGTTGAAAGTAACGAGTTTTGTCCAATGTTTAATAACCCACCAGACATATTTTCCGCCAAATTTATAAAGCTAAGCCCATCGCAACGCAAACCAGATACTCAAACAAAGAAAATTTTGAGTTTATGCAAAATGAACCCTTGGATTTGCCAAAAAAGGAAAATTTGGTTGCTCAACAACTCCATGGTGAGCTCAGGCGTTTGTAAAAAAAACAGACGTAAGTTAATCAACTGGTTCAGGGAATTCAATTTATTCACCAGTCTTGATGCGTACCCGTTTTCGAACGAACACGGAAGAACTGCTGAGCAACGCTTCTGAGAATCATTTTTTCTCGAAAATTGACTTAAAGAGCGATTATCATCGGGTACCAGTCTTGATGCGTACCCGTTTTCGAATACAGAAAAACTGCTGAGCAACGCTTCTGAGAATCATTTTTTTCTCGAAAATTGACTTAAAGAGCGCTTATCATTGGGTGCCATTGAAAAAAGAAGATAAATAGTTCATAGCCTTTGAAATTGGGGGAAAAGATCACGAAATTAATCGTCTTCCTTTTGGGATAACTAACGCGGTCCCTGCGTTTCAGAAGATTTTAGATGATTTCGTTGACCGAAACAAGCTTGAAAGAACGTACCCTGACCTTGAAGATAAAAAATATTGGCGGAAAATCCATAGAAGAGCATGGCTCCTTCTGGCTGCCGAAAAAAGAAATCAACTAAAATATAGACAAGTGTTAATTCTGTCTTACGAAAATTTCTATGCTAGGCCATATCGTCTCAGCAAGTTCTAAGCGGCCGAACCCAGAAGCTCTGAAGGAGTATACTGTTCCAGGCAAATTGAAAGCATTGCAACATTTAATTGGATTTTTTTTAGTATAATGCAAAATGGTTCCCCAATACTCAAGCAGAGTTCAGCCGCTCCTAGATGCTCAAAAGCAAGGAGTTTTTCCGCTGAGTTCCAATTTCATGTCTCGTATCAACAATATCAAGTCGCAGGTCACTGATGATGGTTTAACCTTGCCCCTCAGAGATGCTGCTCCAATGCTTCTGGAAACCGACACCTCTGGGTAAGCCATTGGTTCTTCAGAAAGTTTCAGAAACTCTTCCAATTTACTGGGGATGGTTCCGGTTACTGTGAAGACCGACCAAAGGAGCATCGCTTTTATATTTTTGCAGGAAAATTCAAAAATGAAGAACGAAATGCTCCTCCGCTGGCGAATCGAACTTGCTGAATATTGATAAAGTATTGAATACAGAATTGGAAGCAAGCGAAAAAATGGGAGCTGACACTCTCTTAAGGATTGCTCACGCAAAGACGGAAAGCAAATTTTTTCTCTGCACGATAAATAAGCACATCCTGAGCTGACTAGATTTTGGAACTAAATTATTTCTAAGAGCTTACCGCACACTCTCGAGAACGTTGAGCAAAATTTTGCCACATGCGACAGCTGTCGGCAATTAAAAGCCATTATTTGAAAGCCGTGCTGGTTGAGTCATATTATTACGGCCTTTTGACAGGAAATCCACTGATCTAGTTGGTCCCAAGATTTCGTCCCTCAAGTCAGGTAACCTCTATATGATTACCGTTTTTGACGAATTCAGTCGATTTCTCTTTGGTTTCCCCGTTAAAGATATTACAGCAAAGACTTTTATTAGGTGCCAATGACATTCAATTGATATGTTTGGCAATCCAGAGTTTATCCACTCAGATTGTGGAGGACAACTAGAGTCTCAGGAGTTCAATGTTTTCTGCTCAGAAAAAGAAGTTGCCAAATTCCGTACATCGTCGTAACACCTTCACTGTAACGGGCAAAATGAACGTTACAATGGTGTTATCTGGAAGCTGTTAGTTTGTTTTATTTTGAATTCCAGGAAATTTCCACAGAACTACTGCGAAGCTGCTCTTGGGGAGGCATTTTCTTCAATTAAAGGGTTATTTTTTACCAACAAAAATGAAACCACTCACTGGCGATTTTTGCAAATCCTGCCAAAAGAGTAGGAGAATTTTTATATCCCAAATTGGCTGTCTAAAGGCAATAAAACGTACCTGAGAAACTTTATTTGAAGCAAAGGTGATCCGCTCATGGAAGCTGTAAAAAAAAGAAGATGTTAGCGATAATGTTGTCCAAACCCAATAGTGGACGGGAGAGCACTATCTCTGCTCGCGAGTTAGCCCAGTCTTCAGAGTGCAATTCAGACTCTGCACTGAATGAGCAGCGGTCTGTTGTTTCGGAAGAAACAAGGAACTCATCAAACTCAATTAATGAAAAAAATAAAGTGCAGTTGTTGGAGAATGTCAAAGATTTTACTGGCGAAAGGCCTGAAGTGCCATAAAAAGCCTATAGTCCGATGGCACAGCATGAAGTGGAAATGAGACAACCTGGACGCCTGAGAAACAGACTGACGCATTTAGATGATTACGTTGGATTTTAAACTGCGAGGGGTGAATGTAATTTTCCATATGATGATTTATATTTGTTTCGTTTTGTCAAATGTTGAATAAAATTTTGCAAAAAGTGGTTTTTTCATCTGAGCAGCACGATAATTTCATTCACTATCTGTCATGAAATTTTGATCTCTTTATCTTCCCGCGGAGCCAACACAAGAGCAATGGTATTGGTGGAATCAAGCAATGTTTTGTTGATGTTCTAACAGTTAATGGAAATACGGATGACACTCATAAGTTGACATTTCTCAGAACATAGGCAGTGACTGTACTCTTTACAATTCTCTCGGATTCAACTAATTTTTACAACACAATCGGCATTCCGGATGCTCAGTTCAAGATGCCTTCGAGAATTTTTTACGCCAGACATCAAGTCCTTTCATGCAAGCAGCGAGATGATGTAAGCATAACAGCGTTTTTTCAGCGACTACGGATTCTTGTTGGGTGCTGTGAATGCACAGACTTTACCGTGCAGCAACACAAGGGCATAAGTTTTTGCGGTGGTTTAGTATCTGGTCTCAAATCTGATGCAATGCCATGTTCGAATTTGGAGTTGGAGGTTACGGAAACTTCGCTTGAGAAATGCATTTCACTCGCTAATGCAATCGAAGTAGCAGCCAATTTCTCCCGTTTGTTCGATGCCAGCTCAGACACTCCGTCTTCTACATCTTGTCCACCCGTTGGATATATCGCTGCTGTCAATTTAAGAACAGCTCAACCTTAAGGCTTCGAATAGTAAATGTGTGTTTAGTGATCTGGAGGAACATCAAAGGACTAAACGCCCAGCGCGACGCATTAACTTTTGCAGCGGCTTGATGGGCTTTGTTAACTAAGTGGTTTAGGTGGTGTCTTAGTGATAGGAAACTTAAAAAGGTGATTCCTAGATAACAAAAGATGTCAGTGTGCATGATTGCTTTGCAAGATAGAAAAGCTCATCTTTTTTAGTCGACCTCCACTTCTGAATTTGCTGGTTTTTGTCTTTGCGATGATAACATTCAAGTATTTTCTTGAAAAGTGTAATTCGAGTTTGTTTAGATTTTGCTGTAAATAAGAATAACTGCTGCTACCGAGTACTAGATAGTCGGCATAGAAAATTTCTAAATCCTCACGTTTCAACTCAAAAGTATAAATCAGCAATAAAAAAGACCAAAAAAGTAAAGGTGATAATTTGTCTCCTTGAGCAGCATCAGTTTTTTATTTCTTCCGATAGCTTTTCCGCATCTAATACTTATTGCAGGTTGCACATAAGTAATGATTGCAATGTTGTCAGTGTTCTCATGGAGCCCTATTTGTTAAAAAACGTTCGGTTTTCAAAAAAAAAGCTTTGTCATCAGGTACAGTTCAGTTCAAAGCAACTTCTGCTTGTTACAATTGTTTTGCCAACGCCATTGTATGCCAATTTTTGAAATCCTTTGTTCGGAGGTCCTCTTTGTACGTCTTTATGATGTTCGGGGGAGTTGATGGTTTCTTCACGTGTGTTGCCGTTACAAAGTACTCGAGGATATCTCTTGTTGGAATTTGTCATTTCAATACGTGTCCTAGGTGGGCTTTTTGGCTTCCTGCAATTGTCTCTGAAATTGGTGTTTGCTTGGTTAAGTTTTACAGGTTACAGTTTTTTTTATCTTAGGATATCGTATATCTAGACATGTTCCGAGTTGTTTTCTACGGAATGAGTCAATTTTAGCATTAGTAGAGTTGTTTGCAACCCATGTCTAGCTATTGTATAGTAAAATTGGTCTCACATATACATTTGTTTTCTTCTACACATCCAATTAAGGTTGTTCCCAGCTTTTTTGTTTTTCTTAGGTCTGTATCATTGTGATGGATGGTATATTCGGTCTCGGATTGGTTGACGTGGAGATTGAATTTGTTCAAAACTTTTGTGGCAGTTTTGACAATTTCCAGTGCTTTTTCAAGACTGTCACAGATAAAATCTACCTCGAATGCATATTCCAAATGTCTGGGTATTGGCGCGTTGTTTCTTTTAGCATAGTCATGATGGTGTATCCGGGGGTCTTGTCCTTTTGGTGCTTCTGTTCCAAGCTCACGGTCAATTTCACGGAGAATTTCGTCCAGACGTTTAGTAAAAAGTCTGGGTGATAGCCCATCCCCTTGTGGGACCCTCTGTTGGTGTTGAACGGTTCTCCAATCTGGTCTCAGGTTCGTTTGACTGAGTAGGCGTTTTATGATGATGGCATTTTCTTTCTCGATACCTCTTCTCATCGGTATGTCTATCAGCTTCTTTCTGTCAACAGTATCGAATGCCTTGGACATGTTTATTCCTGCACAAATCTTCTGGATTCTCTTCGTTGACGATCCTTCGAGGAGATATTTGTGCTCTAACACAATGTCACTTGATTCCCATTTCGATATTGAGAGGGTCGCATCGATGCTCCGATTTCCGGGTTGATTTTTTCAGAATTATGAGTGATATAAGCTACCGGTGGGTGGATAGTGGATTCACTAGTCTGTAACTATCTGGTTTGGTTCCGTTTTTGCCTGGTTTCAGAATGGTTACACTGAAGCCGTTCGTGAGCTTCTAATCTTTTTTCTGAGCATTTTCATCAGTGTTTTTGTGATCGTTTTGGGGTCGGACTTTTCAGTTCTTCTGAAGTCACTTCATCAGGTCCACTTGTCTTGTTGTTTTTGAAAGTTTTTTGACGGCTTCTCTGACGCGTGATTCATTAACCAGTCTGAAAAAGCTCGTCTGCTCTTCTGCTATCTCTTTCGCTTCCGGATCTGTGATTTGGTTCTCAAAGTGTTTAGTGATTTTAAATAAATCTTTTTTCCGTTTCTTTGTTCTTTCTTTCCCCTTGATGATCTTCTCTAAGGTTAAGGCTGATTGTGCGCTGTTCTTCGCTTAAAAGTTTCTCCTGCTTTTGTTATCAATTCCTTTGTTGTGGGGAATGTTTTTTGTTGTTTGATGGCATAAGTTATCCTATTTCTCTGCTGTTTCAGGCCCGATAAATTGTCTAATTCGACTTGGCCCATTTTTTCACGGATTTTTTTTTCGGTCTTTAGCTCTATAAGCACTGGATTTTCTGTTGTTTTTGGTTTCCTTTGCATTGCCTCTTTATTATTCTAGTCTGCTGTGCATCTTAACTACTACCAGTTGGTGATCCGTTTCAACCTTGTTGGCTTTGTTGCGTCTCGCATTTTTGGTTGAAAATTTGCGACAGAGGGCAATTGCAATGTTTTCTATCCTTTTGTAGATTCTTTTCTGATTTATAATTTTTTCCGATGTCGTAATGTGACTAGTCTTGTGCTTGAAAATGGTGTTTGCCGCGATAAACTTGTCCCTGTCTGGGATTTTGTATAGCATTCCTCTTGCGGTCAAAACCACAGGTCCCTCTCTTATATATCCTTGTTTGGCTTTGAATTCGCCTAGAACTACGATAACTTTTCTTTCGAGCGATATTAACAGTTCATCTACGTTTCTGAAGAATTTCTCTATTTTTTTTGGTTATTTTGCAGTTATCCCCATATGTGTTGCATAGCAGTTGATGAGCACCAAGCGGTTTTTCTTGATATCCCTCTTGAAGATGGTCTTTTAATTCTCCTCACCAGCTCTCACACTCCGATTCTCGGACTTCCGGGTTGACTCTTTTCCGAATTATGAGTGAGATAAACTTCCGGTGGGTGGATAGTGGATTCACTAGAGTGTTCAAGAGCTTCTCGTCTCTTTCTCTGAGCATATCGTTCAGTGTTTTTGTGACCTTTTTTGGGTCGGACTTTTTAAGGTCTTCTGAGGTTACCTCATCAGGTCCAGGTGTCTTGTTGTTTGAGAGCTTCTTGACTGCTTCTCTGACCTCTGATTCATTAACCGGTCTGTAAAAGCTTGTCAGCTCTTTTGCTATCTCGTCGGCTTCCTGATCGGTGAAATGGTTCTCGAAGTGTTTAATGATTTTTCCTATATCAATTTTCTGTTTCTTTGTTTTTTTCCCTTTGATGATCTTCTTTAGGGTTAAGGCTGATTGTGCGTTGTTTTTTGCTTTAGTAGTTTCTCCTGATTTAGCTTTCATTTCTTTTGTTGTTCGTCCATTGCTGTTCGTTGTTTGATAGCGTTTGATATTCTATTTCTCTGTTGTTAAAGGCCCGCTAATTTGTCCTGGCCCATCTTTTCAAGGTTTTTTTTTCTTTTGTTCTTTAGCTCTACAAGCACTGGATCTTCTGTTGCTCTTTTGGTTTCTTTTACCTTTCCTCTGTCCTAGTCTTGTTTGCTGTTCATCTTAACTGCTACAAGTCGGTGATCCGTTTCAACATTGTTGGCTTTGTAGCTCCTCATATTTATGACTGAGAATTTGTGACAGCTGGGCATTCCAATGTAGTTAATCTGGTTGTAGATTCGTTTGTGATTGATTATTCCTTTTCATGACGTAAGATGACTGGCCTTGTGCTTGAAAATGGCGTGTGCAGCGATGAATTTGTGCCTGTCTAAGATTTCGTATAGTATTTCCCAGTTAGCGTTCCTCATTCCTCTTGCGAACGAACCCATGGTTCCCCCGCTTATACTTCCTAGTTTGGCGTATGATGTCTTTTCTTTTGCGCAATTTCAACAGTTCATATAGGTCTCGGTAATTTCTCTGTTTCTTCGGGATCTTTTGCTGTTATCCCCATGTGTGGTGCAAAGCGGTTGATGAGCACCAGGCGGTTTTTCTTGATATTTGTTTTGAAGATGGTCTTTCGATTCTCCTCACTATCTCTCACGGCCCATTTCTCTCGTTTCTCAATGGTGACTATGTAAATCCTCTCGGTGACGGTTTTTGCTTCGACTGTTTTCAGGTTGTTCTTGATTGCACTTTCGCTTTTGTCTCTCTTTGTTTCCTGAAAAGCGCAGATATCAATGTTTTTCTCCGATAACGTTTCCAGGATCTCGTCTTCTTTTTTGCAGTAGCCTCGGACGTTCCAAGTTCTCGGAATTGTTGTTTCAGATGTACTGGGTAATCCAGAGGGCGCCCCTCACAGCGTCCTTCAAGCACTTCTATCAGTAAAAGAAGAAAAAGATTGAATTAAGCATCAGATCACACTGAGAAATTGTCCAAATTATTTAGAGATTCAGAAAATAAACATTAAATTTAATTGTTTAAGAGTTTATAGATCTTTTGTAAAGGTGTCAAGTTTAAAAAGTGACTAAAATAAAGAATATTGTCTGTTGATAAAAGAGTTCTTTCGCAAAATCTGCACACACAATAAGTTTTTTCCCATTGGTAACAACCTTCTATACAACAAAAATAATTGTGCAGTCCATTGGCATAGAACTTGGCATTTACTCTCCTGTGTTTTGGTGGGCAGTATTTCGATCCATGTATATCATGAAACATCAATTTGGTTAAAAGCGTTGTGGTTGAGGTGTATTTGCTTACTCCGCACCAACTTTTCCAAAAAACGGCTTCTATTTTCCGGTATTGTTGTTTTATTTCGATTTCAAAAAATTCATCGACGTACGTCTCTATTCCGTAAGTTGAGGCTGCAAAAACAATTGAATTGAAGAGTTGTTGTGCTGAAATGAAGTTGACCATCCGTAGATTTAGTTTTTGGTATATTGAAGCTACTGACTGAAAAGATTTGTTCATTAGATGATCTAGATGATAACTGGGAGATAACGTGCTTGAAAAAATTACACCTAAATAACAAATGGTGTTGGTAAATTCAACTTCTCTTTTCGATATATAGAATTTTTATCGACAGCTAAACGGCCTCCTCTTCTAAATTTTGTGCATTTTGTCTTGTTTACATTAATTTGCAAATATTTCCTGCGACAATACGTGTTCAGATAATTCAAAATTTGTTGTAGTTGGCATTGGCTATGGCTCCCAAGTACTAAGTCATCAGCGTAAAATATAACATCTTGCGTTTCAACTCAAAATATAGGTCAGCTATGAATAAACTAAATAAGAGTGGTGAGAGTTTGTCTCCTTGTGCTACTCTGATTTCTGTTCAATTTGGCAATAATTCTCCATCCCGGATCTGCTGGAAGTTGCATCTTAGCACTGATTGTATTGTGTGTAGCATGTTCCCATGGAGCCCCATTTTAGTTTTGTAAGCAGCAGGTTCCTATTTACGAAATCGAAAGCTTTTTCGTAGTCAATGAAGCAGGCATATTATTTGCCATTGCAGCTGATGTTTTGCTTGATTGCTTGTTTCAAGTGCGAAACTGCGTTGATTGTGGACAGTTTGAGTCCGAAACCATATTGACTTGATGGTAAAATTTGATTTCGCTCGAGCCATATTCGCAAACGCTGTTAGATGATACTTGAAATAACTTGTACATGCAAGATAAGACTAATGCCTCTGTAGGAACTTGGTTCTGTCTTGCTTCCTTTGCCTTTGTAAAGTGGTTTAATATATGATAACTTTCAAATTCGGGGTACATTATGCTCCGCAAAGCAGAGGTTAAGTAATTGGAATACGTATCTTTGTATTGTCTGAAAACCTTATTTAATACTAGTGTTGGTTATTCCATCTGGTCCCGGGCTCTTTTCTGTTATTGCCCCCCCACGTCCATTTGCACCCCCCACTTATACATGTTATAGCATATTGGTTTCATTTCATACAATTACATATACAATTAGATACAAACGGCATTTACAATTTAATTATGCAGCTAAGTTTTGAAATTAAGACCTATATGGTAATTGAACTTTGCTTATAATGTAAGCAGACAAAGAATAATGCGTGTTTTTAATATTTTTGCGCTTTTCTTTCACAGGAATAGCTTTATGGCACTGATTTTTTTGACCACCGCAAACAAAAATTCATCCATTCGTCTACCGGTACCGGCAATTTATTATGACTAAAATAAGGTATCTCTAAGGACCAAAAAGTACATATTTGGGGGGTGCAAATAGACTGGCTATATAAGGATGGGGGGGCAATAACAGAAAAGAGCCGGTCCCGCTGCTTTACCAGCTTTTAACTTTGAGCTTCCTCGGTAATTTCTTATAGGGTTATTGGATCATTCAAATGTCCGGTACATTTCCAGTTGGAAAAACCTTAATCGTGGTTTGCTGAGGTTTGCTCGTCTAAAAGCTCATCTGATATTTCGTCCTCAGCTTTAGACCTCCGAAATATGATTCCCAAGTTGGAATTGTAATTCCGGATACTTTTGCTAAAATTTTCTTTGACTCCAGAATTTTCCAAAAGTCTCGCCTTTTTGATTCCGCTTTTCTGATTATGAAACTTTCGCGATCTATTTCATGCATCATTTTGTGTTTTCTGCAAAGTTTTTTAAACGCTCTTTTCTTTTAAAATAATCAGAATCTGATTCATGTCTCTGTCTATATCCAGCTTTAAATTGCTTATGCAGTAGGTACAGTTGAATCATTTCGGTGATTTTCTTTCAGGCCGAACGGTTGCTGATTCATGAATGGCCTTGGCGATTTCGTTATACGATGTGTCCAATGCAGTGCTATCGTGCGGATTTTGAACGCTTTCCATTCGTTCGTTCAATTGTTCAACATCGAGTTTACGCATTTGCTTCTTTCTGCTTTCAGCTATATCGTGTCTGCGTTTTAGATGAAAGCAGAAAGAAACCGGCTTGTGCTTTGTTAGGAATGAATTGTTGATCTTTATCTCGTTAAAGTGTTCTAAGTGTTCCTTGCTTACGAAAGCAACTATTATCAGTGCGTCTGCTTTTTTGTTGTTAGGTTTTTTATGAAAAATTCGTTTCAGTTGGCTCTTGATTATAAAAAGCATGGTTGTGGAAAAAAATGAATTACTCAATTTCAAATTTGGAATTTAATAAGCTCTCCAGATGTGATTGTAAAAATTCTCAAACGTCACTACACAGCAATACCTCTGAAGTTAGTTTTGGGTTACATGAGCTTGAAATAACTTTCCAATAACTTTCAAACACTTTGACTCTTGTTTTGTTTAGGTGCAGTTTTAATGGAGAAGTACGAGAAAATATTGAAGATTGGCGAAGGATCCTACGGTCAAGTCTTCAAGTGTCGTAATAGAGATACCGGACAGATAGTTGCCATCAAAAAATTTGTCGAGCCAGAAGATGACCCACTTATTAAGAAAATTGCTCTTCGTGAAGTTAGAATGTTAAAGGTAATTTTTTCGCTTTTAAAATTTCTCTAACCCCTTATCGATGATATAATCGATGATTGTTTGCAGCAATTGAAGCATCCGAACCTGGTCAACTTATTGGAAGTTTTCCGACGAAAAAAGCGACTACATCTTGTCTTTGATTATTGTGATCACACTGTTCTGAACGAACTGGAACGTTCTCCCAGAGGGTTTGCTGCTATTGATGATTGTTTTAACATTTTATTTTTATTGTAAAGGAAACCAATTTGTCAAATTAAAATTACTTCCAATATTTAAAACAAACGTTTTCGAACTTTACGTTCATCGTCAGGTTAAAACTGTTTTACAAATTGTTAAAAGATAAAATGAATATGTATTTACATTTGTCTGAGACAATTGATCTTATTTTTAACTCTAAGATCAATTGTATATTTGTTGCCCATGTGAGAAGTCTGCTTGAAAGCCAGGGGGTTGGCGCAATGAATAGCCAATTTGGTAAAATTTATTATTAGTCTGTGAAAAGTAAATGACCTGAATAGAGAGTATTGATGTACAGAATGGATAACCTGCGACAAGAGCTTCATTCAATAATTTTCTTGCTTCAGAGTTCACGAGAATACAACCAGACGTATTGCTTATCAAACTTTACAGGCTGTCGCATTTTGTCATCAACATAACGTATGTATATTGTCTGATACTTTCTGTTAGCTAATGTTCTACATTATTTATTTATGTTCTACACATCAATGTTCATTACTTTCCTCGTTTCAGTGCATTCACAGGGATGTCAAACCCGAAAATATCTTGATAACAAAGAATGGTCAAATTAAATTATGTGACTTTGGTTTTGCCCGAATACTAAGTAAGTACAGGGAAACACGATATTTTCTTTTTCAATGATCTTTTTTTTCAAAGCAAACATAATTTCAGCTGGACCCGGGGACGATTACACAGATTATGTAGCCACACGTTGGTACCGTGCCCCGGAGTTACTTGTAGGTGACACACAATATGGGCCACCCGTTGATGTATGGGCCATAGGCTGCGTTTTTGCTGAACTTCTCACCGGTGCTCCGTTATGGCCTGGCAGAAGTGACGTCGATCAGCTGTACCTCATAGAAAAAACCTTAGGTATGAACTTTGTTTACTTCTATAATTATGGAATTCATTATATAATTCCTTGTATATTCCTATAATTATGGAATTGTCGAAGCTGCATTCTTATATATTTTCCTGGATCTTTTTCGTTTGTGCCCCCCAGTACGTTATGCGCCCCCCAGTTACAGAGCACGTGCCATTACATAGTAAATCATTATGTAAAAATATGGCACGTGCGTCTGGGGGGTACAAATAATATGCGCCCACAAAGCTGGGGGGCACAAACGGAAAAGATCCATTTTCCTTGCTTCAGGAGACCTTATTGATCGGCACAAAACAATTTTTTCTCAAAATCAGTATTTCAATGGATTGTCTATACCAGAACCGGCGAAACGGGAGCCTTTAGAAGAAAAACTACCTCTCATTGTGGGAAAACCAGCAATGGACTTCTTAAAGGTAAATCTGCTGAACAATCATCGAAGTCAAGCGCCAAAACTGGTTTCTTCGTTCGTATCAACTAGTATGCTGTTTAAAATTGAGTGTGTGGTTATTAATTAATTTTGATGGCGAAAACGACGGAGTTGCTGATTCTTTGATTCCGTTAAAATAATTATTTTTGTTTTTAGAATTGTCTATACTTGGACCCTCTTAAGCGAATGACATGTGGGCAGTTACTTGATCACCAGTATTTCTCCTGTTTTGATGCCAGTGGAGGCATGAATAGCATAGATTACAATGATAAACCCAAAGGTAGCAAACGCGCTAAGGACGGCAAAGACAAACAGAGAAATACCCTCCACGTGAGTAGTTAACGAATCAACTATGTTTTTGACGCAGCACTGCTTTAAAACCATACGCGGCTTCAAACCTACCAAATGATTGTTTTCAGCCTTATCTCTTTAACTTACCGGTACAGTAAACATTCACGTTCCACTTAAAAACAAACTAAAAGACAACCACCCTCTCATTGCATTAAACATTTCACACGCCCAAATAACAATGACCCACTCTGTTACCCATCTATGTGTACAATGAAATTATTTCACGCTTCAACTAACTCAGTCCCTTTGTTACGTGGACCTTTAGCAGATGTAGCATATTTATTAACCTGACACCAGAAATGATATTTCTTCTTTAAAAGTTTTATAGATCGACTATCTTAATAAAACCTATTGGATCTTTTCCGTTTGTGCCCCCCCCCAGATTAGTGGGTGCATATTATCTGCACCCCCAAACGCACGTGCAATATTTTTACTTAATGAATTACTATTGAATGGCACGTGATCTCTAATTGGGGGGTGCATAACGTAGTGGGGGGGGCATAAACGGAAAAGATCCAACCTATTAAATGCTGAATACGATAGCTACCAAATTACTTGCAATGACCGGAACTGTGTAGAATCTGAAGTTATGATGTTTATCTCAAAAGGAATTAAATGGGCTGTCTAAACACGCTTTTAATCGGAAATATTGCATGCTGAGTTGAAGCATTACTTTAATGACAAACATGCACAATCTTTTTCACAAGCAATTTTTTTATCACGTGTCAATTACAACACAACTTTTTTAATTGGCAGTTGTTGTCAGTATTCAAAGTACCGCAACACTAAGCTGATTAACTGATTGTCAGTTGTTGTATTATTTGCTAGTTTTTAAAAAGTTTTTCTCTCTAAATGATTAGGTTTTCATACCAATGTTATCTAATTATTTAGCGCAATATTTCATTGCGTTTTATAATTTGGGATATATAATCCGCATTTGTTTCAGCTCAGAGCGCATAACTTTGTTACGCCCCTTTGCTGTAGTTGCTATTTTTGAACAAGCAGGCTCGGTAGTATGCGTTTGTACATAGTGTTCCGACCCAGCTCATCCATAATAAGTCTTAAAAACCATCAGCGATCAACTGAAACCACTAAATAGGTTCATTTATACCTCCATAGGATGCCATTGAGACTTGTCATCTAGAACTGGTCATATGACTACAAAAAGAGCGACAAATACCGACAACAATAAAAAATTCAATTAATTTTGCGAGAAAACGGTGACAAAGCTGTTAAAACCATCATCTATTCACCAAAAAGTTATATGTGTTCAATTGCACCTCCTTTAAACGAATTTAATGTGATCTGTATTTATTGTAATAATGTGACAATACACAAAAAATAAACTCAAAAATAGTAGCAAAGCCAAGAAACCATTACTTAAAAGATAAAACTGCAGTGAGGACTAAATTTTAGTTCTCTTGAATGAAGGTGCAACCTCTCTTTGCTGAGAGTAGGCTACAAGTTGAGAAATAAGATAAAATGTGACAAAACTTAAAGGTCCCGTTATTTAAACAGTAATTATAAAAGGCCATAACAACCATTTGCTTTCAACTAAAAGAGACCTAACAGATTAATTAGTTAGGAAGTCAATTGCACCTGTCATTAGTGAGACTAAGTCATTAGATTACAGCAAAACAACAACGAATACAGTCAGAAATTAGAATTACCATGAGTTCCAAGTCTTAGCGAAGTCTTAGCACAGACAAAATTTGCAAATTCTTGTTTTTCAAGCATTTTCACCTCGACAATACCTGCTAATTTTTTGCTTGCTCATGGTCGCTCATTAAAAAGCATATTAAAAAGCTTTAACTGTATCTAATAACTGATGTCTGTATTAATTGCTCTCAAACGAAGTTTTTAGCCATTATATTAGTCCTGTGGCCTTTCGTCCTACCCATTTGACTTTTCGTCCTCAAAAACGGGACAAACAGGTAACGCACGGAGGGCATTAAGGGCTCTTACAGCCTTTGGGCTTACTCGACTAAGTATGCCATTCAACGAAACTGTTTCGGAGACATAAATTCATGGTGTGAAGGGCGGTTCTTAGAGTTTGATCCCACTTCATCCCCTGCAATTAAGCTAAATCTAGCCTCCCTAAACCGTTGCTAGCGACTGACGAAGCCAACCGCTCGCCAGTTGTTTGAGGGCAATTCACCCGAAGTTAGTCGGTTATGTTTATTTCATTTAGTTTTCTGTTATTTGCTAAGTGGGAAACTGCCCTTTCACTATATCTGAATAAATCTTGAATAAGAAATTAAGTCTCTATCTCTCACTCTCTCTCTCTCTATCTCTCTCTGTCTCTCTCTTAAACGACACTGGATGGGGACGAAATAGATCCATAATATTTCGTTTTTTTTTTCAAATATTTTATATCAATTTAGCGTATTATACTTATTATGCAATTTCTTTTTTTAATCATTTTCGCGTCCAGGAGGCAATTAACTATGAAAAATATATTAAAACTCGTTTTGATGCTTTTCATTTTTAATTAATTATCTGAAATTAAAGCACATCTCATAAACTCAATAGCCCTCATTGTAATTAATTGAAATCACCTTTTAGAACCTCCGATAGTAGTAGTTAATTAGAAAATGGTAAGATATTTTAGAAACGATGAAACGTGAATAGTAAATTGAAGGTTGTTTACTGGCAGCTTAGCGGTCATATGAATCGATCGATTTTCAGTCGATTTATCACTTCATATCAGTGTTTTTATTGCCATACAGAACGTGTTTGTGATTGATTAACCAGTTTTTATTCCGTTTTCAAATTAGATTTTCTAGAAAATGGCGATAGCAAAACACGGTTTACCTTTTTAGTAATAGTTTTCCTTCTTATGTAAGCAACAATCTTCGGTGCTTTGTTTTTTTTCTGAATCCCGTGAAATTGAGGTATGCTTTATCTTATTAGATTTTTTTGCATCTTCTAAAATTTTTGCCTTGTTTTTTTTCAGATCTCTGCTTTCAGAATTTAAATCGAAAGATATTTTTTTTCTTTTCGTGAGGTCTTTTCGTGACAAAAGCCGTTTAATAATATTCTGTTATTTTTATCGATTTTTGATGTCAGTGTTAATCGAATTCCTTTTCTCTTTTTTCGAGATAATTTATAAACACTCGTTCAAGGAATTCAATGCAATTCAATTCAATCGAATATAAGCTTAACATTTTTGATCATTTTGATAAAAATTATAAACTTAGGTCTCTTTACTGTTTATTTTTTCAAATAAAAATCAAAAAGGAATTTTTACTGAACGTTCTTGAATAATCGATATGTTGCTTTGTTTTCTTCCTTAATTATTTAATTCTAATACATGTATTGCTACAAAAATTGAAATTGAAGCAAAAACTACTGCCGAGAACTTTTATTTGGAAATACTTAATTTTCTGATAATTAATTTTCATGAAAGACGTCAGATCTCTTTGAAAGATTCTGTAACTTCCCATCGAACTAACTGCTTATAAAGCAAACTTTGATTATTGTGTTTAGTCTTTCTACTGTTTAATGGAATTAGTATTGAGAAATTAATTCAATGAAATTTTAAAAAAGAGAGACTCATTATCTAAAGACTAGCTATCATCAAATGCGCATCATGGGAGTGTTGATAAACAGTATTTATGTTTGATAAACGCATAAGACAGTTTCATTTCATTGTCATAGCCATTTATGATATGAAGTTATTTGAATTTCAAAACCCAAATCATACGTAAGAAACAAAAAATGGTTTATGAAAACCTAACTTAATGGGCCTCCATTTATTAGCTTTTGCTGTGAGTGCTTATTGATTTTTTGACACTTATTAATGATTCGACCATCCAAGAGTGGTTATATTATGTCGCTTATTAATAAATTAATTTTAGGTTTGTTTTGTGAGCATTATGCATTGCTCTGAACACATTTAGTTTTTAATTGGTTTGGAAAACTGTACGTCGATTCTGTGAGTCAGGAGCATATATGATCAATTGTTGCATACATTGATTATCCTGTTTAAACCTCGTACCGCTTGATAGATTTGGTTTGGAGGAAATAATGCAGTCAAGTTTTCATAAGAGATAATAATTGTCTAAATACTAACTATTATCAAAGGATAGTCGATAGCGCATAGGACCGCTTGATGTGATTGACACAGCCATTTGTAATCTGAAATCATTGATTTGAACATTATCCCAAATATCCGAAATCTGTTCAATTCTTTTTCATCAATTTTTACCTTAACAATTTACAAAGTTCCATAGAATAGAGAATTTATACTTCAGTTTTGGAGTTTCAGGTTTTGTCATTTTTGTGATCATCATCTCTCGATTTCAAGTAATCTTGCTGATTTTTATTGAACGTTCTTGAGTAATCGATATGTTTCTTTGTTTTCTTCCTTAATTATTTAAATCTAATATATGTATTGCTACAAAATTTGAAATTGAAGCAAAAACTACCGCCGTGAACTTTTATTCGGAAATACTTAATTGTCTGATAATTAATTTTCATGAAAGATGTCAGATCTCTTTGAAAGATTCTGTAACTTCCCATCGAACTAACTTCGTATAAAGCAAACTTTGATTATTGTGTTTAGTCTCTACTGTTTAATGGAATTAGTATTGAGAAATTAATTCAATGAAATTTAAAAAAGAGAGACTCATCTAAAGACTAGCTATCATCAAATGCGCATCATGGGAGTATTGATAACCAGTATTTAATGTTTGATAAACGCATAAGACTGCGGTGAGTGCATATTGATTTTTTGTGACACTTATGAATGATTCGACAACCTACGAGTGCTTATATTATGTCGCTTGTTAATAAGTTAATTTTTGGTTTGTTTTGTGAGCATTATGCATTGCTCTGAACATATTTAGTTTTGAATTGGTTTGTAAAACTGTACTTCGATTTTGTGAGTCAGGAGCATATATGATCAATTGTTTCATACATTGATTATCCTGTTTAAACCTCGTACCGCTTGATAGAATTGGTTTGAGGAAATAATTCAGCCAAATTTTCATCAGAGAGAATAAATGTCTAAATACTAATTATTATTAAAGGATAGTCGATAGCGCATAGGACCGTTTGATGTGATTGCCACAGCCATTTGCAATCTGAAATCATCGATTTGAACATTATCCCAAGTATCTGAAATCTGTTCAATTCTTTTTCATCAAATTTTACCTTAAAAATGTTCAAGGTTCCATAGAATAGAGAATTTATACTTCATTTTTGTAGTTTCTGTTTTCGTCGTTTTTGTAATCTTCAACTCTCGATGTCAAATAATCTGGCTGATTTTTACTGAACGTTCTTGAATAATCGATATGTTGCTTTGTTTTCTTCCTTAATTATTTAATTCTAATACATGTATTGCTAAAAAAATTGAAATTGAAACAAAAACTACTGCCGAGAACTTTTATTTGGAAATAATTTTGAAGAAATTCTGATAATTAATTTTCATGAAAGACGTCAGATCTCTTTGAAAGGTTCTGTAACTTCTCATCGAACTAACTTCGTATAAAGCAAACTTTGATTATTGTGTTTAGTCTCTACTGTTTAATGGAATTAGTATTGAGAAATTAATTCAATGAAATTTAGAAAAGAGAGACTCATCTAAAGACTAGCTATCATCAAATGCGCATCATGGGAGTGTTGATAACCAGTATTTAATGTTTGATAAACGCATAAGACTGCGGTGAGTGCATATTGATTTTTTGTGACACTAATGAATGATTCGACAACCCACGAGTGCTTATATTATGTCGCTTGTTAATAAGTTAATTTTTGGTTTGTTTTGTGAGCATTATGCTTTGCTCTGAACATATTTAGTTTTGAATTGGTTTTTAAAACTGTACTTCGATTTTGTGAGTCAGGAGCATATATGGTCAGTTGTTTCATACATTGATTATCCTGTTTAAACCTCCTACCGCTTGATAGAATTGGTTTGAGGAAATAATTCAGTCAAATTTTCATCAGAGAGAATAAATGTCTAAATACTAATTATTATCAAAGGATAGTCGATAGCGCATAGGACCGTTTGATGTGATTGCCACAGCCATTTGCAATCTGAAATCATCGATTTGAACATTATCCCAAGTATCTGAAATCTGTTCAATTCTTTTTCAAATTTTACCTTAAAAATGTTCAAGGTTCCATAGAATAGAGAATTTATACTTCATTTTTGTAGTTTCTGTTTTCGTCGTTTTTGTAATCTTCAACTCTCGATGTCAAATAATCTGGCGGATTTTTACTGAACGTTCTTGAATAATCGATATGTTGCTTTGTTTTCTTCCTTAATTATTTAATTCTAATACATGTATTGCTACAAAAATTGAAATTGAAGCAAAAACTACTGCCGAGAACTTTTATTTAGAAATACTTAATTTTCTGATAATTAATTTTCATGAAAGACGTGAGATCTCTTTGAAAGTTTCTGTAACTTCTCATCGAACTAACTTCTAATAAAGCAAATTTGTTTATTGTGTTTAGTCTCTACTGTTTAATGGAATTAGTATTGAGAAATTAATTCAATGAAATTAAAAAAGAGAGACTAATTATCTGAGGACTAGCTACCATCAAATGCTCATCATGGGAGTATTGGTAAACAGTATTTAAAGTTTGATGAACGCATAAGACTGCTGTGAGTGCATATTAATTTTTTGTGACACTTATGATTGATTCGACAACCCAAGAGTGCTTATATTATGTCGCTTATTGATAAATTATTTTCTGATCTGTTTTGAGAGCATTATGCATTGCTCTGAACGCCTTTAGTTTTGAATTGGTTTTGAAAACTGTACGTCGATTCTGTGAGTCAGGAGCATATATGATCAATTGTTGCATACATTGATTATCCTGTTTAAACCTCGTACTGCTTGATAGAATTGGTTTTGAGGAAATATTGCAGTCAAATTTTCATCAGAGAGAACAAATGTCTAAATACTAATTATTATCAAAGGATAGTCGATTGCGTATAGGACCGTTTGATGTGATTGCCACAGCCATTTGCAATCTGAAATCATTGATTTGAACATTATCCCAAGTATCTGAAATCTGTTCAATTCTTTTTCATCAAATTTTACCTTTAAGATTTTCAAGGTTCCATAGAATAGAGAATTTATACTTCATTTTTTGTAGTTTCAGTTTTTGTCTTTTTTGTAATGTTCATCCCTCGATTTTAAATAATCTGGCTGTTTTTTTTCCTTTTGTGAATTTTCAATAGAATTCTCAATAGAAGAATTTATGCCGTCTGCTAAATTATTAATTTCCATGAAGTTTTTTTTCTGAGAAGGAAATTGAGGGTGATTGGACTAATCCGAGTGGAACATCATTTTTTTTAGTTTCGGTCAAAACTGTTCACTCTGTGATTTCAGAAAAATCAATACACCGGCAGGATTCCTCTTTTGTTTATAGTAAGTTGCAATTTTTAATTGAGTTTTGCGAGGAGATGAATAAATTTGGCAATTAATTGAAAAGGTTATTAAATTTATAATGCAGGGCTCTAAGCAAATCAAAATCGCATATGCAGATTATCTATGCTTATGAAATCCAAATTAATTTAATTTAAGAATTTTTTCTGCTTGATTTTTAAAATTTTTACTACGAATTTTGAATGAGTTCCGGACAAAAATTTCTGCTGATTGCCAAAGTAATCAAAGTTCCTGGTTTTTCTGTCTTAATTTTATCTTTATTATACAAATTAATATTTTTTGCTGTGTCTTAATTTTTAATTTATAAGAAAATTATTAATCAAATTGCTCAATCAATGCATCGATTGGTGTTATATCTCTCATCTCATGAAATGGGAGACATAGCAACAGTCATTTCTCTTTTTCCTTCAAAAAGTCAACTTTCTTGAGAACAAAAGCCAGAGATTTTTCTAATCATAACTTTTTTTCTGTTAGTTTTTAGTGAAGCTATTCTTCGAATTTATTATGTAGACAGCTGAATTTTGATTTTTTTCGAGCTGTCATATTTCGAATAGTGAATTGATTTTGCAACTATTGAGCATTCAACTAAGACGTATTATTCACATCCTCTAATGACGCTATTTTTGTGACAGGAAGTCATAAAAATGACAAAATCCTTTCACGTGGTATCTTCTTTACTTGTTGTTTTATTTATACGCTTTTATCATGGATCAGTTTCATCTGCCAAATTGGCCTTTTTGTTTGTTTTAAGTGGTTTTTGTTAACACAGATCCCCTCCTTTTCATATAAGAAGACAAATACCATTTTAGTCGTCAGACGAAAATGCTGTGATGCTTTTAAAAATTGCTACTGATCTTCTCTTCCCTATAAACATTTCACGCAAATTATCGCAGCTCCTTTTTAGCAGAATGTGTTTTTTTTTACTTTTTACCAAGTTATCCATTTTGAAACATATGCTGATAAATTGCATAAAGAAAGTTGAATAGTTCTCTTGTTTTTGGGTGCTATTGATTTTTTAATACTTGATATGTCTTGCCATGTCATGTTTAATCTTTCTTGAAAATCTTGCCAAGTTCTTATTTCTTGACATGCAAAGATCTTGCGAGTTTGTCCATATATTGATGTTATCTTGCCATGTAATATTGCAAAATCTGCAAAATATGGTAAAATTTACCATGTTTTAGTATGTTTCTTATCAAGGCTATCAAATGTCGTTTCACTGGGGAGGTTTTTTTTAAATCGGACGGAAAATTTCTCTATTAGCATAAGCTAATACGAGCCAAAAATTTCAGAACATTATCAGTGCTCAGTTTTTGAAATTTTTTCACTGTTTGGTATTTGTAAGGATTAGCATATGCTTCTGAATTATGATGACCCCTTCATGTTCCGTTCTAATGTGCGCCAGAAGATGTTTTGAATTGAAGTTGTGGCCCAATTGTGGTGATCGGTGTTTTATTTATTACGTTTTCATTAAGTTTTCCGGTTCATTATTTCAAAAGAAGTTAATCTGTACTTTTGCCAAAAGAATGGAGCGGAACAACTGAGTTCATTTTTTTAACATTAATCATTATTGTCCTAGTGTTATTCAAATGAAGATTTTTTGTAGTGATGTTTTTTAACCAGCTTGTTGAGGCTGCCCTGTAGCTCATTTCGAATTTTATTCAAGATTATTCCTAAATAGTTTATGAAATGTCAGGAGCTCTCAACTAAATTTTGTCAATTGTCTAGATTTTACAATATTGAAATCAAAGTTTTAATTCAAATGCAAAAAGCGTGCCTTTCAAATGTGTGACAGATTTTCGCTGAAGATCTGAGATGCTCAAGACACTTTTAGAGGCGTCATTTTAATTTCAAAATAGTGCTTCTTTTGTCATCTCGTGCAGTAGGTTTTCTGTTTTTATTGATTTCATGTGAGATGGTGGTTTTGTGAATAAGCAAACAACTCAGCTTGCTTAAATGACATCTTTGTTGACTGTGTTTAACAAAAGCGTAGCATGAAAGTTTTTTTAAACGTCATGATAAGGCGTATTTTTGCCGCTCTGTGTTAGTCTGCAACAATTGATAGTTTTCGAGAGGTATTTTATGAAAGTCTTCTTTTGTATCGAAAAGACAACCTTTTTGCTGATCAATAAAGCGCTTTCGACCATCAAACCAGATATTAATTGCCCATATTAGGCCCCCGTTTAAAAATCAGGAGCGCTATAAAACAAGGGAAAATTCTCAAGGGAATCACTTTTTAGAATTTTTTGCACTAATAATAGGCAAAAAAAGTTTTCATTTTTAAGAAATTATTCGAAATCCAGCTGTTAACGTGTCCCTATTTTCTCGTATTTTTTCACATTCATTACCAATCACTTGGTATTGTATTCAGGTGGAAAAGTATTGTTGGTACTATATCAATCAAATAAATATTTAGAAAGCAACTTTTTTAAATATTTTTTTAAACCTTAGTTATAATATTTTGAGTTTTTAGTTGAACCATTGTTTCAGTAGTGTCTGAGTCAACGTTAGTGTGAGGAACTGGCGTGTATAGAAAATAGCAAATATGTCTTGAAATAAATACACTAATTGAAATTCTGTTTTCTTCTTGCCAAACTGCTAAGAATTTGCCTCGTATCAGTCACTCTACCGTTTTGTATACTTTTAAATCGAAAAGTACAAGGATGTCGTAATGAAGAATAAAGTGAAGTTTTGAAGACTTGAATTTAGTGCTAAAGAAATAAGCTTTGTTTTTCCCTACAAATCTGTACAGTATTGTGCTGCATCTCTCTTTTGTGGTTTGAGTTGATAAGAACTGACTGATAGCCATTATAAACTACTGAGAGATCATTCGTGACTGAAACAAATAGCATTTAACAAAAGTTTTAAATAAAAATTTGCGTCAAAGTTTTAGTTAATTTTCAAAGGTGACTGAGATTCTTGTCCCAAGCGGAGAGCTAAAATGGAAACTTTTTGAGTTCTGTAATAATGATCTGTAGTAATGATCGCGAAAGTTGTCCATCAATTGCTAATATGGTTCTAAAACCGCAAGTTACTTTAAAATCTTATATTTTCCTTATTTATAAGTTTTCCTGATTAATAATAAATTTAGAATAATTTTCATCGAAATACGAACAATTTTAAGCGAACTGATGGCTTGAGTAGGCAAGGAAAAAGTTTAGGCCTCATTTTCTCCTCGAGCAAAAAAGTGTAAATGTCTTCTCAGTCTTTCAAGAGCTTTTCAATGGTAACCTTTTATATCTCGCCGGCCGAAGTGGACTTAATAAAAAAGCCGGGGTAGCATAAACAGGCTAACCGCCAAATAAAATCGAGGGTTGGAAAAATCATAATTTGTTTAGTCTTTGCACATGCCAAATTTATGACTTTGGTCATGATGTTATAAAATATGGACGTTCTTTGTGTTCGAAACCGGTAGTTTTTTAATAACTTTACGTCAGGACTAACTATAAATTTTCTAGGCCATGAATTCATTTTTGTCCTCAGTAAAATCTTTTTTTATTATCCGGATTATTCAAATAAATTGAATCATATTGTTTGCGAGTGAAAATGGTGAATGCTTGATGATTTGTGCTGAAACCTAACTAAAGTTTTTACTTAAAATGCGAACAACTGTGATACCATTTGAAATGATATTCTATACTAATTTTAGCAGGTAATCAATTTTAGCAGGTTGGCTTCAATTATAAATTCTGGTGTTTATTATTTTTCCTGGCCAATTTTTCCGTGGTCCCTGGTAAAAAGTGTCTTGATGATAGTTTTGTCCTTGCCTTGTAAAATTCCCCTCATTTTGTTTTCGTTTTGTACTTAGGTACCTTTTCTGTAACCAAATGATTAATTATTCAGCATTTCATGCTTTGATTTTTATGCTCAAAAATTAACTTCGATAACTCTTTGATCATATGATACCGGCAGAGAAAATTCTCTTCTATCATGTCATATAATAAAAACATGTAACGTGTCTTTAATCCGAGGTATTCGTTTTGTGTAAAAAGGTGACGAAAATGAACGGTGTGTGCTTTTTGGCATTTTTTATTACTACAAGCTTTGTACCTCTCTAAACATGCCAAGTAATTCTGCACGTTTGAAAAGTGGCGTTTGTGGTATAAAATGGTAACAAAGCGCGGTCGCTGGCCTGTACTTTTTGCGTTTTGGTTGCTGTATTTAAATGAGCTTTAGGTAAGTGTGTTGGAAACGTTTCATTTATTGATCAAAAATGCGTTTGAAAAATTCATGAATTGTAAATCCTTTTTGTTTCACGCTGTCAGCTCTTTTCGCATCCTAGTCACGCAAAGTACGGCACAAATATTTGGAAAACAATAATAAATAAACAAACAAACATAAATGCCTCTGCGCAACATTCGGTTTAAAATCACCAAGCATCCCTCAAATCCGTCCCGGTATGAAAAGTAATCACGCTTTAGGTGTTGTATACGTGCACGTTACGCTTTTCAAGAGTCCAGGTATCTTTAATTCCTCCCGGCATCTCAATTTTCATGCTCTTTTGTTGGTTGATTTTGTAACAAAAGAAGTAGAAACGGGATTGAATTTTGGAGTCTTTTGAATTCGATAGGCCCATCAAAGGAATGTGGAATCGTATTATGATTGATTTTGTAACGCAAAGCTGTAGCAGGTTTTGGGAATTGAAGACGATTTTTTAATAAAAATTGATCATTTAGAGAAAAGCTTCCAATAGAAATGGAATTACTCTTTCTGGTTCGATTTGTTACGTAATGGGGATAATATAGCCTAGCCTTTTGATCACACAGATTACGTACCATGGCGTAAGAGAGGTGCTGTAATAAATCATTACATGTAACAATTTTGACGATTAGCAAGAACGTGCGTGTGAATCGATGCGTGCTATGGTACCTTGTTGGTATCCGGCATTTCACCAATAAATGGCAGTTGAACTAAATTTTTTAAATTGATTTTTCTAGAGCTTGAAACTTGAAAATTTTAATTTTCCGCGAGGAAAAAATTTTAATTTCTTCTGCCAATTAAGCAATTTTTTTCACTATTTGAAAATATTGTAACTCTTACGTGGTGTTTTTTTTACTATCAAAGAATGGAAGCTTTAAGAAATCCTTCCGTCAAAAAAAAGTCCGAGACTTAATCAGCATTGCAAAGGGAATTGAGCTATATGAATTCGTGTTTTCATCAAGTTTTGATCGACAACGAAGTCTATTATCCGAAAGATAAGAGAAGATCTTGAGCCTTAAGTTAATACATCATTAACATCGGCTGTTTAAAGTTTGTTGATGTCGATAGCATTTTTCTTAATTGCTTGAAGTCTCTTTTTCTAATGCATGTGCTGTTTTAGATTTTTGAGGGTGTTCAGAAATCGTCTTTACGTTTTGTTTTTTTTTCCATCCAAATGAGATAGCATCATTACGTAGCAATGAGGCTTTTAGCGTTTCGTGGACAAAAGTGACAATACTTGGTAACAAATTCTAATTTGACGTCGTTTTTTATTTATGATGAAATAGCTATACGTTAACAGTGGAGAATGCTAGGGAAAACAGATGAGTTTCATTTCGTCACTTGAGTGGGTGGATAACAAACCATTGCGCACGATTTTGGGCATTCAATATCTTTAAAGTCTATTGCTCGAATTTAATCAGTAATTTCTTGAGACCCATTTCCGAGACCTAATTGTTCTTTTGAGCTGTCTTCTTACTAACTAATTAGGCTTTTTTTTATTTCCGTCTAATTGACATGTTTAATATCACGGATAATAACCGTGAAAAACAGTAACATATTGCCACTGTTGTCCACACTTAAAAAACATGCATCGTGGACAATTCTGAAGATTGTTCTCAACTGGAAGCAGATTTCAGCTGAATTGGCTCACTTCTAGTGTCCTCAAACTCTTACCACCCTGAACTTACAACCCCATCGTGATGTAACTCTGACATTTTTGAGTAAGTTTACTCGCGTATATCTAAATTTTGCAACATAATTGACGCTGTTCACTTGACGCGATACAAATTGTCCCGCTAGATTTCTCATTACATCTTCAAAAGGTTTTTACTGTCTTCTGGAAAGCAAACTCTTTTATTCTTACATATAATTTGTCCATACGAATAAGCAGAAAAAAACAGTTTTTATGACAACGTAATTTTGTTTATTGACTTGCACACTTGACTAGCACTAGCGAATATCCTTTTTAAAAGCATTATAAGTTTATTGTTTTCTCTCAATTTTTATGGCTGTTGAGTCTGATGTTTTTTCTTGTTTCAACTATGATTTCTCAGATATTGACAAGGTCGGACATCAAGCTCCTTAATCATATCTAGAAGTTTTGAAAACTGAATTCAAGTGTGTACACAACTAAATTCAAGATGTATACGAGGCTAACTCCTCTTAATCTGTGTTCTTTAAATTTTACTTTCTTTGAGACGCTGCATTTTAAACATTCCTTCGCCTTTTTTGATCTCAAGTTGCTATTGTGTTTTTAATTGTGCTGATACAGTAACGGACCGAAAATTCGGGTGATTTATCGATGTATTTCTTCCGTAATTTCCGAACAAAATTTTGTGTTTGGACTTTTTTTAACGGTTTTGTCGTCCGTTTTATGTTTTATGTTTTATCCATACTCGATTTTGTCGGGCTCTTTTAAGACCAATGTTTTAAGGTCAGAATTGTAAGCATGTGTGAAAGGATGCAGTTTGAAAGGTTACATGACAATATACCCAATACCACTATACCCAATGTCATTATACCTAATACTCTTTGATGCTTTCGTTCAATAATCCGAGTACAAATTAGCCGTCGCTATTACCCGTACGTTTTAACATACTTTAGCGGATAGTTTAATCCCATGTTCAGTTGTGATGGTTTCGTATCAAGTCCCACGGGCCGTTGAGGCATGGTCATGGCCATCAAGTACGTTGAAACATATGTGTAATAGCTACTGCTAATTTGTAGTCAGATTATTGAGCGAAAATATCAGAATGCATTGGGTATTAGTGCCATTGGGTATATTGTCCTGGCACCAGTATGTAATTTCCGAAATGAAAGAAAGCTTAATTGGTAATTAAGTTTAGAAATGTCCCCCTCGATACTAATTTTCGATTAAGACGACAATTAATAGTTTTGAAATTACCCATTGTACTGTTCACAAGAACAATTAGCTCTTTGAAATTGATCTCAAGTAGTTAGTTATAAAATTCTGGCAATAAGTTTAGGCTAATAACATTCTCAAATTGGTTTTGCCTTTTGGGACATTGGACGCGTAATGGCAAGCTAAAAAGTATCGGAGAAGTTTTCGCCACTCGCATTTGGCCTTGGTTTTTAACCTTCGCTCTCATCGGTCTTTCAATGTAACTCTCATTGGTTTATTACTGTAGGTCTTAGCAGCCTATTTAGCGGCCGGCTATCTTGCTAGCAGATATGTCGTATTATTTTTCATAATAATTTGGTGATATCAGTTTAGTTGTTATGATCATGCTAGAACGCCAGAAGATTTGGTTTTTGAGATGCGTGAAATCTCGAGTATAGTGTTCTCAATAACCATTTTAGTCACTCAATAACCATTTTTGAGCAGAGACCTCTAAATTTTTTTATTTGTTCTTTGCCCCCCCCCCCCCCCAATTTTTTACTTGAACTAATTTAAAGTACTAAAAATTTTGTAAACCAATCTCACTGTAGACGCAAATGTACCGAAGAGCTTGAACAGCTCGTATGAAGTCCCCTTGTAGTGTCTTGTCTTTGTCCCATGTTTTCTTTATTTTACTGCATTTTTTCTGCATTTATGTAGATAATATGGAACTTATTATCACTACAGGGAATTAAATCAATCATTCATTCAGTTTTGAGCTACAACCAAACTTTGTGATAATTTTCATCCTATTTTGAAATCATTGAATACTAAATTTATACAAACACTCAAGAATGCAAGACAAAAAGAAAATTGGTCCATCCATAATGCAAAAAAGGACATTTATCCCCCAACAATTGTTTTGTTCAATATTTTCTAGTAGCTATTGACGTTTTTGATGTAACTATGCTACCGATGAATAAATAATTAGTAATGAGAGTAATTTCCATTAATGATTCTGTGTGTTGACCATTGTATTGATTGTTTTGATGGTTATCGAAGCCATTTTGTCTGGCGGTACAACTCAACTATTTGTTTTGTCTCTGCTTTGAGACTATTTTTGTCTGGATAACATTTTTCAGCCAGACATTTTGTCTGTTCTGATTTTGCTTCGAAAAATATGAATGATCAGTTTCTTCAACAAATAAAATTTTACGAGTAAAAATGATAAAATTTGATTATAATCATGAGAATAAATTTTTGAAAAGTATTTTGGTGAAGGTTACAGAAAGAATTCGTGTTTGGGCCTCAAAATATAACGTGATAACATCTATTGAATATTTTGTTTCATTCTTGAGTGGTAATACCTCAAAATTTTAGCTCGAAAATTGAACTTATGGCTAGCAAAAAGTGTTGATAGTTTATTTTTTCAAAATTTATAAGCTAAAGTGTCTTGTTAAAATAGTTTCGAACTATTAGAAACTACGAAATTTGCGGTTGATCAACGAAATCGAAAGCAATTGGTTTTAATAAAAATTATTTTTCTTAAAATAATAGCTAAATCACTTGTTATCGAATATTCTTTTTGGTTATGAAACTGTCACAACCAAAAGCTGAGTGACTTCGACCATGCGTTTAAGTTAAGCTTTTCCCCTCATTTTAAGCATGCTGCATTTTTCTAAAGGCATGTTCTGCTGTTTTATTGATCGTTGCTGACCTTTATAATAAAAATTTTAATTCGATCTCAAATGAAAAGTCTGATGAATTGATTGAGTGACTGTTTTAAATAGAATTCTTATTCTTTCGGTTGATTGAACTTGATTGGCTTAAACTAAATGTTCCGGCAATCCTTCGTTGATCATTTTTGTTTTGTTTTTGAGTGTGCTAATTAGATTTTATTTCAGAAATTTATCAAATTTCAGGTAAGACCTGTCAATGATTGGACTGATGGGCGGCAAACTGTAACGCTTTTGAGTTATAATTTTAATGGGCTTATTGTACACTGTATCGATTGTCTCTT
Source organism: Convolutriloba macropyga (assembly GCF_964194025.1). NCBI lineage: Eukaryota > Metazoa > Xenacoelomorpha > Acoela > Convolutidae > Convolutriloba > Convolutriloba macropyga. Next base: position 12,336,483 of record NC_134469.1, on the reverse strand, counting down.
TTTGGCATTCTGAATTCATATTTTTATTAAATTCTGTCACTTGGACATTTAATCGTAACTTGGCTAGACTGCGAATAAAGATTTGAAGATTTGGAGATTTTTTAATGCAAACTGTGGCGTAATATATCCAATAGTAAAATTTCCCTTTTTGACTACTATTAATGTGAACTCCGGTAGTACTAGTTAAGGAAAAAAGAGATGATTTGGACATGTTTTGGTTTCCGTCTTAGCTATTGTTTGTTAGTTGGCTGGCTGTGGTTATAAAAAACGATAAAGTGCGTGTGGGGTGAGGTCATGGGGGGGGGGGTATTGTATTTTCGAATTTTGGATTCTCTTCATTCTATGATAGTGTCTTTACTTTGTAACCATAATGACATTTTTTTCATAAAGGCCGTCGATGAATGTTGATTGATCACCAATAATGACGATGCAAAACTGTATGTAAATATTTGTCTATTTAACATGTTAGCTGAGCTACTATCGACATCGGAAATGATTCTGTATTTTGAAAAAAAAATCTTTCCCCAAATTTTGCCAATAGATATCGGTTACGTGATTCTGCTTGAATTCACTAATTTCCATAGCGTTTATCGAGAACCACTTCGCGTTTCGAGATGTTTAGCCAGAATTTCGAAGTGGCTTCTGCAGAGCCACGTTACTTATACTTAAAACACCCATTTTGCAAGTATTAAGATGCCGAAAGCTCATGGTTAGTCAACTCCTGGCTATGTATAGAAACTTCTGGTATTTCTACTCTGGCCACTGCAGACTTTCGGCATTTTAAAATTTGCATGTGAGTTCTAAAAGAATTTTGCTACAGTCCAACTGATTACGTCATAATTATAGTTATGAGATAAAAGGGCTGCTTAACGCTAACTAGTTCCGAAATACGCAGTTATGACGACATAAATGTATATTACGTCGCTAAAATCGACAGAGCGGAAGACACGCCAGTTTCAAATAGAGGACTTATTGGTATAAAAATTGGATAGTTTTTATTGTTGTTTAAAATACAAGTTGATATAAAAATTGGGATCTATTCTGTTCCCCCCCCCCAGTGTTTTTTATGACCCCCAGTTACAAATTATATGTTGTTATATAGCACGTTACTATGTAAGAAAAAAAGGGATGTATTGTTTCGGCCCCCCGATCCCAAAAAAGCACGTGCGCCTAGGGGTCATAAAAAATTTATGCTCACTAAGCTGGGGGGGGGGGGGGGGCAGAATAGATCCAAAAATTGTAAGAAGTCAGTTCCAAGGCATATTAAGGCATATTGTGGGTTACAATTCCAAGACTAGTCCAAATGACAGCGTGATCTGTTCTTGATTTGAACTGATGAGAATTTCGCGATTAACTAAGATTCCATAAAGAGATGTCCAACTATGGAAATTGATTGCTTATACGTTTAAAAAAAACTATCTGGTTGATGTAAAACTCAAGCGTAGAGAAAACCTTCGAGCAAACTTTCGAGTGTTCTGAATCTGCAAATAAAATAAATAAATTGATGAAGTTGATGGATGTGCGTTGATTACAGCTTCAGTATTGTCACAATTAACTAACAATTATTTGTCAACATGTTCTCTAAGTTGCCAATCTACTTTCTGGACAAATTTTTTGGTTTACCTTCGAGGTTTCATTTTTGAACTGTTTCAGAACTTCGGCTACCAAACACAGAGTCTGCCTCGTCTCAATCCCAACATGCACTTCGTGGGGGTTTCGAACCCCTCCCCTGCACCAAATGAGTCCAAAGTGAAGCAGAACAACCTCAAGTACAACGAGCACCTTCCTCAGTTATAATAACTCTATTCTTTAACTCTTTGATTGATGCAAATGTAAGAATTACTGTAGAAAAACGAAAAACTACCCCACTCCCCCCTCGTGTTTTATCGCGAGGGATAAGTATGAGCAAAATTGCTGATACTAGCACGTGATCATTTTACCTATATATGCTTGTTTGGTGGTGTAACAAAATGGCAAATCTGATGTCTATACGGGGGGTGGGTTGTTTGGTCTTGTAATTGATCCAAATTTGGAAGCAGTTCTTGCAAACTCGAAGATGCTATTCCCTCTATCGCCTCTTTTTCCTAGTAATAAATAACCATGCAGTTATTTATTGTTTCCTCTGATCTACAAAGATATCCAAACTTCATTCAGCACGTGTTGTTACAGACCCCTCCCCATTTGCTATATCTGGAATCAGTTATCTAGACATTAGATTTTAATTATAAACAGCATAGCCTGCTTTTTATAAGAAACTAACGCTTACTTCTTTTTATAACCCGATCGAATCGAAAAGCATTTACCTAATATACTCGTAAACTTGGTTTCACTATCTTGAAATGCTCAAGTTATCGTGATAATCTGTCTGAAAAAAATTTGTCGTGTTACTTCGAATTGAAGAAACGTTTCAAGTGTCGAAATTGTTTCCGAAATCTTAAAATTGAACCTTTTAGCTTTAAGAAGCAGGTTATGAATTAGTTATTGCTCAAAGTTATGTTCATATTTGCGGACCTTCTTTTTTCTGTCTCGTGTTTCAGTCTTAACATAAATAATAAATATCCTTTGGTTTCAATGACATTTGCACTCTCCTCTTTCACGTGATTGACACATGCATCGAGTCAGTATTTGATTACGTAACTTTTCATGAACAGATTGATTGTTCAGTGCATACAACTTCACCTCAACGAGCACTCTTCAATTTTCTATGGGATGTTTATTGGATGTTTGGATGATCATTTTCAGTGCATGGCAACATAATTCCATCCCTGGAAGTTTTCCGATTATACTCGAGTTTTCATGGTTTTTTCCACTTTACTGAATTTTTTAGGACACCAAAAAGTAAATAATTTGGATTTATTGCCCGTTGGAGACACTTGAAAACGGGTCAGTTAGATAGAGTTAATAGTGGTCTATTTCAAATTATGCTTAAGAACCAAAGAATCTTATTGATGCTTTTTGTGTAACAGTAATTATTAAAACATAATTTTTGATGTTTCTGTATTCATATCCAACTGTAAATAATTTATTATCAATCGATCGTCCGATTTCCTAGAATTTTTCTTTCCATTCAACGGAACGGCAAATGACTTTTCGAATACCCGGAATCTGAATCAAAAATCTTTTTGCTCGAACCCTTTTTGGTGTATTTAATTACATAACTACTGAGTAAATTTGTTGAAAATACAGGTAGAGCTGCTGGGAGTTGTCAAATTTTCTAAACTCGCACTTCGAATTAAAATATTTACAATAGGTATTTAAAAACAGTTGCCATGTCCTGACCATATTCTGACGTGATGCTTTTTGCCTAGACTTAATAATTTTTAATTTCTGATTTGCCAAAGATTGTCTTGTCTATTTACACTTTATTTCAACTTTATTTGAAACATCCGGGAAAACTTTTGTCGTATTTGTCGAAAATTGAAACCCAATAACAGCAGTGACAATCCTGTTATTAAAAATGGTGCCTTTAATTGATTAATTTTGAAGCCTCAAATAAATTTTATTTTCAAAAACCTCTCCTCTTCAGAATAAGAAGTAATTGTTGTTAATGTTACCAAACATGGCGGGTCAGGTTTTCAAAATCATTGTCCTGGTGAAAAACAATTTTTCTTTAAAAATGTTGATTGTCACTGCTGAATTTTGCGGTCGAAAGATTTGTGGTTTTGTTTGTTAGACGTTAGTTTGTAGGCCTCTATCTTTCCAAAATATATATCAGGTTCAGTATCTTTGGTTATATAAATTTTATCTGTGCAAAATATGTTAACTTCCACAAATATCAGTCATATGAACAATTCAAAACTGATCAAATTGTGAAATCAGTAGCATAGTCTGTTAATCATTTAATCAAAATGTTCACGTTTTGCGGAAGAACCGCTTTGATGATGATCTGAGTAATAAGAATTAATACGGACTACGCTTCTGTAAAATTAGATATATTAATTTCAAATTAACTGATATAAAATTACGCTCGACTGTTTCATTTTTTGGATAATAAATTAATTGGTGATTAAATTCGGGTGTAAATTACACTTGTATCCAAAAAATGAAAGTTTTTCATGTGATTGTAGAATAGATAGTTTTAATGAGCATACTTTGTGGCTGCATTATTAGCTATTTGGGATTAGCGATTGATATTTAATTGCAGATTATTATTATTCATGATATTTTTAATAGCTGTGAAGTGATAGCTATGCCGTCATATTGGTTTTTACAACTATTATGATGATCTGGCTTTAATTACGTCTCAAAATTTTTTTCGCCTCAGCTCTTTTTTTACGAGCCAAAGAGGTGTAATTTTGAGGCTGCTTTTATCAAATTGGAAGCAAAGTTTAATGTGATTAAAGCTACATTTTTTTTCATTTTTTTTCTAATGTAGGCGTTTAGACATTTTCGCAACTGTCAATTGCATGCAAAGTTTTGTCAAACATTTTGCCACTAATTGTTCCGACCCACCTTGCTTGAGGAGGAAGCATATACTCAAATGGTCTTTTGTTCAGTCAATTTTGGCCGATATTCATCGTAGAGAGCTGTCAGTGGTGTCATTAGAAAGCTCGTCCGGCGCAGAATATAGAATATATATTTTTGTTTTCTCCCGGCGTTATTGAGTTTTGATTTTTGAACATTGGACTGATTTAACTTGTTTTTTTTTCCACATTTTCCGCATTTCTGCTCAATTTGCTGTCAGTTTTGCTTTAAAATATGGTAAAATCATTAACAACACTGTTATCGGTTTTAAAATTGAAGACAGAGGAGGGTAACTGAACTGTTCCATCCGAATTTTAGGCTAAACTTCTTAAAATTCAGCTTTTCCTCGAAAAGACATCAATTATGCTGCTATAGCACTTTGTTTAAATTTACTGGCAGTAGAAAAATAAAATCTGTCGGCACAGCTTTCGCACAGTCCACAGTTGTTAAGTTTTTCTGCTATTTCTGGTCACAGAGTTCTGGAATTCAAAATTTGCTGTTCTTTTCTAAATTAACTCGACAAATATTCAAAAATTATTCATATATACATTTTTTTGCTTTTCTCAAATTATATGATACGCAAACTTTTGGAACAATTAACTTCTTTTAAATCGCTAGACTAGTTTTTTTTGTCTATTTTTGGGTGCATGCAATTGAATTGTTTAGGGCAATGTCGTCTGTTTTTTTTTACAATTCAAATAATTTGAATTGTATTTGGGCGCTGTCTTTTTTAAAAGATCTGTTCACAACTTTTCAAGATTTTTGAAGTCAAATTTTTAGTACTGATTTTGGTCACGCCGAAACAAGAAATGGAGCGAAAAAGCGAGCGGTTTTGCGGCGTGAAATTGTTTTGCTCTAAATTTGAAGTAGAGTGAGAAAACAGTGTTTGAACAAAAATTTGCTTTCTTGCTATTGGTTTTCTGTTCACATGCGGCAAATTCAATCTGATTTTTACCGTTTTTCAAGTTTTTTGGATTGGATTTTTCGCTGAAGCGTTGTCCCAAACCATTCATAGTTCCCTCTAAGCCTAGTATTTTGTTTCAGCCAAATAGCATTTCTCGCTAGTTATTTTTTGCTCTCGCGGCTTTTTGACATTGATTTTGTTTTTTTTAAATTTCATCGATTGTTTGAGGCAATTTTTTGTCAACTTCTAGCTTACTCTTCTCAATCTCAGTTGACAGCCTCTTTTTTGAGACTAAAAGTTAGTCATCACCACGTCTTTATGTCTTAATTATTATTTTCTGGCTTTGAATCATATTTTTTTTTAAATTTGCCCCTTTTTTTATGTTTTTTTTGGTCTTGACAATTTTTTGTTCTAATTGCGGTTCACAAATTAAATTAATGGCGCTTAAGATGTGTAAATGGACATTTTTATTTTTGTTAGTGAATAGACGATGGATTTAACACTTTCGACGCCATTTGCTAACAAAGTTGTTTTTGATTTTTTTCTTTTTTGACTATATTTGTCATAGTTTTATGATATATTCTGAATTACTACAGTTCTCAATGTCTTCCTTTGCAGATAAAATTGAACTTATTCTGGGCTTTTGGTCCATAGCTAATGATTTTTTTCATGATTTTGAATATAGTTTTAATAGGTATCAGTGACGTTTTCAACTGGTCCGCCTTTTTGATCTTGTTTCTGTCAATTCGCACTAAGTCTCATTAATTACAGGTCCCACCTGTACTTTGGTAGAAATGAAATTACAAATTAAATCTAAATAGTGGTTTTATGATTAAACAAGTGGTTCTCTGGCTTCAAATCTACTAGATTTCATAACATCATAGTGATTTTGGAATAGTTGTCCATATTTGAGTTAAATTTGTGGTATCTTGATACATTAACATACTGAAATCATACAGGTCCCGCTGGCGTTGAAAACATGCCACCTCATACATATGTAGCCTTATTAGGTAAGGGCTGAGGAATTTGATGGCATTGACACTGATTTTCTGCAATTTTAATTTTATGTTTGGTTAAGTTTTTCTGCTATTTCTGGTCACAGAGTTCTAGAATTCAAAATTTGCCGTTTTTTTTCTAAATTAACTCGAAAAATATTCAAAAATCATCATATATATATATATAGATTTTTTATTTTTCACAAATTATAGAATACGCTAAAATTTGGAACAATTACCTTCTCTTAAAGTGCTAGTCTAGTTTTTTTGTCTATTTTTGAGTTCTTGCAATCGAATTGTTTAGGGCACTGTCGTATCTTTTTACAACTCAAATATTTTAAATTGTATTTGGGCGCTGTCTTTTTTTAAAGATCTGTTCACACGTTTTCAAAATTTTTGAAGTCAAATTGGAGTACTGATTTTGGTCACGCCGAAACAGGAAATGGAGCGAAAAAGCGAGCGATTAAAAGTAGAGTAAGAAAATGGTGTTTGAACAAAAATTCGAGTGATTTTAGTCTAGTTGCCAATTAGGGTCTGATCCCAATTTGAAATGAGTTCCATCGAAAACATATTCAACTAAAAACTCATGGTTTTTTAGCTATGTTGTGTTTGCTTAAATTTGTTTTTGAACTTCTCAGCACCATATTTGTTGTTTTTTTGTAGTTATATGACATAGTGTCGCTAATAGCAGGTTCAATTGGAGACACAGGAGTCTAAAGACTTTTTTATCTAGTGGTTTCAATTGAAAGCTTATTGTTTTTGTCTTCTAAATGTATTTTTTTTAGAAAAAAGTCGATTTTCCATCGACTGACAATTTTCTTAATTTGGCTGTGCAAATTTTGAGATTTGAGGCAATTTTTTGTCAAATTCTAGCTTAATCTCCTCAATTTCAGTTGAGAGCCTCTTTTTTGAGACTAAAATTTAGGCATCAGTACGTCTTTATGTTTTAATTATTGTTTTCTGGCTTTGAATCATCATTTTTTTTAAATTTTGGCGACTTTTTTAATCATACTCTTCAATCATCTTCAAAAAAATGAAAATTGAAATTGAAAATTTCAATCATCTTCGAAAAATTGACATTTAAGTAAAAAAAAATGGCCAAATCTGAATATTATGTTGGGACGCATATTACCGAGCCTCACTTTTAAGGATACTTCAAAGCCATGTAGTTGGTAATGCTGTATGTATACGTAAGGTTTTCAGCAAAAAAAAATTGTATATATATTGATTGCTGGCAAGGTCTTTTTTATATATCAAACTATCAATAAAGAAAATCCTGTGTATATATGAACTGTTGGCAATGATTATTGTTTATGTTGAGTTTTCAAAACGAAAACCCTGTATGTATGTAGTTGGTAATGCTGTATGTATATGTAAGGTTTTAAGCAAAAAAATAGTGTATATAAATTATTGGCAATGTCTTTTGTATATATCAAAGTGTCAGCACAGAAAAATCTGTGTAAAAATGAACTTTTGGCAATGGTTTTTCTTTGTGTTGAATTGTCAACACAAACACTTTGTATACAAACAGTCGGTGGTGCTGCATGTATATGTCAGATTTTCAGAAAAAAACTTTGTATATATGAATTGTTGGCAATGTCTTGTATATATCAAACTGTTAATAAAATAAACCGTGTATATATATATATATATGAACTGTTGGCAATGGTTATTGTTTATGTTGAATTGTCAGCACAAAAACTCTGTATATAAGTAGTTGGTAATGCTATATGTATATATAAGGTTTTCAGCAAAAAGAGTTGTTTATATGAGTTGTTGGCAATGTCTTTTTTATATATCAATGTGTCAACACAGAAAAATCTCAGTAAAAATGAACTTTTGGCAATGGTTTTTGTTTATGTTGAATTGTCAAAACAAAAACTCTGTATATAAACAGTCGGTAGTTCTGTATGTATATGTCAGATTTTCAGAAAAAAACTTTGTATATATGAATTGTTGGCAATGTCTTGTATATATCAAAATGTTAATAAATAAACCCTGTATATATATGAACTGTTGGCAATGGTTATTGTTTTTGTTGAACTGTCAACACAAAATATCTGTATATATGTAGTTGGTAATGCTATATGTATATGTAAGGTTTTCAGCAAAAAGAGTTGTTTATATGAGTTGTTGGCAATGTCTTTTGTATATATCAAAGTGTCAGCACAGAAAAATCTGTGTAAAAATGAACTTTTGGCAATGGTTTTTCTTTGTGTTGAATTGTCAACACAAACACTCTGTATACAAACAGTCGGTGGTGCTGCATGTATATGTCAGATTTTCAGAAAAAAACTTTGTATATATGAATTGTTGGCAATGTCTTGTATATATCAAACTGTTAATAAAATAAACCGTGTATATATATATATGAACTGTTGGCAATGGTTATTGTTTATGTTGAATTGTCAGCACAAAAACTCTGTATATAAGTAGTTGGTAATGCTATATGTATATGTAAGGTTTTCAGCAAAAAGAGTTGTTTATATGAGTTGTTGGCAATGTCTTTTTTATATATCAATGTGTCAACACAGAAAAATCTCAGTAAAAATGAACTTTTGGCAATGGTTTTTGTTTATTTTGAATTGTCAAAACAAAAACTCTGTATATAAACAGTCGGTAGTTCTGTATGTATATGTCAGATTTTCAGAAAAAAACTTTGTATATATGAATTGTTGGCAATGTCTTGTATATATCAAACTGTTAATGAATAAACCCTGTATATATATGAACTGTTGGCAATGGTTATTGTTTTTGTTGAACTGTCAACACAAAATATCTGTATATATGTAGTTGGTAATGCTAAATGCGTATGTAAGCTTTTCAGCAAAAACAAATTGTATATATGAATTGTTGGCATTGTGTTTTGTATATATCAAACTGTCAATAAAGAAAACCTTGTTTATATATGACTTCTTGGCGATATTTATGGTTTATGGTGAATTGTCAACAAAAAAACTCTGTATATATGTCGTTTGTAATGCTGTATGTATATGTAAGGTTTTCAGCAAAAGAAAAAATTGTATATATGAATTAATGGCAATGTCTTTTGTATATATCAAAGTGTCAACACAGAAAAATCTGAGTCTAAATGAATTTTTGGCAATGGTTATTGTTTTTTTTTGAATTGTCAACACAAAAACTCTGTATAGAAACAGTCGGTAGTGGTGTATGTATATGTCAGATTTTCAGAAAAAAAAACTTTGTATATATGAATTGTTGGCAATGTCTTTTGTATATATGAAACTGTCAATAAAGAAAACCTTGTGTATATATAAACTGTTGGCAATAGTTATTGTTTATGTTAAATTGTCAACAGAAAAACTCTGTGTATAGGTAGTTTGTAATGCTGTATGTATATGTAAGCTTTTCAGCAAAAAAATTGTATATATGATTTAATGGCAATGTCTTTTGTATATATAAAGTGTCAACACAGAAAAGTCTGAGTATAAAGGAATATTTGGCAATGGTTATTGTTTATGTTAAATTGTCAACACAAAAACTTTGTATAGAAACAGTCGGTAGTGCTGTATATATCTGTCAGATTTTCAGAAAAAAAACTTTGTATATATGAATTGTTGGCAATGTCTTTTGTATATATCAAACTGTCAATAAAGAAAACACTGTGTATATATGTCTGTTGGCAATGGTTATTGTTTTTGTTGAATTGTCAACGCTAAATATCTGTATATATGTAGTTGGTAAAGCTAAATTTGCTTGTAAATTTTTCAGCAAAAATATTGTTTATATGAATTGTTGGCAATGTCTTTTGTATATATCAAACTGTCAATAACGAAAACCCTGTGTATATATGATCTGTTGGCAATGGTTTTTGTTTATGTTGAATTGTCAGCACAAAATACTGTATATATGTAGTTGGTAATGCTGTATGTATATGTGAGTCTTTCAGCAAAAAAAAAATTGTATATATGAATTGTTGGCAATGTCTTTTGTATATGTCAAAGTGTCAACACAGAAAAATCTGAGTATAAATAAAATTTTGGCAATGGTTATTGTTTATATTAAAATGTCAACACAGAATTTTTGTATAGAAACAGTCCGTAGTGCTGTATGTATCTGTCAGATTTTCAGAAAAAAAGCTTTGTATATATGAATTGTTGGCAACTCTTTTGTATATATCAAACTGTCAATAGAGAAAACCCTGTGTATATATGATCTGTTGGCAATGGTTATTGTTTATGTTGAATTGTCAGCACAAAATATTGTATATATGTAGTTGGTAATGCTCTATGTATATGTGAGTCTTTCAGCAAAAAAAATTGTATATATATTAATTGTTGGCAATGTCTTTTGTATATATCAAAGTGTCAACACAGAAAAATCTGAGTGTAAATGAAATTTTGGCAATGGTTATTGTTTTTGTTAAATTGTCAACACAAAAACTTTGTATAGAAACAGTCGGTAGTGCTGTATGTATCTGTCAGATTTTCAGAAAAAAACTTTATATATGAATTGATGGCATTTTCTTTTGTATATATCAAACTGTCAATAGAGAAAAGCCTGTGTATATATGAACTGATGGCAATGGTTATTGTTTTTTGTTGAATTGTCAACACAAAATATCTGTACATATGTAGTTGGTAATGCTAAATTTGTATGTATGTTTTTCAGCAAAAACATTGTTTATATGAATTGTTGGCAATGTCTTTTGTATATATCAAACTGTCAATAACGAAAACCCTGTGTATATATGATCTGTTGGCAATGGTTATTGTTTATGTTGAATTTTCAGCACAAAATACTGTATATATGTAGTTGGTAATGCTGTATGTATATGTGAGTCTTTCAGCAAAAAAAATTGTATATATGAATTGTTGGTAATGTCTTTTGTATATATATCAAACTGTCAATAAAGTAAACCTTGTGTATATATGAACTGTTGGCAATAGTTATTGTTTATGTTGAAATGTCAACACAAAAACTCTGCATATATGTAGTTTGTAATGCTGTATATATATGTAAGGGTTTCAGCAACAAAAATTGTATATATGAATTAAGGGCAATGTCTTTTGAATATATCAAAGTGTCAACACAGTAAAATCTGAGTATAAATGAGTTTTTGGCAATGGTTATTGTTTTTGTTGAATTGTCAACACAAAAACTCTGCATAGAAACAGTCGGTAGTGCTGTATGTATATGTAAGCTTTTCAGCAAAAAAAATTTATATTTGAATTGTTGGCAATGTCTTTTGTATATATTAAAATGTCAAAAACCAAAACCCTGTGTATATGTGAACTGTTGGCAATGGTTATTGTTTTTGTTGAATTGTCAACACAAAATATCTGTATATATGTAGTTGGTAATGCTAAATGTGTATGTAAGCCTTTCAGCAAAAAAAATTGTATATATGAATTGTTGGCAATGTCTTTTGTATATATCGAACTGTCAATAAAAAAACCCTGTGTATATATGAACTGTTGGCAATGGTTATTGTTTTGTTTGAATTGTCAACACAAAGTATCTGTATTTATAAAGTTGGTAATGCTCTATGTGTATATAAGTTTTTCAGCAAAAAAATTGTTTATATGAATTGTTGGCAATGTCTTTTGTATATATCAAACTGTCAATAAAGAAAATCTTGTGTATATATGAACTGTTGGCAATAGTTTTTGTTTATGTTGAATTGTCAACAGAAAAACTCTGTATATATGTTGTTTTTAATGCTGTATGTATTAGTAAGGTTTTCAAAAAAATTGTATATATGAATTAATGGCAATGTCTTTTGTATATATCAAAGTGTCAGAACAGAAAAATCTGGTTACAAATGAATTTTTGGTAATGGTTATTGTTTTTGCTGAGTTTTCAACACAGAAACTCAGCATAGAAACAGTCGGTAGTGCTGTATGTATATGTAAGCTTTTCAGCAAAAAAATGTATATTTGAATTGTTGGAAATGTCTTTTGTATATATTAAGCTGTCAATAACGAAAACCCTGTGTATATGTGAGCTGTTGGCAATGGTTATTGTTTTTGTTGAATTGTCAACACAAAATATCTGTATATATGTAGTTGGTAATGCTATATGTATATGTAAGCTTTTCAGCAAAAAAATTGTATATATGATTTGTTGGCAATGTCTTTTGTGTATATCAAACTGTCAATAAAAAAACCCTGTGTATATATGAACTGTTGACAATGGTTATTGTTTTTTTTGAATTGTCAACACAAAGTATCTGTATATATAAAGTTCGTAATGCTGTATGTTTATGTAAGTTTTTCAGCAAAAAAATTGTTTATATGAATTGTTGGCAATGTCTTTTGTATATATCAAACTGTCAATAAAGAAAACCTTGTCTATATATGAACTGATGGCAATAGTTATTGTTTATGTTGAATTGTCAACACAAAAACTCTGTATATATGTAGTTTGTAATGCTGTATATATATGTAAGGTTTTCAGCAAAAAAATTGTATATATGAATTAATGGCAATGTTTTTTTGTATATATCAAAGTGTCAACACAGAAAAATCTGAGAATAAATGAATTTTTGGCAAGGATTGTAGTTTATGTTCAATTGTCAACACAAAAACTCTCTATTGAAACAGTCGGTAATGCTGTATGTATATGTAAGCTTTTCAGCAAAAAAATTGTATATATGAATTGTTGGCAATGTCTTTTGTATATATCAAACTGTCAATAACGAAAACCCTGTGTATATACGAACTGTTGGCAATGGTTATCGTTTTTCTTGAATTGTCAAAACAAAATATCTGTATATATGTAGTTGGTAATGCTAAAGGTATATGTAAGCTTTTCAGCAAAAAAAAATGTTTATATGAATTGTTGGCAATGTCTTTTGTATATATCAAACTGTCAATAACAAAAACCCTGTGTATATATGAACTGTTGGCAATGGTTACTGTTTTTGTTGATTGGTCAACACAAAAAATCTGTATATGTGTAGTTGGTAATGCTAAATCTATATGTAAGCTTTTCAGCAAAAAAATTGTATATTTGAATTGTTGGCAATGGCTTTTGTATATATCAAAATATCAATAACAAAAACCCTGTGTATATATTAACTGTTGGCAATGGTTTTTGTTTATGTTGAATTGTCAACACAAAAACTCTATATATATGTAGTTGTTAATGCTGTATGTATTAATAAGATTTTCAGCAAAAACAGTTGTATATGTGAATTGTTGGCAAGGTCTTTTGTATATATCAAACTGTCAATAACGAAAACCCTGTGTATATATGAACTGTTGGCAATAGTTATTGTTTATGTTGAATTGTCAACACAAAATACTGCATATTTGTAGTTGGTAATGCTGTATGTTTATGTAAGGTTTTCAGCAAAAAAATTTTGTATATGGTTTGTTGGCAATGTCTTTTGTATAAATCAAACTGTCAACACAGAAAAATCTGAGTAAAAATGAATTTTTGGCAAGGGTTAATGTTTAGGTTGATTTGTCAACACAAAAACTCTGTATGTAAACAATCGGTAGTGCTGTATGTATATATCAGATTTTCAGAAAAAAAACTTTGTATATATGAACTGTTGGCAATGTCTTTTGTATATAACAAACTGTCAATAAAGAAAACACTGTGTTTATATGTCTGTTGGCAATGGTTATTGTTTTTGTTGAATTGTCAACACAAAATATCTGTATATATGTAGTTGGTAAGGCTAATTGTATATGTAAGCTTTTCAGCAAAAAAGAATGTATATATGAATTGTTGGCAATGTCTTGTGCATATATGAACAGTTGGCAACACTGCATGTAAATGTTGAATTGTCAACATACAAAATTCTGTTTACATGAAATATTGTCCATGCTGTGTGTATCAAACTGTCAACACAAAAAGCTTCTGTTTACATAAACTGCTGACAATGCTGTTATGTGTCAAATTGTCAACACAAAAAACACTGTATATTTTATCTATTAGCAGGCAATGCTGTATGTATATGTCGAATGGTCAGCACAAAAACGCTGTTTTCGTATGAATTGTTTGCTAAAATGAATTCTGCCGTCGAGTTACTGATTGGGTCAAAGGAAATAATAACAGAATTACTACGAAAATGGAGTATACTATAAGAGACTCAGCATTTGACCAAGTCTTGAGGAATGTCAAATGGTCGCTGAATAAGGAGAAAACGTTTTAGCTGGAATTGATTTATTACTGGCAGCTGATCCGGCGCAATGAAAGCGACTGGTTCCACCCTCAAAATTAGAACACCTCGTTTTAAATTCTGTTATTGGTTCAGCAATTTTTAAACTTAGTTTCACCAAGCGTAGTAAGTCTCTAACGGGGCTGGAATTTCAATTCTCTCACATAATTTCCATCCTTATGGGCAAGATTTGTTTTTAAAATTCAGTTTAGCTTAAAAAAATGGATATTGTCCGAATTCCTTTTGAATTTGGCAGGAAATTAAAAGGAATGTAATTGAAAAAATCACGCGGTAGTGACATCGAACTGCTGTAGCTTGTAACTCTGTAGAAAAATTTAGACCAGCAACGCTGAGAATTACCTTTTTGGAGTATAGTTATGTTTTCTCGTGAGATTGTGTTTTGTCATGTGCGTTTTTTCCCAATATTGCTCTGCCCGAAGTGAAAGTTCACAGTTTTGTTTAACATCGTAACATCCATCAAGACAAGTTGATATGAGCTTGGGAGTATATTTGCTGGACGAAGATAATCATCGTTTTCTTTATCAGTAAAATGACTGCATGAACCTATTCATTATAGACCTTTTTTAATCCATTTGCCTTAGGATAGTTTTGCTGGCATACTAAATATTTGATATATCAAACGACACTGATATAATTTAACTATTGACTAGACTGCTTTTCACTGACAATTTTGTTTTATTTGGAATTGATCTCTTTAGATGGGCAAGCGTCTTGTAAAGGAATCAATGTCCTTTATACTTTCCTCTCCCAACACACATGTTCCTCCCACCACATATATTTCCGTCTTCCCAAATGCTTTCATTTCATGATTATCATTCCCCAAACTATATATCAATAACGAAAATCCTGTGTATATATGAACTGTTGGCAATGGTTATTATTTATGTTGAATTGTCAACACAAAAACTCTGTATATAAACAGTCGGTAGTCAAGACAAAAAACTCTGTGAGTATGTCAATTGTTGGTAAAGCTGTATGTATATGTCCGGTTGTCAATATTGAAAACTCTGTTCACATATATGAAGTGCTGATAGAGCTGTATTTGCTTGCCGGATCGTCAACACAAAAATATTCTTCGTATATATGAACAGTTGGCAACACTGCATGTAAATGTTGAATTGTCAACATACAAAATTCTGTTTACATGAAATATTGTCCATGCTGTGTGTATCAAACTGTCAACACAAAAAGCTTCTGTTTACATAAACTGCTGACAATGCTGTTATGTGTCAAATTGTCAACACAAAAAACACTGTATATTTTATCTATTAGCAGGCAATGCTGTATGTATATGTCGAATGGTCAGCACAAAAACGCTGTTTTCGTATGAATTGTTTGCTAAAATGAATTCTGCCGTCGAGTTACTGATTGGGTCAAAGGAAAAAATAACAGAATTACTACGAAAATGGAGTATACTATAAGAGACTCAGCATTTGACCAAGTCTTGAGGAATGTCAAATGATCGCTGAATAAGGAGAAAACGTTTTAGCTGGAATTGATTTATTACTGGCAGCTGATCCGGCGCAATGAAAGCGACTGGTTCCACCCTCAAAATTAGAACACCTCTTTTTAAATTCTGTTATTGGTTCAGCAATTTTTAAACTTAGTTTCACCAAGCGTAGTAAGTCTCTAACGGGGCTGGAATTTCAATTCTCTCACATAATTTCCATCCTTATGGGCAAGATTTGTTTTTAAAATTCAGTTTCGCTTAAAAAAATGGATATTGTCTGAATTCCTTTTGAATTTGGCAGGAATTTAAAAAGAATGTAATTGCAAAAATCACGCGGTAGTGACATCGAACTGCGGTAGCTTGTAACTCTGTAGAAAAACTTAGACCAGCAACATGGAGAATTAACTTTTTGGAGTATAGTTATGTTTTCTCGTGAGATTGTGTTTTGTCATGTCCGTTTTCCGTTTTTTCCCAATATTGCTCTGCCCGAAGTGAAAGTTCACAGTTTTGTTTAACATCGTAACATCCATCAAGACAAGTTGATATGAGCTTGGGAGTATATTTGCTGGACAAAGATAATCATCGTTTTCTTTATCAGTAAAATGACTGCATGAACCTATTCATTATAGACCCTTTTTAATCCATTTGCCTTAGGATAGTTTTGCTGGCATACTAAATATTTGATATATCAAACGACACTGATATAATTTAACTATTGACTAGACAGCTTTTCACTGACAATTTTGTTTTATTTGGAATTGATCTCTTTAGATGGGCAAGCGTCTTGTAAAGGAATCAATGTCCTTTATATTTTCCTCTCCCAACACACATGTTCCTCCCACCACATATATTTCCGTCTTCCCAAATGCTTTCATTTCATGATTATCATTCCCCAAACTATATATCAATAACGAAAATCCTGTGTATATATGAACTGTTGGCAATGGTTATTATTTATGTTGAATTGTCAACACAAAAACTCTGTATATAAACAGTCGGTAGTCAAAACAAAAAACTCTGTGAGTATGTCAATTGTTGGTAAAGCTGTATGTATATGTCCGGTTGTCAATATTGAAAACTCTGTTCACATATATGAAGTGCTGATAGAGCTGTATTTGCTTGCCGGATCGTCAACACAAAAAATTTCTTCGTATATATGAACAGTTGGCAACACTGCATGTAAATGTTGAATTGTGAACATACAAAATTCTGTTTAAATGGAATATTGTCCATGCTGTGTGTATCAAACTGTCAACACAAAAAGCTTCTGTTTACATAAACTGCTGACAATGCTGTTATGTGTCAAATTGTCAACACAAAAAACACTGTATATTTTATCTATTAGCAGGCAATGCTGTATGTATATGTCGAATGGTCAGCACAAAAACGCTGTTTTCGTATGAATTGTTTGCTAAAATGAATTCTGCCGTCGAGTTACTGATTGGGTCAAAGGAAATAATAACAGAATTACTACGAAAATGGAGTATACTATAAGAGACTCAGCATTTGACCAAGTCTTGAGGAATGTCAAATGATCGCTGAATAAGGAGAAAACGTTTTAGCTGGAATTGATTTATTACTGGCAGCTGATCCGGCGCAATGAAAGCGACTGGTTCCACCCTCAAAATTAGAACACCTCGTTTTAAATTCTGTTATTGGTTCAGCAATTTTTAAACTTAGTTTCACCAAGCGTAGTAAGTCTCTAACGGGGCTGGAATTTCAATTCTCTCACATAATTTCCATCCTTATGGGCAAGATTTGTTTTTAAAATTCAGTTTAGCTTAAAAAAATGGATATTGTCCGAATTCCTTTTGAATTGGCAGGAATTTAAAGGAATGTAATTGAAAAAATCACGCGGTAGTGACATCGAACTGCTGTAGCTTGTAACTCCAGCAAAAATTTAGACCAGCAACGCTGAGAATTACCTTTTTGGAGTATAGTTATGTTTTCTCGTGAGATTGTGTTTTGTCATGTCCGTTTTCCGTTTTTTCCCAATATTGCTCTGCCCGAAGTGAAAGTTCACAGATTTGTTTAACATCGTAACATCCATCAAGACAAGTTGATATGAGCTTGGGAGTATATTTGCTGGACGAAGATAATCATCGTTTTCTTTATCAGTAAAATGACTGCATGAACCTATTCATTATAGACCTTTTTTAATCCATTTGCCTTAGGATAGTTTTGCTGGCATACTAAATATTTGATATATCAAACGACACTGATATAATTTAACTATTGACTAGACTGCTTTTCACTGACAATTTTGTTTTATTTGGAATTGATCTCTTTAGATGGGCAAGCGTCTTGTAAAGGAATCAATGTCCTTTATACTTTCCTCTCCCAACACACATGTTCCTCCCACCACATATAATTCCGTCTTCCCAAATGCTTTCATTTCATGATTATCATTCCCCAAACTATATCCGTTGAAATTTTATTTCATTCCATTTTTTTATTTTATTGAACAACTCGAAATTTGTTGACATTCATTTCCAAAATTATTTATATCAAGGTACTTCCATTTTTGATCATAATTTGTGTGCGGATGGCGCAAATTGTAATTTATGTATAGCACTTGATTTGCTACCATAAGTGTGACTTCAGAATACAAATATTGTTGAAAAGTTGTCTTGGGATGCAATACTTAGGCCCAAGAGCATGAACCTTAATGGCGTATCTTATGGGCATAAGCATATGGTCAGAAATCGACATTGAAACCTGCTCGAAACAGAGTGGGGAAATTTTAGTTTTATTTAGGGGAACATAGACATTTGACACCTTAGCACATTTTAAGCTTCGGTTTTTGATAACTTCACAAGTTTTTAATCAAAAACATTACAGTCAGAAAAGATTCGACTGATTTTTAACCTGTCTCTAGTAGTGAGAATGAGATGGGAGTGCTCCATTGAAGGATGCTTACGTGGGATGCTTACTTACGAAATATGGACTAGCCCTACTTGCAGATTTGAATGTCTCATTTCGAAGGCTGGATTTAAATAGGCGTCTAGATGTCCTTGGATCAATATAAATATCTTTTAATTCCTCATTAGTTTTGAAAGAAGGTCCTACTGTAGGTTCAAAATTAAAGCAGACTCATTGCCTAAAGGTTAGTTGTAAGGAATTGGATTCCTTTGCTGCAATAAGTTTTATAAGAAGGTGAAGTTATACCCCTCCAGTGTCACTTGAAAGATGCACTAATCAACAAATAGCCACCACAGGTCAGGGTTCATTCTTTCCAGCTCGGATAACAAATAGGCAATCGGACAAACATCACATTTTTATCTAAGTTTTTACAAGTTCCACTGATCAGTGAAACGTTTAAATCTATGAAAATTCACATTAGTGAAGCATCACATCTGTTTAACATAACAAAAACACGAATAGTGCTGTTACAAGGGAACGTAATGCAGTAACAGTGCAGTATACGATTTTTAATATAAGACAGTGTTCTAACACAGTCAACGTGCCGAACAAGTTCAATGCTTCGTCAACGCTAAAAAAACACTCTCAAGCAACAACTTTGGAGCTCATGAAGTCACAGAAAAGACTTGGACAGAAGTTGAAATGAACTCATGAAGCTACACCTAACAAGCGAAAACTTGACAACACTTGCTAATGAATCTGTCGAATGAAACATAATCAAGCTAAAATCTAAACAGAGAGCACAAGCACGCAGAACTGACGCAAGTGCCACTGAATCTGCTCTTAGCGCATCAGCAACGCTCTCCCCTAATCTGCAAAGGAGACAATACTCCTTACGCAATAGAGCAATGAAATTTCAGTTTGCGACAATCGAAAGACTCACACTGCTGTCTCGTCCGAATCAGAAGTCGCTGACTATTTTCAACCCCTTCTGAATATTAAAGAGAGAAAAGAACGGGGATTTTCTCTCAGGGGCACTGAAAACATATGAGGTGTGGCGAAATTGAAGTCCATCGAGAAAGAAGAGCCATGTCCTCAGACAGAGCCTATATGAGATTGAGGAAATCAGAACACGGCAATCTTAACAACGAGTTTTTTTTCACAACAATAGCAAAAGTTTTTTGGCCATGAGCCATAGGTACACACCTCAAAGCAATCAAAAACCACTGGGCAACTGTTTTGGACCTGATGGACAGTATAGCAACGGCTATAACAACAACCCATTCAAAGGCTTCCCAGTTTCCAAAATTCTCCACAAGAATGGGAGCAATACCAAGCACTAATTTTCCAGAACACATTGAGTTTGCCCAAGATATCTTTTGATATTTTACAGGTGATTCTATAATATAGCATCAGTGATTCCACTTCTTCAAAGCAACCAATCGCAACAACAGTGGCCTCCCAGATGCCCAAAATTACCTCCAACTTTCTGTAACACATAAAGCAAAAGTGTTTCTATAAGTGAATACTCCTAAAACGAGGACTACTGCCATGAAATTATCGCTGAACTGACCAAAAAATTTGATCAACCACAGAATATTGTCACTGCATATTTGGACCAATTGGAAAAGTAGCTTAAACTCAGATTAGACGAACCAAACACTTTTGTAAGCTTATCTTTCTTTGAGACTGGTACAAACCTTCCGGCTTCACTTTGATGCTGATCTCAAGTTTTCAGCAGTTTTGAGAATGAGCAGACACAAAATAAACAAAATCATGATAATCAGATTGAATCAACACAAAAGAAGCCAAAATTTGTTGCAACCTAACTTTGCTCACTTTGCTGATCGGACTGACTTCTACGCAGAAGAGCAGTGTGCGAGGACATCTCCCCATAACGAAACCAGAGAACCAGAGTGAACAATTCTTTTTATAGTTGGCCAACTGATTTGTCATGTCAGCTGTGCTCACAAAATCACAACCCTGGTCGATGTCCCGAATACATGGAGAAGTTAGTGTATGACCGACAGCGTTGTGTGAAGTGGTTCTCTCTCTGCGACAACTGCCTATGAGCTTACGAGAAGGGCCTCTGCCAATCAAAAGCAAAGTGCTCTGAGGACAGATGCAATGGTTTTTATCAATCTAAATTCTATTAGACAGATGCATGGCAGCAACAAAAAAATGCGCAACAGTGTGGGAATTGGACTCAAATATCACAAAAAGAATATCTTCTGAAACTAAACAGATCAAAACCAGTCAAATTATAGAGATAACTTTAATAATGAAAATCAAAGGCAACAGATGAGTCCAATTACAAAAAACAGAATGGAATCAAGAACAGTCAAGGTAAAACCAACAGCAGAACTTCACAAAAAGGCAACTGAATAAAAATGGCTTTCACTATGAGTCGATAAAAACGCAGAACAACAACAACAGGCAGCAGAATATCATTTAGTGCACTGTCGAGCAACAGTAGAAATCTACTATTACACGCGCAACAATATTACACTTGCGGAAACCAATAGGCAACTTCTTGGATCAGACCTCAGATACAGTTTCAGGCGATATCAGGAACACTTTTCAGTGGCAATGACAACACACAAATAACAAAGAAGGTTGCAGTGCACTTCAAGTTCAACAACCAAAAAACATAACTCTGCCACTAGCCTCCCTTCATGGCGAACACTCAGTTAAAATCGCAGATGACAAGATATTTTGTACAGCAGTTGTCCGGTGATCAGAATCTCTGTGTACGCAACAGCAATGGAAAAGTTTCAGATGCCATGATTTCAAAGTGAAATGTTGAATGAGATCTGGAGAGACCATTCTCACCACCAGAAGATTTTTTTTCCAAAAATCAGGGACAACTGGATAGGAAAACTGATTGGAGCAGACGCATTTACTTCAACAGCTCGCAGACAATCCACAATTGGTCCCACTGGCACATTAAACAGAGTCAAGACTCTTGTTGGACACTGACAGGGCGCATTCCTCAGAGGTACACACAGAACAGGGTCGGCCAATCAAACAACACAAACATAGCAGTTCTCAACCATTTCGAGAGACGACAAGACGATCCAGATGAAGATCTTCTCATTTTTTTTCTGGACAGTTGAAGGAGTGAACTTCAATCAGAGCTCTTCCAAAGGACATTGTTCAGATGGCAAACGCTGTTTCACTCCTCAATACCATAAAACAGATTGTTGGTACCAGTTCTTCTGAAATACTTTCTCCAGCAGTTCTCTACTACATACTTCAAATTGACGCAGGCACTACATGATCACTACTGGGTCAAGCTGCTAAAGGAAAAATTTCGCGAGCTGAACCAGAGAACCAATTGGAGAACCAAGAAAAAAATCAAAAGAAGAACGTGACAATAGGGGTCAATGCGTTGGTGCTCAAAGACTTCACACCCCAAGGAATCTCCCAAGGAATCTGGTCTTTTGGGAAGGTTGTGAAAGCACAAAGAGGAGCAGACAGAATAACAAAGAATTTCGACATCCAGACCGCAACAGGAATAGTCCAGAGATCAGCAGTAACCACAAGCCGTCTTTTTCTACGATTGTCAAGAACTCAGGAAGGTCATTGAAACAAGTTCATTGAAAGACAGAAAAACAATATCCGAATAAAGATTTTTGTGCCATATTTCATTATGTTTACAATTTCATTACATTTGTTGAATTTTTGTTGCTGTGAGTGTAAAGGAACGAAGCTGCTTTATACATGCTCTCTCCACACACACTTTCCTCCCCCACTTACTTTTGCGTCCTCCCAAACCCTTTCTTTTCCCGATTACTATTCCCCCAACCTATTCTTATTGACTCGCATTTTATATGCTGAGTTTATTGAAGAAATGAAAAGTGGTTAAAATTCATTTTCAAGATTTTTTATGGTAGGGGATTTCCCGTTTTTGACCATGATTTGTGTGCCCATGGGGCGAACTGAAATGCATGTATAGATTTTGATTTCCTACCATGAGTGCGACTCTCATAAAAAAAATATTGTTGGAATATTGTCTTGGTATGCAAGACTTAGGTCAAAGAGCATAAACATTTCTGATTACCTCTTTGTAGAGCAACACTCAAGATAATCTCACGAGAAATTTGTCTACGTTTTTGAAGTTTCTTTCCTGTGAGATAGTTTCATTAGTTGGAAGAACCAATACTTGTTTGTTTTTTTTCTAACAAAAATTGCATGCTTTTAAACCTAACGAAATTGAACATTAACCTATTCTCTTTGCTCCAAAGGAGAGATGTTTTTCAGCTGCGTTTTTTCCAAACTTCTGATATTTTTGTCATCGGCGTATAAATAGCACTCATTGACGAATGTTTCCGGTAGGTCATTTATATATATATATATATATATATATATATATATATATATATGTATATATATATATATATATATATATATATATATATATATATAATATGGATATATATATATATATATATATATATATATATATCCATATATATATATATATATATATATATATATATATATATATATATATATATACATATATATATATATATATATATTATATATATATATATATATATGGATATATATATATATATATATATATATATATATATCCATATATATATATATATATATATATATATATATATATATATATATATATATGTATATATATATATATATATATATATATATATATATATATAATATATCAT